>NC_047142.1:11627608-12227608 GCF_009829125.3 Periophthalmus magnuspinnatus
CGTTGTTGTACGCTCCGTTGTAAATCCCATACGCGTTGGACCATTCGCTGTCTTTTTGGATGTACGCAATGATGCATGCAAAGACCATCCCGCCAAAAAGGAGCTCCAATCCAGCTAGCAGTCTTAGCAAACCTGGCCATGACTTTAAATAGGCGTATTTCAAGTTGTAAATCTCAACTTTTTCAGCGTAATATTCTGCCGGGTGGATACTGGTAAGTAATGAATCTTCTTGTTCATACCTCAAAAAATTCTTATCGGAATTTTGACTTGAATCGCTTTGATAAAGGTCATGCTTTCTTCCAAGTAATGGGCTAACCGGAGGGCTAACTCGGGTTCCGTTTGGGAGAATTTGGAAACCGCTAGCGCTAACATCGGACTCATCATTTTCAGTTTTTTTATTTAGGCGTAGAAGACTTTGAAGTCGGCTTTTGAGGCTAGACTTGGGATCGCTCTTGGATGGGTAAGGACTAGTGCTGGATGTCCCTCCTGTCGAACTGGTATCGTCAGGTGTAGGGGTGTGGTCGACCCAAACAGGAAGTGGTTTCTGATTGGATGTTTCGTTCAATGAGGAGGTTTCACTTGCACTCTCATCCTTCTCGCAGCTTCTCATGCTTCAACTGCAAGGCAAACTTAAAATACTGAATCCTGTGAGAGAAAAGCAGAAAATAAGTTAGTAATAATTACATTTGTGAGGCATTAAAGCTGTACTGTTTAAATTTTCTAGTGGGGTTTCAGCCACCTGCTTGTTGCCATGGAGATGATATCGCTTTGACTTTAATGTTCATCATTCCAGCATTTAATATATTGATTTAATTTAATTACAGGCACTTTAAATAATCTTGAAAAACATGCATTCCTACTGTGACTGGGCCAGGTCGCTCAAAGGTTACACAGTCATCTTGGAGAGTTACAATGTTGGAATAGGCCGCTGGTTAAAGTGGCTGTACGCAAGTTTTGTCCATGTAGTCTTACCACAGTACAGATATATCCAAAAGCAGCTCTTGAGGTCAGAATAAGTCTGCTATGTACTGTCTGTGTAGAATCAGAAAGCATTTTATCACCCAACAAGCAGGAAATGTTAGCCTGCTTGTTGTTTTTAGCTTTACTGTGACAGCAAAAGTACGCTCTGGTCTCTGAGAGTTGTGAAAAATGCTTATAATCTCATCATAGTGAACCGTTAGCATGCTTGGAATGCATTAGGTATGTGAGGAATAACTTTGGAACACTGCAAACTGCTCTTCCATGATTTTAAGACTGTAAAAAACAGGTAGAGTGCCTTTAATGTTATCCAAATAATGAAATGTTCCCCCGTCCAGGGTTTTATAAATCAATCAGTCTCATAAACAAATCAAAATAACTTTATTTATCTGTTAGAATCTTCAATAGCAGACAAAGTGCTAGAACAAGTATGGACACTTCCATAAATGACTGCAAATGGCTATGAGGGAAAGAAAGTTAGAAAGTTAGCTAGCTTGTCACACAACCCAATTGTCACATGTAATGCTATCTCATTACATGTGACAAACGGTAATGATTAGCATACCGAGCTAAGTAAGTACACTATAAACAAGGTATACTAGCATAGTACTAAATCAGGTCTCCCAAAAATAGATCTATGCTCCCAAAGCACAAGAATGCAGCAGGCCTCACCTTTGACCCCCGGAGCCCTCAGATGTTGGGGTTGTAGTTGTAAACAGACACTTGTATCTGATCCAAAATGGCGGCGGCTGTGTCTACCTGCTCGGCTCTGTTTCACCGCAGACTGAGGGAGGGTTTGATAAAGGCTGTGGTTGAGCTCAGAGGAACAGCAGTTTGTTTAATGAGAGGCTAAAGATTAACACAGTGGCCTTGACCGCGTGGGACTGGTACGGACGTCTTAAAGGAGCAGGCGTCCATAGATTTGAGTCATTCTGTTGAACATCTCAGCAATATTATATCATAACTTGTATAAATATATTGAAACTTTGCAGTGACATCATGCTGGGGGTGTTTGTTGTGTATGTCTATTATATATTATATATACATATATATGTGTATATAATATATATATATATATATATATATATATATATATATATATATATATATATATATATATATATATATATATATATATATATATATATATAATACACACACACACACAAATTAATTTAAACAATACATTTTCAGGAGCCTGTCATCAATACAAGTGTCAGATTGTGTTAAAACAAAACTCAGATTAAAGTCTAATTTGAGTAACAGCTTCAGACAGAGCAGGTCCACCAGCTAGCACCATGCACCCTGAGAATCTTGATCAGCTGCAAAATATCAATAGGTATAAAAAATGCCTTTTAGATGGATAAACGTTATAAGGTTTGAGTTAGCATTACTCCAGGTATTTTAACAGTAATAGATGGTAAAGCCTCAAAAACAGGAACACTTTCTGGAGAGGGAGAACACTTGATTTTTCTAAATGACAACATTTAGAAGAATCAAGTGTTTTTGAGAAAAACAACTTAATGTTAAAGTGTAAACAGTTATTTTATAATCTGAGAACATGTTTACTCACCAAGCTTTTATTACATTGTGTTGGTGCAGTGTAACATTATTAATACAAAACCCCTTCCTTTTTAAAAAATTAAAATAATTACGTTCACATAATATAAATGAACATTTTAGTTTAGTTATTGGGGCAAGTTTTTATTTTGCGGCAATGAAAACATAAGAGCTGTTGCTCTCTCTCTCTTTCTCTCTGTGTGTCTCTCACTCTCTCTCTCTTTTGCTCTCCCTCTCTTTGTCCCTGTCTCTCTTTCTCACTTTGTCTCTCTGTCTGTCTATGTCTCTGTGCTCTGAGTGGAATAAATCATAGTGGTGTTATTCTACTATGACATGATCAAATCTCTCTCTCTCTCTCTCTCTCTCTCTCTCTCTCTCTCTCACACACACACACACACACACACCCCCCTTCTCTCTCTCTCTCTCTCTCTCACACACACACACACACTGACTCTGTCTCTCTCTCAGTCTCTCAACCTTTCTCTTTCAGTCTCACTCTCTCTCTCTCCCTTTCGCAGTCTCTCTTAATCTCTCTCTCAGTCTCTCCCTTTCTCAATCTCTATCTCAGTCTCTCTGTCTCTCTCTCAATCTCTCTCTCAGTCTCTCTCTCCCTCTCTCTGTATCTACCTCTCTCGCTTTCCCTCTCTCTGTTTTTCCTTCTCTCCCTCTCCCCCTCTCTCTCCCTCTCTCTGTATCTATCTCTCTCGCTTTCCCTCTCTCTCCCTCTCTCCCTCTCTCCCTGTGCTCAGAGTATCAGTAGCACTGCTCTGTTTTCATACTGAACCACACTGGCTCCTCCTGAGTGTAATACCGTCAGACAGACACTAGAGGGCAGTAGCCTCCTGTAATATTCACACTCACCTAAGTCTAAAAGATTCTCTACATGCATCTGGATTTATTCATTGTAATTTAATAATTTGATATGTTGTTATTATTTCAGCTATTTAATTTTGATAATAGTCTAGTTTGTATTTTGTTTTTGTTTTTCTTCTGTTTTTCTTCTCTATAATCCTTTGTAGCACACACATTCCAAACACTCCTTGCCATCCATCTTTTTTAATTCATTTTTGTATTTTATTTGACCCTGTTGACAGTCTCTCCCGTCTGACCGAACAGTGACCGTTTTGTCTTTTGCGTATAACAGAAAAGTGCCCTTCCCTTTAAAGGTGACATCCCCATAGTAAATCAGTGGTGTTATTCCTCAGTGCAGACTAATGCGCGTTAAAGGGACGTGCCTACTGATCAGGAGGACGGGACGGTGACGCAGCTGTTTGTCTGTCATCATTCAAACGTGTCTCTGTGCGTGGACTCGAAATGCCACCACGCCGCCCGGGAGTTGAACCCAAGACCTTGTGTTTATTCCTTAGTATCAAAATCGAGTTTGAAATGTTGGTATTGTGATTGTTACAGAAGAGGTATAGAGGTATAATACTCCCTACAACAGAAGCACAGTCACACTGGACTGCACTAGACTGAAATGGACAACACTTTCATAATGTTTTGAGGGTTCATTCAGCGAGTGTAATTTGGAGAGACCCTTGGCGCAGAATAGAAGGCATGTCTCCATAGTCAGTCCCAGGGCAGATGTGGCTATAGCTCACCACAAGTGTGACAGAATGTAATTATAAAAGCTCTTAATCATGAAGTTATAGTGTAAATAATGAGTAACATATTCGTTTACAGCTACCGTATTTTCTGGACTACAAGTCGCATTTTTTTTCATAGTTTAGCCAGGGGTGCGACTTATACTCAGATGCGATTTAAATGTGAAATATATGTTTTTTTCTTCTTCATTATGCATTTTTTGGCTGGTGCGACTTATACTCCAGTGCGACTTATACTCAGATCCGATTTATATGTGAAATATATGTTTTTTTCATCATTATTATACATTTTTCACTGGTGTGACTTATACTCCGGTGCAACTTATACTCTGGAACATACAGTAATTAAACTTTTTGCACACCTTCATTGCTATAGTAGTATATGTACTGGCTAATTCCAATAGTGGTAGTAGTCACAGTAACAGTACTTTTCTTAAAAATGAGACCATAGACATGCATTTTGTGATTTTTAACGAAAAACCCAATACTTAATTTGTAAATATTCAAATTGGTCTACCCAGTCTAGCTATCCACGAGACATATTTTATCTTAAGCTGGTTGCATTTGATTTAAAACTAGTCATAAAATACTGGTTTCCATCCTCTCCATCCTTAACTTTGTAGTAACCAAACCGATACCGCCATATTTCCTCAAGGTCACGTCCTCATTCATGTGTCTTGAATGAGAATGCGAGATGGTAGATTTCCCAGGAGGCCTTTGGAGGAACATGCTTGAGCAGAACCACATGATGAAGAAGAAGATGCAGCAGGAAGTGACCCTTAGAGGACACTGCAGAGCGCATCCTGCCGACTCAGCTCCTGTCGCCCAGAGGTGCCGTGGGGACAGATGGAGAGACGGGTGCGCGGGGGGCAAGTCCATCACACTCACAAACCACACTGCAAAAGTCGAAGATCTACACGAGGTCTAAAGACTTCAGAACACTCAAGATACCTGCTCAAGTTTCATTTTTTTAATGTAAATTGACAAGATTGGCGAGCAAAATGTGTAGCAGGCGTACACATAAAACTACAATGAACTGAACGTAATGATGACTTTGATTTGAAATGCCATAAATCAGCGTGTCCCCAGATACAAACTAACACAACTGTCTCTGATCTGATCCTCCCTCCTGTAGATGACGTCGTGTTGTTTTACAGTGTTCGCTCCCTGTGCTTTACCATACATAATGTTGTTATGACAGCGATGGATAGCGGTTTGGACCTGGTTTGAAAGCAGAGGTGAAGACGAGGCGTGGACGGTCCAATCAGTTTTCTGTCAGGGTTTTTAGAGTGTCGTCCAAACATTTATCAGGCCTTCTCCAGTGATTTATGTAGGCCTATACGTAATGCCTTTGTCCCGGGCGCTTACACATAAAGAACGGGACAACTCTAAGATGGCGCGTTTTCCATCAAAGGATCTGTATGTAGCCGGTCGTCTTATGGTTTTAATTAAAAAGGATACTACTACCTTAACCTGCAGATTGATTTATGCCTTCAGTATAAAAGATCAAAACCTACAGAATTCACTCACTGAGCTGTAGAGGCTGCACTAGCACTGATTCATGGTTGGCTGCATGTGCTGGGGTTTAGGTAGTGACCATCAGATCAGATTCAGAGCCCTTTTTCGGTTTAAACCAACTGGATTTCAGCACTGAATCTGGCAACTCGTGTGAAGCTCATTCTGCTTTCTGATTGGATAATCGTCTTGTCTATCATGTCCAGTGCTTTTTGTAATTAAGAATAAATCAGCATCAGAATTGTTATTAATAAAAGCTATGTTTATGTCACATCTGGATCACGTTTATGGAATTTAAAGTCAAAATCCTTGCAGAGGACCAATTTCACTATAGGGATAAAACATCAATGATCTCTAAATATGTTCCTTGAAGTTCTCTGATGGTAAAGTATCACATAAGTATATATTTTGAAATGGCCACTTAATAAATATGCAAAATAAATACATAATAAAAACATGTTCACTCTTGTTTGAAACAGTTGTGAACCCATCCAGCTGTAACGTCACTATCCATAATATTTTAAATCTATAGGCACAGTCACACTTCAAATTGAGACTAAACCCAAAACAAAACTTGGACTACATTTGTCCCAACTAAAATGGGCTCAATTTTGGATCAAATATTAACAATTGTGAGTGCCCCATAAAACTGATGCACGAGCTCTCCTAACCTCTGCAGTCTGTCCTCTGTGACCGTGAGTGGCTCCCCCTACAGGCCACTCTCTCCTCTGCACTAATCTGTCCTCCGTGTTTGTGTACAGGGACGTGAACACTACAGGGACATGGACGCTACAGGGACATGGACATTACAGGGACATGAACATGAACACTACAGCGACATGGACGCTACAGGGACATGAACACTACAGGGACATGGACGCTACAGGGACATGAACACTACAGGGACATGGACACTAAAGGGACATGAACACTACAGGGACATGAACACTACAGGGACATGAACGCTACAGGGACATGGACACTACAAGGACATGAACGCTACAGGGACATGGACACTACAGGGACATGAACGCTACAGGGACATGGACACTACAGGGACATGGACACTACAGGGGCATGGACACTACAGGGACATGAACGCTACAGGGACATGGACATTACAGGGACATGAACATGAACACTACAGGGACATGGACGCTACAGGGACATGAACACTACAGGGACATGGACACTACAGGGACATGGATACTAAAGGGACATGAACACTACAGGGACATGAACACTACAGGGACATGAACGCTACAGGGACATGGACACTACAAGGACATGAACGCTACAGGGACATGGACACTACAGGGACATGAACGCTACAGGGACATGGACACTACAGGGACATGGACACTACAGGGGCATGGACACTACAGGGACATGAACATGGACACTACAGGGACATGGACACTACAGGGGCATGGACACTACAGGGACATGAACATGAACACTACAGGGACATGGACACTACAGGGACATGAACATGGACACTACAGGAACATGGACACTACAGGGGCATGGACACTACAGGGACATGAACATGAACACTACAGGGACATGGACACTACAGGAACATGGACACTACAGGGACATGAACGCTACAGGGACATGGACACTACAGGGACATGGACACTACAGGGACATGAACACTACAGGGACATGGACACTACAGGGGCATAGACACTACAGGGACATGAACATGAACACTACAGGGACATGGACACTACAGGGACATGGACATTACAGGGACATGAACATGAACACTACAGGAACATGGACGCTACAGGAACATGGACGCTACAGGGACATGGACACTACAAGGACATGAACGCTACAGGGACATGGACACTACAGGGACATGGACACTACAAGGACATGAACGCTACAGGGACATGGACACTACAGGGACATAGACACTACAAGGACATGAACGCTACAGGGACATGGACGCTACAGGGACATGGACACTACAGGGACCTGGACGCTACAGGGACATGGACACTACAGGGACATGGACACTACAGGGACATGGACACTACAGCAGTGGTTTTGGAGCAGTGAGGATGTGCTGGTTCTTCTGGTCTCTTTTGGCCCCTGCCCAAAGCCTGGTGTGTGAATGTGTTTATGAGCTACTTTAATCTTGTGTTAGGACGTCCCTTCAACACACACTCACACACTCACACATTCTGGAAGGGTCAAACGGGACGAGACGGGCCCCGTGGATGTGATGTTTACTGAGGAGAATCGCGGAAAGGTTATTCAAGGCCAGTTTCTTCGAGTAGGGAGCGCTCATTTGTCCTTAAACGCCCCAGATTATGCATTATTCAGGCTTTTCCACCAATCCCAAAAATGTAAAAAATCCCAGACGTGGACAGGGAATTCTGCTGCTTCTGTGACCAAGACAGACTAAAGCAGAAAACATTGATTGATGGACAACACTGTATAAAATGTATTTATGAGGGACAACTCGAGACACTGCCTGAAGTGAACTTGTTTGTTGAATTTTGATGCAGGAACTTTTAATTGCTGGGTTTCTGATGACATCACAACATTTTATAGTCCAATAATATTTGATACAGATGGGGGGGGGGCACCAAAAATGAGTATTGTTAAAATCCAGATGAAATAATTATAGATTAAATAAAAAAATAAAAAAAACTACAGTATTTTCTGGACTATAAATTGTACTTTTATCATAGTTTGTCCGAGGGTGCGACTTATACTCAGATGCGATGAAGAATTCAATGGATTTACTGATTTGTAGTGAGATCGACAGTAAACTTGTTGCTTGTTTTTTATGCTTTAGTTATCTGATTAACTGTTAATATCTTCCATTAACAAACCAGACATGTATTCAGTTCTTTGTCTATGCTTCATGTAGAATAAATATAAATGTGTTACGTTAGCGTGCTGTACTGCTATTCAGCCTTTTGTTCTCTATTTGGCCCTCGCCACTCACGAAGTGATGGCGAGGGGCATTGTTCTTCCTGGGTTTCTTCTTCTTATTATTATTATTTTTTTTCTCCCCCTGGGATCGCAATTTTCACCCCCTGAACGTCAACGAAAAGTCTCACATGGGGGTATCAAATCGACCGGCTTGGCAAAAAATTCAAGAAAATATGCATCACGAAAATTACCCACACACACTGGCTCGACAGCGCCACCTAGAAAATTCAAAATTTTAAAATGAATTGGGAGCCGACATGCATTTTTCGCCTTAGCTTGACGAAATTCACACCAGTGATAGAGCTCATGGAGTAAAGCAAAAAAGCCAATCATAGTGCGGCCCTAGGACGGACAGGAAGTCGGCTATATTGAATCGAAAATTCGCCAAATTTTTCGCAGCGTGTTTTCAAAACGCTACTAGTCTCAGGTTTTTGGTCCAAATGAGCTCAGATTTCACATGCCACATCCAGACACATGGGTTTTCAAAAGTTATCCACGTTTTCTCCAAATTCCACACGGTTCGCCCGTACGCCGCCACCGAAATATGCCTTCGTTTCCTGTTTTTTCGATGTCCTCTCACGACCACAGGCATTGCCCTACAGAGCTCACATTCACATCACATATGCGAGATTGGGGCATGAATGGAATGCAATATTAATTTTAATCAAAATGAACACTATAGCGCCCCCTACCATAGGGGTGAAACGCAAACATTATCGGATTCCTACGAAATTCGGGAAATAAATTGGGGGCATGACGTGGACCAAAAAATAATATTACGGGCATAGGTCATTTTTCACACTTGGCCACCAGGGGCGCAAAGACTCCAAATAAAATCATTGAAAAATGCCTGACACGCACATGCATTGGTCTACACAGCTCAAATTCACATCACACGTGTGATATGAGGGTATTAATAAAATGGATTATTAATTGTAATAAAAATGAACACTATAGCGCCCCCTACCATAGGGGTGAAACGCCAACATTATCGGATTCCTACGAAATTCGGGAAATAAATTGGGGGCATGACGTGGACCAAAAAATAATATTACGGGCATAGGTTTTTTTTCACACTTGGCCACCGGGGGCGCAAAGACTCCAAATAAAATCATTTTAAAATGTCTGACACGCACATGCATTGGTCTACACAGCTCAAATTAAAATCACCCATGTGATATGAGGGTATTAATAAAATGGATTATTAATTGTAATAAAAATGAACACTATAGCGCCCCCTACCATAGGGGTGAAACGCCAACATTATCGGATTCCTACGAAATTCGGGGAATAAATCAGTGACATCAGAAGAAACAAAAAATTACATTATGGCCATGAGCCATTTTCCACGGTTGGCCACCAGTGGCGCAAATACAAAAAAAAGAAAACATTAAAAAATTTCTTATACGCACATACATGGTTCTAGACAGCTGAAATTCTCATCACACATGTGATATCAGGGTATTAATAGAATGCACTATTAATTGTTATCTAAATGAACACTATAGCGCCCCCAACAGTATTGGTAAAATACACAACTTTGTCCGATTGGCATGAAACTTGGGGAGATAATTGGGGGCATTAAAAGGGTCAAAAAAGTTAATTACACCATATCTGTATTATGTACGTGGTTGCCGGTGCAAAGCCACAGACCCCTCTCATATAGAGTCAGGGCCACACAGCCCAGGCCCACACTGCATATTAACATTGTTCTTCGTTTTTCTGCCAAAACAATCGCATTTTTCACCCCCTGAACATTCACGAAAAGTCTCACATGGGGGTATAGAATCGACCGGCTCTGCGAAAAATTTCATAAAATTGGTGTCGGCAAAATGTCCCATGCCCCCCTGACTCGACGGCGCCACCTAAAATTTCACCCCTATGGGATGGGACAAGCATAAATATGAATTGAAGCACTGCTCTATGACAGACAGGAAGTCGGCCATTTTGGATCAAAAATTTGCCACTTCATTCGCAGCGTGTTTTCAAAACGCTACTAGTCTCAGGTTTTTGGTCCAAATGAGCTCAGATTTCACATGCCACATCCAGACACATGGGTTTTCAAAAGTTATCCACGTTTTCTCCAAATTCCACACGGTTCGCCCGTACGCCGCCACCGAAATATGCCTTTGTTTCCTGTTTTTTCGATGTCCTCTCACGACCACAGGCATTGCCCTACAGAGCTCACATTCACATCACATATGCGAGATTGTGGCATGAGTGGAATGCAATATTAATTTTAATCAAAATGAACACTATAGCGCCCCCTACCATAGGGGTGAAACGCAAACATTATCGGATTCCTACGAAATTCGGGGAATAAATTGGGGGCATGACGTGGACCAAAAAATAATATTACGGGCATAGGTCATTTTTCACACTTGGCCACCAGGGGCGCAAAGACTCCAAATAAAATCATTGAAAAATGTCTGACACGCACATGCATTGGTCTACACAGCTCAAATTAAAATCACCCGTGTGATATGAGGGTATTAATAAAATGGATTATTAATTGTAGTAAAAATGAACACTATAGCGCCCCCTACCATAGGGGTGAAACGCCAACATTATCGGATTCCTACGAAATTCGGGGAATAAATCGGTGGCATCAGAAGAAACAAAAAATTACATTATGGCCATGGGTTATTTTCCACTGTTGGCCACCAGGGGCGCAATGAATTGAAAAGAAATTGGCACTTGGCACTTTGACTTGCATGTCTATGAATTATATCTACTCCTAGGTTTTTCATCCGAATTACATCAAACTCCACATACAGCATGTACATATGTCGATTGTCAATAATCATCCACGTTTTGGGGATATTCTTTATGGTTCATGAGTAGGATGCCCTCAAAATATGACTTCGTCATTGGATTTAAATTCCTACACGACTTTTCCTTAAGTGCAAATGAAACCTATCTAGTCCTAGGTTTTTCATCCAAATTTCCTCAAACTCCACATACAGCATGTACACATGATTATTGTCAATAATCATCCACGTTTTGGGGATATTCTTTCTGGTTTATGCACACCACACTGTCAAAATATGACTGCTTTCCTGCATATTTGATTCCTTCTCACAGACACATGGATCAGCCTAAAAAGCTCTAATCACTGATGCGGATTAAAACTGTGAATAGAGAACCATAATAAACATGTGGCCAGTGACCTCCATAGCGCCCCCTACAGTATTGGTAAAAAACACAACTTTGTCCGATTGGCATGAAAGTTGGTGAGATCATTGTGGACCTCAAAAGAGGCAAAAAAGTCCATTCCACTATACCTGTATTGTGCACGAGGTTGCCGGTTCAACGGCGTGTACCTCCATTATAATGTGTGGGTCACACATATTTATGTAGAAACTGTGTGAAGGGGGGCGGATTGCGGCCGTGGGGTGGCGGGGGAAATGGTGCGTGGGGGGGCGGTGGCCAGCCCCGGGCGGTCGCGTGGGGAGGCGGTCGTGCAGGGAGGCGGTTGCGCGGGGAGGCGGTCGCGCGGGGGGCGAGGGCCATCATCGCCGCTTGCGGCTTTAAATTAACATTGTTCTTCCTTCCCTCCTTTCGTTTTTCTGCCCAAACAAATGCATTTTTCACCCCCTGAACATGCACGAAAAGTCTCACATGGGGGTATAGGATCGACCGGCTCGGTGAAAAATTTCATAAAATTGGTGTCGGGAAAATGTCCCATGCCCCCTGACTCGACGGCGCCACCTAAAATTTCACCCCTATGGGAGAGGAGCCTGGTTAATTTTGGAAAACATGCACAAAATTCGGAACAGTGATAGAGCACCATCGGACAAGCATAAAAATGAATAGAAGCACTGCTCTATGACGAACAGTAAGTCGGCCATATTGGATCGAATATTCGCCATCTTTTTCTGTTGTGTGTTTTCAAAACGCTACTAGTCTCAGGTTTTTGGTCCAAATGAGCTCAGATTTCACATGCCACATCCAGACACATAGGTTTTCATAAAACATCCACGTTTTGTCCGAATTCCACACGGTTCGCCCGTACACCGCCGCCGAAAAATGCCTTTGTTTCCTGTTATTTCGATGTCCTCTCACGACCACAGGCATTGCTATACAGAGCTCACATTCACATCACATATGTGTGATTGGGGCATGAATGGAATGCAATATTAATTTTAATCAAAATTGAACACTATAGCGCCCCCTACCTTAGGGGTGAATCACCAACATTATCGGATTCCTTTGAAATTCGGGGAATAAATCGAGGGCATCAGACGAAACAAAAAATTACATTATGGTCATGAGTCATTTTCCACATTTGGCCACCAGGGGCGCAAACACTCAAAAAAAATCATTAAAAATTTTTTTACACGCACATACATTGTTCTAGACAGCTGAAATTCTCATCACACATGTGATATTAGTGTATTAATAGAATGCACTATTAATTGTTATCTAAATGAACACTATAGCGCCCCCTACAGTATTGGTAAAATACTCAACTTTGTCCGATTGGCATGAAACTTGGGGAGATACTTTTGGGCATTAAAAGGGGCAAAAAAGTCAAATACACCATACCTGTATTGTGCACGAGGTTGCCGGTTCAACACCGTGGACCTCCATTATAATGTGTTGGTCACACATATTTAAATAGAAACTGTGTGAAGGGGGTGGATTGCGGCCGTGGGGTGGCCAGGCAGGGAAAATAATGCGTGGGGGCGGTGGCCGGCCCCGGGCGGTCGCGTGGGGGGGCGGTCGCGCGGGTGGCGAGGGCTATCATCGCCGCTCGCGGCTTTAAATTAACATTGTTCTTCCTTCCCTCCTTTCGTTTTTCTGCCCAAACAAATGCATTTTTCACCCCCTGAACATGCACGAAAAGTCTCACATGGGGGTATAGGATCGACCGGCTCGGTGAAAAATTTCATAAAATTGGTGTCGGGAAAATGTCCCATGCCCCCTGACTCGACGGCGCCACCTAAAATTTCACCCCTATGGGAGAGGAGCCTGGTTAATTTTGTAATACATGCACAAAAACTGGAACAGTGATAGACCACCATGAGACAAGCATAAATATGAATTGAAGCACTGCTCTATGACAGACAGGAAGTCGGCCATTTTGGAAAAAAAATTCGCCACTTCATTCGCAGCGTGTTTTCAAAACGCTACTAGTCTCAGGTTTTTGGTCCAAATGAGCTCAGATTTCACATGCCACATCCAGACACATAGGTTTTCATAAAACATCCACGTTTTGTCCGAATTCCACACGGTTCGCCTGTACACTGCCAAAAAAAAACGCCTTTGTTTCCTGTTATTTCGATGTCCTCTCACGACCACAGGCATTGCTCTACAGAGCTCACATTAACATCACATATGTGTGATTGGGGCATGAATGGAATGCAATATTAATTTTAATCAAAATGAACACTATAGCGCCCCCTACCATAGGGGTGAATCGCCAACATTATCGGATTCCTTCGAAATTCGGGGAATAAATCGAGGGCATCAGAAGAAACAAAAAATTACATTATGGTCATGAGTCATTTTCCACATTTGGCCACCAGGGGCGCAAACACTCAAAAAAAATCATTAAAAAATGTTTTACACGCACATACATTGTTCTAGACAGCTGAAATTCTCATCACACATGTGGTATTAGTGTATTAATAGAATGCATTAATAATTGTTATACAAATGAACACTATAGCGCCCCCTACAGTATTGGTAAAATACTCAACTTTGTCCGATTGGCATGAAACTTGGGAAGATAATTGTGGGCATTAAATGGGGTAAAAAAGTCAATTACACCATACCTGTTTTATGTACGTGGTGTCCGGTCCAACGCCTTGCAAAGCCATTGTAATGTGATGGTCACACATATTTATATAGAAACTGTGTGAAGGGGGGCGGATTGTGGCCGTGGGGTGGCCGGGCGGGAGGAATGATGCATGGGGACAGTGGCCAGACCCGGGCGGTCGCGTGGGGTGGCGGTCGCGCGGGTGGCGAGGGCTATCATCGCCGCTCGCGGCTTTAATTTATTGTTATTATTGTTATTAACTTGCCTTTAAAGATAAAATATCCGTTCTTGGTCTCAGATTTTGTTAAATAAATTTCCCAAAACAATGCGACTTATAGTCCAGTGCGACTTATATATGTTTTTTCTTCATTTTATGCGTATTTTTGCTGGTGCGACTTATACTCCAGAGCGACGTATAGTCCGGAAAATACGACATTACCTTTCACACAGTTTAATCTAATGTATATTTATATTTATTCTACAAATTAAATAAGACTTTGAACCATATTGACTGACAAAATTGACCAAATTCCCACATGTCTCCTGGCAGTCCATAGTTCTGTTGCTAAATGCCGAAATGCCATTTGGACGTTCGCAATAATTACATCCACTGGATCGGCTTACAGGTTATTAAAATGACATCATCAAAAAGTGACTTCGAGATGTGACCTTCTAATTCATCGTTAAACCGTTTCACCATCAGTCTCCCATGTTGGCACCATTTTTTAAACAGTAAAAACCCACAGATTATAAACGCTAAAGCTGCTATGCATACACTATTTAATGGTCCTATATTACACAAAATTGACTCTTGTTGTTTCCAGCTACATCTCCAAAGCTCAAAATGCTCTGTTCCACCTTGTGATGTCATGAAGTGGTTGTTTTCAAGTTAACAGCTCCTTTTACCTTTTGTTTAGCAGCGATTGGCAATTCCAAAGCTGAAATTATCCAAATGATTCTAGTGAAGGTGAATTCAGTGGAGCACTTCCTGTATTACCACATGACATCACAAGGTGGAACAGAGTGTCTTCTGTCTGTGGGACAAACACAGCATAAATACGCAGGATTTGTGTGTTAAACATGTGTAAATGAAACTAAACACAACTCCGGGTAGGTTTGTGATGAGGAAACAACATTATAACATAGATCAGAAAATAGCGTAACATGGGCCCTTTAAGAAATACTTCAGATAAAGAACCTTTAACTAGCTCTACCTTTATATATGTAGCTGGACTTATACTGAGTACAGCTTTGGGTCACAACGGTCAGAGAATATATTAAAAATTTGTGGATTTTTGTGGATTTTATGTTTCTTTTATGTCCCCAAACCCCAAATAAACACACAGACTCCCATTGTCAGCTGAAGACAGTCTTTAATGATCTGACCTTGGTGTGTCTCCTTCTAGGACAAAAGTTCACCTGCAAAATGAAGGAACAGCAACAGCATACAGAGAAGGTGTGGAAAAACCCAGATGCCCTCCCATACAAGCCAGTTACTCCACTACTGTACGTACATGTGTGTGGCGTGGCAGTGTACACGGGGAGGCTAAAGGGGCCGTCTAAGGGGCTAAAGGGGTCATCTACTCTTGACAAAATTACTATATGAACATTTTTGGGAATTTGCGTTTCGTTTGGGAGATCGGGGAGTCTTGAAAAGATCTTGGTTGATGAGTGAGAATGGCAAAAACAACAACAACAGCAACAAAATGCATTAAAGTCAATTATTGAAAATACGTGGTGGTCAAACACTAAAAGAATTGGATGAAAAAAC
The DNA here is from genome assembly GCF_009829125.3 of Periophthalmus magnuspinnatus. NCBI lineage: Eukaryota > Metazoa > Chordata > Actinopteri > Gobiiformes > Gobiidae > Periophthalmus > Periophthalmus magnuspinnatus. Next base: position 11,643,756 of record NC_047142.1, read on the forward strand.
ACCCAAAAGTGAAGCCAAACTACGCTTATTGCCTCCTAGTGTCTGGTCGCATATGACAACCCAAAACCTTCTCTTCTTTCCGGGACAAAGTTTAGTTTGTTTTCATACCGGTGGAGGCAGGACAACAGCGCCATCTGCAGTCCGACTTCTTCAGGGCAGTGTTGCAGGTGTGTGAGAGTAAAAAGGCCCCTTCCTCCCAATGTATAGTGTAAAAACTAGCTGGACTATAAACCTATAAACTTTGCTGCCCTACTAAAAACATTATTCCAAATATTACAGAACAAAAGCTATATTCTTGGTTTGGATTGTATATTTTAAAGTGCCTATGACAGGTTGGATTACTCATTTTATTAAAACACACTGAGTTATGATGGTACTTAAGATAAAAAAAAACACACCAAAAAACCAAAAACAAAACAATACTTTTTCCAAATTAGGTAATTTCTTTTTAAGTTTAAAACTTTAATTCCTGGTTAGAAATCATGACATCACGCTTGGGAATTCCATTAGTGTTACCTAGCAACCATGTGGTAAACTGGACCAAAACTCCTCTAATGTACAGAGATTATACTTTGACAAATACAATGATAAGAATGTATTGTTGAAATAATGTTTAAAGAGTCGGATGCTTGGCAACCCTGTCAATCAAAGCTGTTGCTAACGCTAGCGGGAGAGACCTCGGGGAAAAGAGAGTGCCTGATTTGTCTGTTATTAATGTGTATTACTTGAGTTACGGGCACAATAGTGAAAGAAAAATACCAAGATCATGTAGAGCGGGTTAATACAAACATTTAAGACCAAAATGACGAGGCTCACAGCAGTTACAGAGAGAGGGGCGACAGTTTTCTAATCTGAAGTGAATTGGAGCCAGAAACAAAGGAGCCAGAAGTTTGCCCATGCTCACTCCGTATTTCCAACTCGCGGGCTAGCAGGTCCATTTATATATACAGTTTATGATTAGAACAAATGTTTCTTTCGTGTAAATCGTGCCAAACATTTGGACAGAATTCTCCCAGTGTGATGTCATCAATATGGAACTCTCTACTTCCTATAATTTTCAACTTATTTGTCAGCTTTTCTTCTCGGTTGCTCTTCTGCTCGGCGTAAAACTATAATTTATATTTACAACAGGTATTATCCCACAAACTTAAGTCAAAACTGGAGTCATACGCACTTTAATAAACTTCACAGAGTACGCTAGTTTGGCTTCACCTTCAGCGTATACAACTTTTCCCATCATAATACAGTCTCCAACTGCCACAGGACCCTCCATCACCTCACTGTCCCACTTTGGTGACACCTACAGTGGGGTCGCACCCGGGACAGATGCCCTGGATGTTTACACGCTCCCATCGGACCAAACAGATGCGGCCAAGTACATGAAAAATGGGTGTCATTTTTCAAACTGACGCTGTCCGACTGGGGGAGGGTCTGAGCGGGGAAGACCGGGATTGGATCAGGTACAGTTGTTATAATGTAATGGTACTGGACAGGAAGTTGGCAGTGATGGGGAATGATGGAAAGGAATTTGATGATCGATAGAATCAGATGAGTAAAAATGTCCAAAAATGTCCAAAACGGGCAATATTAAACAGTTTGAAATCACATAAAACATAGCATAGTTGAAGTGTGCCCAAACTGTTGTCCAAAAACATAAAAGAATGTGTCAAATACAGAGATTAACTTCATAAACGGGAACATTTAGGTATACCCTGATCTACCATAAAGGCGCACTGTGTAACATTCCTGCTAGCTTGTTCCCATGGAGATGTTTTTCCTCTTGTTTTTATTGCCAAAAAAAATCCCTTGAAACATCTATGCACCACCTGCTTATCTCCATGGAGACAGAAAAGTTCAATACTGTGCAGTCTACCATTCCAGGCAAAGTGTTAACATCTCCATGGATACCTCCCCACAGGAAAGTTACATAGCGCACCTTTAACATATGAAATAAACTATTACAAAAGTCAAATGTAAGTGGAGAGCAATTATGGAAATTTATTCTATACGATATTTAAATTTAATGTTCATTCTACGGTGAGTCAGAGGGAAATGATTTGGATTAATCCTGGGAGTTATTCCAACACTACACCCATATGTTACTATATTACAATTAAAGGCCCTGTACCCGATTCTTTCCGTGTAGTTGAGCGTAGTTAGTTTTGCCCCAGTGCAGATATATATTGCATAAGCAGCTCTTGAGGTCAAAATGTTGTCTGCATCTAATTACGAAGCGGTTTTACGCCTGATAATCAGGAAGAGCGTGTTAGCATGCTAGTTGTTGTTATCTTTACAGTGACGGCAAACATTCGCTCTGGTCTCTGAAAGTTGTGAAATATCAGGTACAGCTCCTTTAACCCTACCTTTGACCTTCAAAACCTTAAAGTCACCAATGTAAGTTTATTTTGTAGTAATTTTAACACAAAATCTGCATGTGGTGTTTGATTTTCTCGAGAATTTCCATGGCATTCAGTATCCAACGTTATGATTTATAAGAAATGCAAGAAAAATCATCAGAAAATATCATATAACATAATAATGGGTGACAAATGCATTATCTTAGATGTGATCAGGCAGCTGTTTTACTACATCCTTTTGGAGTGACTGCTGGGTGAATGTAGGGGCCTTGTGTGGAGTGGGTTTGAGGACCACTTCGGGAGCAAGTGGTCTTAGGTTGGAGGGAGCAAAGAACCATGCTTCATCAAACTCAAGGTGAAAAGAAATAAGCTAATAGTCATGCTGATTAAGTCCACTCGTAGGCCAAGTGCCCTCCGCCGCGCCATACTTCAACCCACTAGTCCCCCAAGCATCCTCGTGCTAGGAGATGTTAGCTTATGTTAGCTTATGTTAGCGTGTGTTAGCTTGAGGGGCTATAAATGTTTTGTTTTGGTCTTTTTCGGAATCATCTACCATTCACACTACATTAGGACAGCATGCTAGCCTGCTAACTCGCTGACTTTCTCGTCGTGGTCGCTTTAAAAAATAACAATTCAACATTTACAAGTTGTCATGCCTTATGAAACAATCAGATATTTTCATGACATCAGTAACCCAGTCTCACAGAAACCACGCTGGTGCTGGGGTTTCAGCCTGTGTCTCTGTAATGTGGAATAGTTAGTAAAAGCTGAACTCAGTCACTTTTACTGTTTAAATCTGTTTTTGTGGGGTATACCGGACTCGTAATGAAAAATGGCCACTATTGTTTTTGTTCATGCTCAATGGTGCTCGCCACCAAAAAGGTGTTGTACCATGTGATAGTTTCATTTGAAGGTTAAAACAAGGCTAGACTAGGCTTTTTTATCCATAATGTGAAAACAGGTGGTAGTTGTTTTTAAAAAATATATATATATATGTTATTCTGCCCCTCCCACTTTTTCCTCTAAATGCTCCAAACTGCACTTTCTTTGTGGCGGCACTTCTGGTTAAGCAGGATTCCCATTCATTTAAATGGAGAATTTGGAGACGTTTTGCTGTGAAAATCTGATCTGAAGTATGTTGATTTGTGTAAAATGTTCAATGTGACCAACAAGTCAACACTGCTCTGATTCTCTGGAGCCTTTAAAATGGCTCTGTAGTCCACATAGAACTTATTTCCTCAAGATCGGCAGCCCCATTCAAAATAATACAACCCAAATGGCGACATAGTATTCAGAAATTATTTGGTCTTACAAAGAATGCGTCACACTCAAGCCTAAACATGGCCGCCCATTGAAGTCACTGGGCCGTGCTTAATGACGCATGTCGCAAGTTTAGCCTTTAGCAGCTAGTTACTGCCCTGCCCATGGACCATGTGCAGTTAAACTCCACCCCTCCCATGAGACTGTGTGTGACAAGAGTGAGCGAAGGCAAGGGAATAATAAATTGTAAATGATCATGTTTATGCTTGTAGGATCTTCTGATCCATGTTCTAAACCTGCGGCTCGTTCATGACAGTTGCTCACATGCTCATTCATGTCGTACCACACTCTAACCAATCAGAGTTTGAGCTTAGCTAGAGCGCACACAGAGCGTAGCCAAAGCTAACGATTAACACTTTTTTTAAGGCAACAGATAGATTTTGAGCTGAGAAAATATTTATGATCTGAAAATAGTTAAGTACAGTTAAGTAGTATTTATAGTTAACCACAAAATTGTACCTTTGTGAGAGTTGTCAGTCCCTGTCAGTCCCTGTCAGTCCCTGTCAGTCCCTGTCAGCCGAACACGAGCAGTTTGTGATTACATTGCTTTGTATGAGAAAAATCCTTTCTGGGCAGGAGGGATTTTTTTGTTGTTGTAGTACCAATGTGTGGCCACTAATCCAACTTGAGACAGCTCTAAGCAGCAATACCTTATCCAGTTATTTTAATAGATCCATGATCACACTGTGCTTAGCCAAACAAGCTAGCAATGCTGGCTGTTTTTCTCAACATGGGAGAGGAAAAATATTAGCGCTACAGACATGAATATGAAAGTAAAGTTGAGTAATTTAATGTACAATACAATACAATAGTTCTTTTTCCATGTGTGTGAAGAGTGTGTGGCTTTAATCTACCAATACTAGTCTTTTCTCAGCTTTGCCTTGACATATCCTTAGAAGTCAGGCCCATGCATTGCAAAAGGATTCTGGGAGATCAAATCTTTTGTGCAACGGACGTTCTTGTGTGTCAAGTTATAGCTTACATCAACATCAAAAACATCACGTTAGCATTTATGGAGACTGTAATTGACTACTTTAACCTCAGCAAATTTGTACGAGTGAATTACTAATCAGTTTTTGAGATGTTTCAGCATTATGGAGTCAAACGTTTATTCTTTTAAATGGCCTTTTCCCAGTTTTGGCGGAAACCTCATGTCCACTGTAGATCTGTGAGACTGGGCTGCATTCACACACTCATTCACTGCTCAGTTTCTTCAGCACTTTATTGTCTCATTTCTTGACTCCTGTGTCAAAGTTGTCTTTCGCTCAAACAGGGAATGCATTACAGAATCATATTACTGCAACTCTTTAGGAACTCTAAAAAAAAACCTACCCTCTAGTAAAAAAGAAACATGGATAACACTATAGACTAGAGACAACATATTAATCGCCAACCAAAGTACCTTATTAGCATACTATCTAGATGTTAACTTGATGTCTGTGTCTGATATCTCATGTTTGATCATTTTCTAGAACTATTTATCCATAAACCAATATTTATTCATTAATAAACAGTTAAAGAGGGGGTATTACACTTCTATGGAGTATTTGCTATAACCATAGACTGTGTAAAGCAGTGGACTAAAGGACTGTGACGTCTCTCATAGAGTTCAGCTTCAGTCAAATGAAACTCGTCGAGGCTGGAGCAGTTGCATATTTTGAATTTAAATGAGTAACATAGCAACCAAAAAGGCAGTCTGGAGCGAGGCTGTTGAAGGTATCGGCAATTCCCTCCCACACCACTGGTTTAGCAGGGAGCGAGCACTTAGCAACGCTGTCAATCAAACCTGTTGCTAACGCTAGCAGGAGTGATCTTGGGAAAAGAAAGCTCTTGATTTGTCTGTTGTTAATGTTCATATCTTGATTTAGATGTAGAGCAGGTTAATATGAACATTTTAAGACCAAAATGACGAGTCTGACAGCAGCAGTTATGGAGAGAGGGGTGATACTTTTTCAATGTAAAGTGAATTGGAGCCAGAGTTGATGGAGCCGGAAGTGCGTCCATGATCACTTCCTATTTGGAAAACGGTGGCTAGAGCGTTAGCTAAGTCCATTTATTTATACAGTATATGCACATAATATACTTAGATCACCATGTTACCTTTTGTTGTTTTGATATATATCACTAGGCTGTGGGCTTGTGTCTGAGTCTTGGACAGAATGTCACAGAAGTGTTCAAAAAGGGCCCAGGAGAGATCGCTAAATTACTCAAGTATGCATGGATGACAGCTAAAACCTCTTCAGGCATGGTTTTGATGCATAAATGCTTTATAACATGATAGAAAGCTCTGAAAAGTAGATTTGGCATAATACCCCCTCTTTAAATACTGTTAATTGGTATATGGATATTGTTGGGCTGTTTTCTTCATATTTAAATAGTAATTAATAATAGCAATTTATACACATAAGCTAAGATTTACTTAGCCACTAGCTAGTACGCTAATTACAGCTTAGCAATTATTATGTGGTCCCCAAAGTGTTACCAAAAATGTAAACCAAGATTTTATAAAAGACAAAGGAAAATGCAACAACCAAACAGAAATCAACTCAATCATAAAAAAATGTTAATTATAAAATCATCAAGCCTTTTGAAGAATTCACATGCAGAGGGGGCAGGGCTTGGGTCGAGGGGGTGGGGCTTGTGTCAGGGGGCGGGGCTGTGATATGTTTTGTGCGCTCTGTGATTAGCAGCTAACCTGGAGCCGTGCCCACAGACTGCCTCTCCTACGGACTGGATCTCTCTGTGGAAATCAGTGTATACTAGCATCAAGCTAAAAGTGACCCCTTCACACAGTCCAGGCCACATCCGCAATCGTACAAACACTTGGACACTCTATCAGATATATAGATTAGGCCTTCTGTGTTTGCATGTGAAATGTTCTTAAAACCCTGTCCAATTGTATTAACCTCTTCCTCCCAGCGCTCTTCTTTGGTATTAATGTGAGACTGTTGACTGTTATAATACTTAGATTTGGTACTGTGGGTAAATGATCCAATGAAAGGTCCATTATGCAGTAGTTGTACTGTGCGGACATGGCCCTGTCTCCTACACTGGCGTTTCGCAGGTGTTAGTACAAACAGAAAAAAGGTCTCAACCCAACAGTAGGAGCTGCTGTGTGATGAGGCAATGTTATGCATCACATTAAGACATTTTCTTTAAAGTTTTGTTGAGGAATGTTTCTGAAAAAGGAATGCAATGCTGTATTCAGACTGGTAACATCGTAAAAAAGCTCTGAAATTAGTAATTAAATAACCCTCTACTATTTATACATTCAGGCACTGAAAAATCACATGTCAATATGTAACTAAAAAAGATAGTCGCTCTCTTTTCCTTGGTAAGAACAAGGAAGCTGAACCCTTGAAGTTGGCAATTGCGTAAATTCCTACCCAGTAGTAATGCCATGTGCAGGCTCCGCCCTCCTAAGTGCATGGACCTGCACACAGACAGTGTGCTGAAGGATGGTGCTGTGTCCTCCAGAGGGCGCCGTGAGCCCACTCACTGCCCTGGCCTGGCCTTAAGGACTCTCCGGTGACAGCCAGCTCTCACAGCACTGACTCAGTCACGTAACTATACAAGGGCTTTTACATAAAAGCTAACTTGAACAGCCATACAATGGCTAAAACATAAACCATACTCTACTTGATCTGGGTTTGTCCGTCACATGGAGTGGACTTCTCTTTTAGATGCATTGTGTGTTTCTCAGTTCGTGTGTTTGAGCAGCTCTCGTGCTGAGGGCTCAGTCAGAGGTTGGGGGTTTGATGCCGGAGGATCAGGTTAAGACTCAGGTCTTAGTCCATGGTATGTGGATGCACAGAGTAAGGAGGGCTATCCGCTGTCAGAGGAGGTGTGCGGGGCTGTGGATGGAGAGCGCCTCCTACGGGTGGTGGAAGTCCAGGAGCGGTCAGAGCGTTCGGAGCGCTCCGAGGCCAGAGACGCGGGTCTGAAGCGGTGCATGAAGCCGTCCAGGAAGTCCTGCTGCTGCTGGGATATGGCTTGTGAGATGAGGCAGGGCAGGGCCTGCAGGCTGCCTGTCACAGAGTCCAGTTTGTCCTCCAGAGTCCCAATGCGTTTGTCCAGCTCCTCACTGCGCTCCTGTAGCTCCGACACCAGGTCGTACATCACATTCTGGGTCTGCACCGCCGGGGGACGTCCAGGGACAGAAAACAGGGAGAGAGCACACAGAGACACAGAGACAGAGCATACAGGGGAGAGACAATGACACAATTAGTGAGTTATGGATTTAAAACATTAAAGAACCTATACTGAGTCTTGTGCACTTTAAGCCATGTTAGACTAATATATAAAGTAATCAAACATGTGTGAATGAAACAAAACACAGCTCCAGGTATGCTTTTGAGGAGGTAACATCATTCTGTCTACATTTCTAAAGCTCAAAATGCTCAGTTCCACCTTGTGATGTCACGAAGTGGTAGTTTTCATGTTAACAGCTCCTTTTACCTTTAGTTCAATAGAGATTGGCAATTCCAGAGCTGAAATTATTCAAAATGATTCTAGTGAAGGTGTGGCGTTTAAAAACACAGTGGAGTGCTTCCTGTATTACCACTTAATGACATCACAAGGTGGAACACAGCATCTTCTGTTTGAGAGAAGAACGCCTAAATATGTAGGGTTTGTGTGTTAAACATGTGTGAATGAAAAAAAACACAACTCCAGGTCTGTTTTTGAAGACAAAACATTTTTAACATGTGAAAAACAGAAAGTCTCGTAATACGGACCCTTTATTGACTAAATAAATACACTTATGTGACTAGCCGACCCTGCGGTAACTCAAACCACATACGCTAAAAATCAAAGTAACAGCTTAAATGCAGCTTGTAAAATAAACTTGATGATTTGAAATGGCTGGCAATAAAGCTAGCACACGTCCGATGCTTTGTAATGTGCATTGTCTCGGTTGGGGCCGTAACTCACGAGGGATCCTGCAGTGGAGAGCCGGAGTCGGAGAGGAGGGCTTTTACAGTTTAGCCAGTCAGCAGAGATTTTATCAGCCTTTTAACAACCACAATCCATTTAGCCCCAACAGCTCTTTATGCGCCTCAATCACCTAATGAAAAGTGTCTGCGTTATTTAGCATCGCAGTGCATCCGTATAGCGCTATGTATCAGCACTTAGAGCAGAAGCAGTACTGACAATGCTAACCGCTACTCGGGTGTCCGACGCTCACTGTACTGTCCATCACAACACACAGACTACGGACACACACGGGGACAAGAGAAGACGGTTCGTTTGAATTTAGAGATATAGATTTGATTTGTATAACGTAGAACAGAGGGATCCGGCTTTTTCTGTTTCGATACGGATGTCGATACTAAGGCTTGAAGTATTTGCCGATACCTGATATGAACCGATACCAGTGCAGTTCCTTTAAACTCAAATGCCGTACGGTAAAAATGATCTATAAAAACACGCAAATGCAAAATGAGATAGGTTTGATGCTTCACTGTGGAACATTCCAGTTAAGACCAAAACATATAACAGGGATAATCAGGTGATGGATCATCTTCTAGAAAAGTTACACTGTGCAGCTTTGTTTAATGAGCATTTAGTAAAAATATAAGAAAATCATAGTGGTTTATTGACTTATCATGTCTGTACGAACAAGTTGTCATGAATTTTGTGCAGAGGTGACACGTTTTTACTCCGAGGCTCAGTTTCTGTTTGTTTGAGCCCACACATAGGTCCAAATGGCACCACATCAAAGCTCCATGGTCTGGCCTTTGAAACGTCAGCGTGAGAGGGCACCACGGGACACTAAGGTCCAACTTACAACTGTATTTTCCACACTGCACCTGAATGCCTCATGGTAAAACAGTAAATAATTCTTAACATAAAGGCCAAATTTGGTGCAATATTTTTGTTATTTGAACCTTGAATTAAACTAGAGGGACAATATTTCCTCCTAGTTTTGAAATTTTGTTGTGTTTGTTGGTGCAATCCAGGAGTTTGCCTACAGGCTCAGTTACTTTTAAATAGGCTCTGACCTCGTGTAAATACGGTGGCCGGTGTTAGAGAATAGCTAATGTTATCGGGTCAAATTGTACGCCGGTCAAACTAGAACACTGTATCAATATATGTTTCATGCATAGTCTTCTGACCTACACAGAGTTCTTCAATATGTCCTTCAATGTGACGTACAACAGAGGTTACATAAAGAAGACTTATCGTGCTTGTGTCTGCTCTATACTTATAATCTGACGCCCGTGGATCATTATGTTACAATTTGCACATTTTAAATCACAATATTCATCTAAAAACGACTGACTTCCTCTGCATAACACATCCAGACTCCTGCCTTTTCATCTACGTTCTATGGACTACTTGCAAAATTTCAACAACACACGGGTTGATATGAGCTGAAACCATCTTGACAGTTCAGAATTTGTGATTTTTGAGGGCTAATGCTCACGACTACACGAAAAAAAATACAAGAGACGGGCTTTAGGACTGAAAAAATGTTCCCAGACTAGCTTAGAAGCGAGTGATTGTTAGTGCTTTGTCTATTCGTTACATAGTTGTGCTGATTTCTACATCCTCACCGCCAATCAGACGTATCATATAAAACGTATTGCCCCTTTGACAAATGTAAGTGCTTTAACCTTTTACTTAAGTAGGTTATTACATATATGTCACTGGCTTTTGATGTGTTTTAAATGTAATAATCATTCATCATTGCATTACTATTTTTAACCTTATTTCGTCTGCCATACGTCTGCTTTAGGGTAATTTATATAACGCCATTCGGCTACAACAAAAGGTTATCGTACTCACATATGATCCAAATATAGCATTAAAGTCTTTTACTTCTTAGAATTAATGGCATTAGAAATTCTATACTGTTTTAAAATAGGAACAGTTGGCAGAGAGAAATGTACCTTTGCCAGGTCCACCAAGGTGTTAGCCTGGTCGTTGAGTTTTCGCTGCTCCATCTTCACACTGCGCAGTCTGGTGGCCGGAGAGTAGGCAGGACATAGGCGGAGCAACAAAGGAAAGAGACGGGACATGGACAGAATAGACCAATGGGAGTAGAGAGGGAGGAGGAGGAACAATAAACAATGTCAGAGTTTTGGCAAGCCCATAATGTAAATGTAAAAAGTGAGTGCAACCTTCATGCATAACAGATATATGCCGTCGTTATGTGTCCATATGTATACATATATGAAGAGGGCTATATATGTATAAATACAGTCCAATTAAAACAAGCTGTTGTGGTTTGGATCAATGCAAAACCAGTCAATACATGCAAATCACAGAGGCATACTGCAGGCACCAACTCAAAACGTTTAGTTACTTTTTATCATAGTTTGAACAAGATCTGGTATTTGGCAGGGACACTTCTCAACCTGTGGAGGGGTTTACTGGGGTGCTAGGCTATGATTCTGCATTCTTGTTGGGGCCTCTAGTTCTGTACATTTGTTGATGTAATAAGGTTGCACCCACGGCTCCTGAGATACAGTGCAGCACCCGGGGGCTCAGGTCCAGCTCTTAAGCTGGGCGGGGGTCAGGATTACCTTAGCTGGAAGATTTGACCCATTGCTGGCCCAGGAGTCAAACTCGCGATTGTCTTGCTGTGAGGAGAGAGTGCTAGACCCTCTGTCACTGTACTCTGTCCCTCACATCAATGTGCTGTGGACTGAAGAGTAAAGGTGTCATCACACGTCGAACAGCACAGTTCTGTGTGCACATCTCTGAGTGCGTGTGTGTCTGTGCATTTGTCTGCGCATTTCTGCGCTATTCTTGACTTCTTTCATTTTCTGTACCAGCAGGAGGTGACATGGGGCCTTGATCCGTGTCAGATTTGGATTTAATCAGGAGTGGCCTCTAATTGTTTATAAAAGTTGCTCTGCCTCTTGAAGTGTGCATGGAACCTATAAGAAGCTGTCAGTAAACACATGCAAAATGTCAGAGCCCTGATTATATTACTACTATTATTATTGCTACTACAATGTGCAGCCACATACATGAAGAAACCAGATCTTGTTCTAACAGTCATTAAGTGACAGTTTGAGATGGACAAAAAGCAGTGCTTTTCCAGAGAGTGCAATATGCTTCTGTGGAGGAGAGTCTTTTGAACGTGTATAACATCAGAGTCAAATCAAAGCATGTCCTGACAAAGTAAAGATGGCATGGCCTGGTCCTCAGCGGCGTGCAGCGAGCAGAGCACAATGGAAGGCCTGTATCTGTGCTCCCGGTCTCAGGAATGGTCACTAATGTTACCTAGAGTCATGCTAGCTAGTGATGCTAAAGGCTACTATTAACAGACACACGTTTACGTTACCTATAGTTACGCTAGCTGGTGATGCTAATAGCTGCTGTTAGCAGACACATGTTTTGTACGGACCATCTCAGTGTGGCAAAAAGGGAAGTTTGACTTTTAATTCCAGTAGTGATACAGTGCAGTTTGTTGTGTTGTTCTTCTGTTAACACAATTGTTCCTGGTTTGAACCTCTGGACCGTATTGGACTTTCAAGCTCCTTTTCCACAACCATCTCCAGCACTACTATAATGTAGCTAGCACTGCACAACTACAAACTGTGCCGCTCTTTAGCTACTATAATGAAGTGTACCATTGCATTCAGAGGGACCATAACACAGCTCTCCAGCCCTCCCCGTGCATCTCCACACTGTATACATTATGCACAGACCACAGCCTGTAATAGTGGGTGCGTGTCTCCATAAACATCCTGATCTGTCCTGTTCTAACCTGTGTCTTATCTGTAATCAGGCAGTAGCGGGGAAGCCTGCTGAACATGGTGGAGTGTGCCACCCAAGCTCCTGTTCTAATGATGAGGGGAGATGACATTCAAGGGCATTTCTTCATGTGCAAATGAGTGTCTGCGTGTGGCTGTGGGAACCCCGGCTCTGTCTGAGCTCTGCTTTGTAGTGCTGTGCCGAGGCCCATTATTACACTCATGTGTTACTGTATGAGAGCTATTGTGTGATGTGAGTGTGTCTTCTGTTACTGTGCCAACCCAAGCAATCCAATCAAACAAACGGTTTACATTTGTCAAAACAGATGTAGTGTGAGTTATCATTTAAGCAGCGCAAATACGAGTCATGTCTAAGATGCTAGTAATTTGGGATTGCTGCTTCATGTGTATTAGAAATGCTAAAGTGTTTCCAAGTTTCTAGAAACAGCCACTGTTTCAAGGTCAGCCCACTGCCCTACATTGTTACAATCACAGTGGAGGGAAGAATACTTAGTTATAGAGTATACTGCATTAAAATGTATTTCGTAATGTATTCAGTTACACGGTCCAGTCAGAGTACTGTATACTTGGAATACTTACATATTAAAATAGTATTATATGACAGTGTAAACAAACGCGGCATATGATTAGAACAGTTTTGTGTTTGTTGCATCATGTTTTTTGAGGAAAAAAATCAAACACATCAGAGGACCAGTGTTTTCTATCTTTCTTATTGATGCTTTGTAGTTTGAAGGCTACATTGCATGATCAAATACCACAATGTGTTTGATTTTAGGAAAGTAACTGTATTCTGAACACCTCTGAATGAAAAAGTAACTGTACAGGTATTCAGATTTCGTATCCTGAATGTGTGTTTTCGGTACTTGTATTCAGTTATTTCCCAACACTGTACCTTCATAAGTCAATACTCAGTCAGTTCTTTGGGTTTGTAACCGAATTTAATTGGAGATGCACACACACTGAGAACACTGACATTTGGAAAAAGCCTGAAGTGAAATGACTGGAGCCTCATTCACCTAACACAACCAGGTGAGTCACTCTGTCCTGAAACCATTGTGTCCATATGTTTATTTAAAGGCTGCTGTATGACACATTTAAACACTCGAGTATTGGCAGTATCCTTGGTCATTGTGTGATTCCTGGTGCCTTCATTGTGCTGTAAACTCATTTCAAGACAATAAAACAAGATAAAAGAACATTGGAGCATTCCTTACACTGCAAAAACATATCTACATGAGCTGAAGTGGCATGCATTAAAAACATAGAGTACTTTTGACTAGTTTTGATTACTGAAAAATGTCAGTATCGGTGCTGCTGATATGGCTGGACATATAAATTGATGTAATTAAACTATTTCCTGGTTATAGTTGGCATAGAAAGTCTTGTTATGTTGTTACTTGAGAGATAAATACCAGCTACATAACACATTTAGACCAGTTCTGTTTTGTATTATTTTTGTATAAAAAGTCTCTGCACTAGGATCAGCAGATTCTTAAAACTTTAGTATCAGGATCAATATCTGAACTGCAAAAGCTGGATTAGTTTTGATATATTTTTATGTATTTCTAAGTTACTAGTCAAAAACTACCCAAAACAAGATCAATGTTTTGAATGCACTGAATTTGAACTCGTGTAGATAACCTGGTTTTGCAGTGCATCACTTGATGTCTTCATGACAAACCCATAGTAAGAAGTGCATGGAGCAGCTAATATAGCAGACTGTGCTATATTAACATGTGGAGCAAACAGAACATGATATCAGACCACACAGCTCCAAGCTCATTCTGTGCACAATGCTTTCAAAACAAGAGTCTCTCCAGCAGCCTCCCTTTCAGACATGTACTGCACGCCCGGCTCAGCGGAGATGGGAGGAGGGAGAGAGATGGCACACGCAAATGAAAGCTCCCATATTATGCTTTGGCCACACTTGGTATTTCATGTTTAAAGGTCCTATATTACACTAAATTGACTCTTATGAGCTTTAAGCCATGTTAGAATGTCGTTACCTCATCAAAAACAGACCTGGAGTTGTGTTTTTTCTTTCATTCACACATGTTTGAGTAACACTTTATTATTAGTTTGTTACATCTCCAAAGCTCAAAATGATCTGTTCCACCTTGTGACGTCATGAAGTGGTAGTTACCTTTAACATTGTTCAGCAAAGACTGGCAATTCCAGGGCTAAAAGTATCCAAATGATTCAAGTGAAGGTGTATGGAGTTTAAAAACACAGTGGAGCACTTATATTACTACATGACATCACAAGGTGGAACAGAGTGTTTTCAGTTTGACAGAAGAACTCAGCATAAATACAGAGTTTGTCTATTAAACATGTGTGAATGAAACAAAACAAAACATAACTTCAGTGATGTTTGTGATGAGGAAACAACATTATAACACAGATTAGACAATAGCGTAATATAGGCGCTTTAAAGTTCTGCGCCCTCTGCTGGCGACAGGAGGAGGGCACTACCACATTACATAGCAGAGTGGCATAAACCAAGCTCCCAAACAGGTCGTATTTTTCCCAAACATGCATGAATGAAACAAAACACAACTCCAGAGGTGTTCTGTGCAACATGATTAGAAGCTCAAAAAAATCCCTTTAGCATAATATGGGACTTTCAAACCAAAAATCAAACTCCAGCAAAACTTTTGGTCGTAATAATCCATGCATTTCAACATAAAGAGAGAGAGAAAGAGAGGATAATGAGAGAGGGACAGGTAGGAGACAAAGACTTACTTCTGAGCTCTGCGGTGATACAGCAAAACAAAGACAAAACACAGTACAGGTTTAACCCACGACATTCACCACAGGAGTCCCACTGGCACCAGGAAAGCAAGGGGGGGAGGGGGGGCGGGGAAGGGGTCAGGGGGAGGGGAAGCACGGCTGGGGGCGGGGCTACAATGCTACAATATGTACGCGGGGGAGAAGTCACAAATATGCAAGCGTTTACAATATTTACAGTTGTAAAAGAATTGGTTGCCTTCACAGAAAGTATTTCACGGTGTCTTAAGTAATGCAGCGCTGTATATTGAGTATAATAACAGATCATTTATTAATACTTGTTAGGATGTAGGTATACAAATAATAATACCTGTGCATTTGAGTTGAACATGTTAGACTTTGAGACAGTTTTTGTTGGAAGAATTAAGATAGAAAACATGCAAGGAAACAGCGCGGTTTTAGCAATTTCACTATTTAAAGGAACTGTATGCAGCCTCCTCTCTTTACTCTTTAAAAAAAATTACTACTATCACAACTGAACCTGGGTTGCCAGAGCCTTAACCTGCAGATAGAGAACATATACAAGTTTTCTCATTCTCAGTATATGGACAGGCCCCATGTGAAAGCGCAGAACCTCCACATGCAACCCTGACCGTATGTGCCGGGGTTTAAGTAGTGACCGTTCAGATTAAAGAGAGTCCTTTTAGGTTTAAACCAACTGGATTTCTGAATTAAAACTGGCAACACAAACGACAGACTCTTTCTGCTTTCTAATTTGATCAGCTTGAGAACCAAAACACACAATTCAAACATAAACGAATGAGACAACCTGTCCAAAGTTATATTTGAAGTGAATATGTTTACCTTGCATCCAGGGACGCATTTAGGTCACGTTTATGAAATTTAAAATCAAACTACATACTTACATACAGTTCCTTTAAGAATTAATTTTGCTCTCCGTCTCAATTTTAAAGTACAGGCCCTTTACAATGTTATGACTTCACATGAACGCAACCTTTTATGCCCAGTACTATGAACTACAAACAGTCCTGCTAGGAAGTGAATGTGAATAGTGCTCCATTGCAGTATAATACTAGTACTGCAACATATCTGTTCTAGGAAATTCAGTAAGTTCTGTGTATTAGCTCAGTCTGTCACTCTAATATTTCCTAAACATGTATGACCACTATTCAAATCCCTCCCAGTATGATCCGGTGTAGTTCACAGAAAGAGCCTGGATTTTGATTATTATCGACTGCTCCTAAACATCAGGGAGATAAAACCAACAAAATAACTTCAGCCGTAACATTATGACCACACAAGGGTAACTCTGCTAATTGATACTTTGCAGTTAAAGTCATCGACGATGCCTGGGGGTGCTGAAGCTAACTCGAGGCACTGCTCTGTCTGTCTCAAATTAGGTTTGTTTTAACACAATCTGACCAGAAAGAACTGGCTTTTCTAGACACTAGACAATTGTGCTGTTAAACTCAAATAAGCAAATAGATAATAAACTCTCAAATAGCATTACTGTCACGAGTTAGCTAGCATTAGCCAACGGTGTTTCAGTTAGTCTCTCTTACCTTTTTTTGTTGAAAATTAAACACCTAAATAGGACCCCGAACACTGGCTCTCGACAACATTTTGTATTTTTTCTTTAACGTATCAGGCTGTGTTTGTTAATCAGATACTGCAGATGGAAACTAAATATTTAGCTGGAATGATGCGTCTATGTTCTGAGCTTAACGTCTCTGTACATTGTTCCTTCAAATAAAGATTCAAATAAACTGAACTAAAATCCCAACCCCAGCATGAAGTCACTGCAAAGTATCAATACATCATAAAAAGAATAAACACTAAAAACAACACATCGTAAACAAAGTGAGACGCTAGAATTCCCTGGACCGCTCCTCTTGTCACAATGTAATGGCTGATCAGTGCTAAAATACAGAATACATTGTTAGTACAAAAATACATCTCTCCTTTTTAACCCTTTGTGAACCCAGTCTAACACACACCATATACCTCCACACAGCCGTACAGAGATAAGAGAGGGACTTACTGGTGAATGGCTTGGAGGAACTTGCGCTGGTGTTTGCGCACCTTGGCATGGTCGATCTTCTTCACCAGCTTGGTGTGTTTGTAGATGAGCCATGTTTCCCTGAGTACATTGGCAGCTGTGTTCTTTACCTGAGGGCGAGGGCAAGGGACACTTCAGTCATTTCAGCACCACGGACAGCACACACTGAATGCTCCAGTGTGTTCCTCAGTGGAGGAGGTAGTAGGGCTGGAGGATTTTAGTTGTTTTGTAGATTAATTGGTGCATGGTGTCTTAGTTGACCAAAATTTGTATTTAATTTCATGTTTATTTATACAGGGAGAGCCCAATGAGAGTACCACACTCTTTTTCATGAGCGCCCTGTTAAAATCCAACAATACAAAAACAAACAAAACAGATAACTGGTCCATTTGACACATTAAAAACAAGAGCAGGTGTGATTAGAAATGTTTATCACCAGATTATTAAAGTTAGTGGCACCAGTGTATCCAGTTTTGCAAGGATTTACACTACCAGTCAAAAGTTTGGACACACATTCTCATTCAGTGTTTTTTTTTTACTACTTTCTACAGTTTATATACATACGGGAGACATCAAATATATGAAGCAAGATATATGGAATTATGTAGCAAAGAAAAAAAGTTAAATAACTATTAAACATTTTTGGACAAAGCAAAGGTTGGCTACTTTGAGGATTTGAATATAAAATTAGAGTTATTTACCTGTTTTTCTTTGCTACATAATTCAATATATCTTGCTTTATAAATCTGATGTCATATATATATATATATATATATATATATATATATATATATATATATATATATATATATATATATATATATATATATATATATATATATATATATATATATATATATATATATATATATATATATATATATATATATATATAAATGAATTAGAGTGTGTTCAGACTTTTGACTGGGAGTGTGCATGGGACAAAATCAGAAAGTAGAAGTGTGTGAGGACCCAGATAAACCAGTGCGAGTGAACTGTTTTTGTCCTGAAGAGTTGCACTGCTGCTGTTTTAAGAAATGTAATGTATAAATATATATATTTGTGTTTTTTAAATAATTCAGAAAACTTTGTAATACTGTTGACTCATATACAGTGCCATCGGCTTCTCTTCTCAGCTGTGGAAACACTGGTGTAGATGTCTAAGAGGTCTTGTTTTGTGTGTTTTTATATTGTTTCTCTCTGTTTTTACTCCTGACCATCAGTCTGCAATGAAGTTCTGCCTATCACAACCTCAGACTAAATAGCTCCAGTGAAGTGAAGAGTAAATAAGTGTAACCAATGGTGGAACAAGTACTCAGTTTTGTTACTTCAGTTAAAGTCCAGATAATGGAGTAAATAAAAAATACTTAAGTAAAAGTATCACATGAAAAAGGCAAAAGTGTTAAAGCACTTGTTTAAAAAAAGTACTTAAAAGAGTAAAAAGTAAAAGTATTTCGAGTAGATTTAGAGTCTTATAAGGCTTCAAATGTAGTGATAAAGATTTGTGCTGAATTTTCGTCAAAGTTACTTAGAATGTAGTAGACTAGAAAGTAGAGATACCTGCTCTCAAATGTAGTGCAGTAAAAGTAAATAGCATCCACAAATTTAAATGAAGTACTTTACTACATTTACTTCATTATGTTGCACCATTGAGTATAACTAGAGCGTTGTGTGTGGCGGGGGCAGCAGTGTGGACTCACTCGTTTGCAGAGTTGAGTGTCCATCATGAAGTTGTGGACATGCTTCTCAGCCTTGGTCAGCTCCAGCTTCCTGGCCACCACAGCCACCACCAGCGCCGTGCAGCCCGCTCCCTTTGGATACCACACATCATCAACAAACGCACGCTCCATTCAGAATAACACATTTCCTTTAATCAAATGAACTTAAGGGAGTTGTACACAAATATTTTTCACGCTGCTCCAGTACAGATATATTGTAAAGCCACTTTGAGATTGCTGTGTGCTTCCTTAATTTAAAGTATTTTTTTAAATTGTCTGTGAACCAAGAAGTATGGCTGGTGCACCGTTAGCATGCTAGTCGTTGTTAGCGTTACTACGACGGCTCTGATCTCTGAAATTTGTTAAAAGCGCTTATAAACTCTTTGCCGTGTTGAAGATGTTATAAATGTGTTAGTAACATGAGGAATGACTTCGGACCAATGCAAACCGTTTGAAATGAACATTTTTAAGACAGAAATAATCAGGTACAGCGCTTTACTCGAACATCTAAGACTAATAATATGTAAATAATGTAAAGTACGTACCATGATGCCGGTGAGCAGGCACACGCCCTTGCCACAGTAAGTATGTGGTACCATGTCTCCGTAGCCGATGGACAGGAAGGTGATGGAGATGAGCCACATGGCGCCCAGGAAGTTACTGGTCACTTCCTGTTTGTCATGATACCTGAGGGGGTGGAGAGAAGCAGAGGCGGGGCCAAGTCAGTCACAGTGGGCGGAGCTGGCTGAACACATGCATGCTGGGAAAGTGAGTGGAGAAGAAAGAAACAGTGCAACTAGGTGTTACACTGTGTGGAGTGGTCTGGCAAAGTATGCATTCAAATTCTGGGTAAAAGCAGTTAGGAAAGACATTTTTTTTTAAGTAGAGCGTTGTATGAATTTAATGTAAACATCATCCATATGAAGAATGGTTTGATTTAAATGGCTCCATTAGGATACCATCCAAAATCCATGTCCCAAAGTCTTGTGGCAAACGTGGTCTTCAATCGAGATTTGGCTGCTCCCCCAAAATATTTCACTGGAAGTTTCAAACATGTTGTGAGCTGAAGGTAGCAGACAGCCATGCTTAAATCGTCGAACGAGAGACCCAAGCTCATTTGTAAATTATAAATAGTATCTATGAACCCGCATGATGGTTTTGTATCATTTAGCCCATCCTAGCCTGTTCCCAATGGACTGTCAAAGAGGAGACAATAAGGTAACTTCGATTTTGGATTACGTTCATTTATAACTATATTTTTTTTATGTGGAGATTGCAAGAAAATGTTTTATTATGTTTTCACTTTTTGTTTTTTTCCTCCATTTATGATCATTTACAATTCATTCCACACTGGACGTAACTGAAACAACATTTGTATATTTGCATTTTTGTAGATTCCTTCAGTTTGAAAGTCTCCTCCAGGACACTCCATTGCTCTCATTATTGTGAACTGCTCATGCCTTTGCTGTGGTCCCATTCTGGTGACTACTCATGCTCCCATGGATAGTTCAGTATTTTGTAAAGCTACACATTGTTTACCAAGGAACTTACTATGTCCCTGTTGTGGAAAGTTTTTGTGCAGTTTGGAGACGCAGACAAGAGCTTAGCTAAAGACGTGGACTTGTGTTTCACTGTAACTGCAGTGATATTGTTGTAACATAAATCCCCCTGCTCATTTATATTAGAGGGGGGCCCATGTGTGGCTTCTTGCCCCGGGCCCCCAAATTACTGTCGACGGGCCTGGATAATTAGCTAAGAATCTTTTGAAATCACATAGTACCAACAGTTGCAGATTGTATGCTATTTTTGTGAATTTGAATGGCTTGATACTTTAATTTTAGGCCTTTTCCGTAGAGGTGTTAAGTGTGATGTCACTTCTGGGTCCATCAGCTGAGTGGAAATAATGTTTACAACTTCCTCTTTTTTCATGTTAAAAAGAGACTGCAGTCGTTTAAAGCTGCCAAGGTTATAAGTATGGATGGTTAAAACTGTGACAGAAAGTATACAAGGGAGGTTGAGGTAAGAAGCTAGGCTAGGCTAACCTCAGCTAGCGTTATTGGTGACTGCCAGTTAGCGAGATATACCGTACACACTGGCAATCGTACGTTATGATAGATTATTACCATATTATTTACATTTACACATATTTTAAAGGTAATTGTCTCTTGTTTTGATGAATAAGAGACAAAAACAAAGCTAGAAAACATCAGCTGTGAAGTTTCTGGTTGGACCCGGAAGTGACATCATCACTTACCATCTCTATAGTGTTGCTATTTATTCACTTATAGAGTCTTTGATGCTTTACTTAAAACAAGATATATCTGTCCGTGCTCCAGTCTGCTCCTCCAAACTTGCACATACGTATTGTAGAGAACCGTTTTCCTGCCCCTTGTTGTTGTCGTCTCCTTTTCACAAAATACTGGACTATCCCGTTAGATGGGGGTACGGTTTTGGGTCGAGCACCGGGTTGGGTTGGTTGTCTGGGGGATGGTTGGAGGGTGACTGTGGGCGACATGCAGCAGCAGTCTGTACCATGCAGGGGGGAGCTCTGCCCTGCATGCTCCAGTAGAGGTCCAGTATATTGAGAGCTGCCTGGGTCTGCACTGGGACGTGGACACGACCAGACAAACGAGGACGCTCATTGAATTTGACACCGCTGTCTCTTTACCTGTCTCCTTGGGGCCCTGGCTTGATCTGCTAGCTAAATATTGTAATAGGTCACGTTCACAGAAGGAGCTAATATAACTCTAGGGGTATGACAATTTATTCAATAGAAAAATGGAAAATAAAAAATAATTGTTAAAGGTATACTATGTAACTTTTCTGTTACTGGTTATTGTGTTGCCCAGAACGTTCCACAGTATAGTATTAGAGTTGTTAAGTTTGCAATGCATTACTGTGGAACATTTCAAGCAAAGAACCTCCACAAACTTGACTTTTTGTTCACTATATTATTCTTGTGAGATGTCATGGTAACTGACAAAAATCCAATTCATAAAAATCACATACAATAAAAGAACTATTTCACTTTAGTTCATGTTTAATAACCAGGGTTGACAGTGGCACATGCAAGTAAAATTTTCACCATCCAACCAGGGGGAAAGTGGTTCAGTCCTTGACAAACCATAATTGGCTTGTGGTAAATTACCTCACCATATTGCCCAATCCAGTTATAGTAGTATTGCAAGGATTAGCAAGATAAAAAAAAGTTGTTGCTGACAGAGAAGATGCTCACCTTTGTGCCAAATTTTTTTTTTTTTTTTTTTTTGTGTCAAGTAGATTGGAAACGTAATTACAAAGATATTAACCACAAATCAGATTGACTCTTGTAAGGTTTAAGCTGTGTTATTACCTCATCAAAAAAAAAAAAAAAAATGCTGAGAATTGTGCTTTGTTTCATCCACACATGTTTGAGTAACTCTTTATCATTAGTCTGTCTACATCTCCCAAGCTCAAAATGCTCTGTTCCACCTTGTGATGTCATGAAGTGGCAGTTTTCAAATTAAGAGCTCCTTTTACATTTTATTCAGTAGAGATCGGTAATTCAGCTGAAATCATCCAAATGATTCTAGTGAAGGTGTATGTTTCAAAACACAGTGGAGCACTTCCTGTATCACAAGATGACATCACAAGGTGGAACAGAGTGTTTTCTGTTTGAGAGAAGAACTCGGCCTAAATATGCAGGGTTTGCGTGTTAAACAAAGCACAACTCCGGGTATGTTTTTGATGAAGAAACAACATTAAAACATAGATCAGAAAATAGTGTAATATGGCCGTCTTAAACCCTCAATTTTAAACTATATGATTTTATTACATAATGTGAACGCAACCTATTGTGAGTTTGCCCTTACATGGATGCTAGCAGGGCGGTAGGTACAGGCAGTAGAACGCACGGCACATTGAACAATATATTAACCATCCGGCATTGGCTTTCTCAAGTGACCGTAAATACAGGTCATAAATAAGGCCGACAGAAATGCACAAAGCATCATTCCCAAGGCAATAAAACGTAGCGAGTAAATATTTCGTCTTTTATTAGTGCCTTTCCCCCCTCTGGCCTGACATGTACCTCAGCAGTAGATATCCCAAAGCGTAAATAATCCTTCTATGGAGCGAATACAAGATGGCAATATACGGCGAGCAGAGGGGGCCAAAATACGCCGGTTGATCGATTGAAGAGTTTAGGGCTCTCAATATACTGTGTCGGATTTGGATTAGCATGGACAAGAGCTGGCACCACTTTGGACTGAATCTGGACCAAGAAAAATGGCTACAGCAAGCGCTCAACAAACCAAGTCTGCAAAATACAAAATAAATCTAGTTATGTTATGTAGGCTATTAGATACACAGGATTTTAGAGAGAAATATCAAATGGGAACATCCAAAACCTCTGACCATATCTCAACATGCAAGAAGGTTGATCCTCCAGCTAGAAACTCCTGACCAAGATCCTAGTTCAAGAAGATGGGTCTCCGATTGCCGGCTGCTCCTGCCAGGATGCCCCAGTAGCAGTGGTTGAAGGATGGGTCAAATGCAGAACTCAAATTCCATAAAATGGGACACTAAACTCCACAAATGCAAAACTACAAAAGTATTGCCCTTCAATGCTCCATTCAATGCTATTAAGAACAAAAACAAAAATCTGCATCCCAAAATACGACCTAGACATACATAACAGAATCCCACTCCCTCAGGGGAATACTGTTGTTGTGTCCTTTGTCACGACACTTAGCCCGCTTGCCCTCAGTATCTGCACACGTTGGTGTATAAATGTGTGTGGATGGGAGACTGTGTCCTTGTAAATTGAAATAGTTCTTTGAGTGCCTTGAAGGTGCTATATAAATGTGACCGTTTATGGGCGTGTGATGTACTCCTACAGAGCTCGGAATTGAATGTCAAAAAAGATTGTCACAATGGAAATTTGCCATGTTTTTCTATATCAGCAAATGTTCATATAGATACATTTGCAAAAACAATGTAAAAATGTAAATAAAAGAGCTATGAAACAATTTGATGGATCACTACACGTAAATACATTGACTATACAGAATACTTTTGAATGAACGCCCAAGTATTTAGCAGCTCCATTGGTTTAACATTAGGCTGAAATTCTATTCAAGCATTACTAGAAACCTTAAGACCACAGCGGCCACATTGTTCGATTTATACTTATGTAGGCCTAGATGTATGGAAAACATTATTTATTTAAGACTAGAGCTTGAACTGCACTGAATCAACATTTACCAATCACTTCAAACCATCACAACAATTTGATTTCATAATATTTTTGTACTGATACTTTCACTCTCAGCATTCCCTGGGGGTTTAAAACTAACTGTAGGCACAGCTCTGCCTGAAGCTCTGTTACTCAAGTTAGACTTTAATCTGATCTTTGTTTTAACACAATTTAACCGGAAAGAGCTGATTTAGCTGGAACTACCCCAGGTGAGCTGAATTGTACTATCACAAGCAGTTTTTCAGTTAGTTGCTCTCACATTTTAGTTGAAAATAAACACCTAAACAGAACCATGAACTCGTATTGATCACAATGCTCCTGAAAACATATTGTTTAAATCCATTTTGTATTTTTTTCTACAGGTTTCAGACCATTTAAAAACTTTTTGACCGTGTTTGCCAATTATGTGCAATTGTTTCATCATGGTAACTGCTGGGCATTCCACCATAGACATACATGTATGTTCCAGCATGATGTCACTGCAAAGTATCAATTGTCCATGCATATTGTACTTAATATAGTGGTGATTTACAAACAAGTTGCAAAGTAAAAAAAAAAGGTAAAATACATCCCCATTTATCTAGCACAACAAACAGAATAATTTTATAGAGATTAAAATATTTTTGTTGCATTTTTTTTATTGCCATCAAAGTCTCATGCCATAACCAGAGTAGAGCCAGTCACACAGCTGGTAAATGGTTTAGCTTTGTCAAGAAGAAAAGCTCAACCGTGAGCTCAATGAACCATTCCAATCAGGAGTCAGACCCCATCATAGCACTGAAACAGCACTCATCAAACCAAAACGACATACTCAGAGCTGCAGACTCAGGTCAAATCACCATACTCATCCTCCTAGACTTATCCGCTGCATTTGATACAGTCTCCCACTCTATCCTCCTTGACCGCCCCTTCAAATACATTGGTCTGACTGGTACTGCACTCTCATGGTTTCAATCATACCTTTTCAACAGAACACAGTTAATTTCCCTCAATGGCTCCTGCTCATCTTCTTCTCCCTTCCACTAGAGTGTACCACAAGGTTATGTGCTTGGTCCACTTCTGTTTATCATTTACATCCTCCCCCTCGGACAAATCATACAAAAACATGGACTCAACTTTCACTCATATGATAGACAACTTAAAATCTCCACCAAGTTGTCCGCCCATCTCGCCCCTCAGTCCTTCTAACTGCCTCACTGATCTTCAAACCTGGCTATCATCCACCTCAAATTCAACAGTAACACGACAGAGCTAATGCGCTCATGGTTGTGGACACCAGACCACTGCTCCAGAAGGTTGGAGATCTGGTACGCACCATTAATGGCAATAATATCCTCCCTTCTCCAACGGTTCCTGGACTCAACCCTCTCCTGTGAACTCCACCTCAAATCAGCGTCAAAATCTGACTTTTACCACCTCCACACCTCCACTGATCTCTCCCAAACTCAGTTGCTCAAACACTTATCCTCTCATTCATTACCTCCTGCCTGGACTTCTGCAAGGAGTCCTGTCTGGGACCTCTCAAAACATCCAAAACTGTCTCTCTCATGACAGACCCTGGCAAGACATCACCCCAACTCTCTCCCAGCTGCACTGGCTTCCCATAAAATACCAGATGCAGTACAACTCTCCTCCTCACCCAGTTCCTCCTGGCCCTTCAGTACCTCTCAGACCTGCTACAAACCTAAACACCCTCCTCCTAGCCATAAGCCTGCTCACCGTTCCCCACTCTAGGTTGCAGACCATGGGAGAAAAAGCCTTCTGTGTCCAGGGCCCTACAATCTGGACCACACTCCCTCCACAAATACAAACTGTTGAAACCATCGCCCATTTCAAATAAATTTCAACTGAAGATTTCTTTTTGAACTGGTCTTTAATCACACCTAACCACTCCCATGTGACTGTGTTCTTTGTGTTATTGTGAAGTGCTTTGGGTGTCTTGAAAAGCACTATATAAATTGAAAGTATTATTGTTTCCCCTTCTTCTTGTTGCTGTCCCTTGGGTTGTTGTTGGTTGGAGTTGGAGTAGATGGAACCTTCTTGGCTGGAGGATCTTTTGGATCCTTGGCCTCTTTGACTGTGGTTACATTATTGAGCTTCTTCAGGCTTCTTCTCTCTCCTTTGCTTTCTTGCTGTCTCCTTGATCTCCATGATCTCTGTTTTCTCTGTGATTCAGGCTTGTACTTTGTCCTTCCACTCCACTAGATGTTTTCTGCTTTGTGTCGTTCAAGGCCTCAGTTTTGGAGAACCCCACCTTGCTTTCCACCAGGTCCTTTCTTTCTTTGAACCAGCCTGACACTCCTCTTGTTGGCTGCAGGCCTTCTCCTTGGCTTCCTCCTCTGCAGTCCTCTGCTCCTCTCTTTCCTGTTAAGACTTGATATCAGCCAACAACTCCTGCTCTCTCTACCAACATTTCAAAACAAAAGAAAAATTCAGTTCTGTCAACTGGATAAAAGTTTAGAGTGAAGATATTACACCTCTCATCTAAGCGGCTTCTTCAGTTCTAGTCAGATTGCTGGTCTTCAATCTAAAACTTTTTTGGATCCTTGGCCTCTTTGACTGTGGTTGCCTTAGTACGAGGAGCTTCTTCAGGTTTCTCCTCCTCAGTTTTCTTTTCCTCCTCAGCCTGATTAGGAGGCTCATCCAAAGACACTTCCACGCGTGTGATCAGGTTCTGGCACTGATTTTGTCCACTTTGAGAAACTTCATGAACAAAGACTTTCTCTTTCTCTCTCCACCCATGGTCCTCATTTTTCTTCTGTTTTTTGATGGGTCTAAAGTTGACCCTTTGCTTTTTGAATAATAATATAATCTTTTGCTATAAATCATACCTGGGCTACTGAGGGGTTACACCAACACCAACTTTTTTCTGTCCTGGAGCAGGTGTTTTCATTGGCCCTCCACTTTTCCTCCTGCTGTTAGTAGACCTTCTCCTCGGCCTCCTCTGCTGCTGTCTCCTCTCTTTCCTGGTAGAACTTAAGTTTGGACAAAAACTCCCGCTTGCTGTGAAGCAAGACCTGTGACTCCTCCTCTATTTGCTTATAGGCTTCCTACTTTGCGTTCTCCTCCTTTCTCTCGTGGTAGGCCTTACGGAGTGTTACAGTTGTCCTTGGAGGTCGGAATGTGCAGTGATCACGGAATTTCTATTCGGAAACTCTAAGAAACATCTAAGAGTCTGAGTTAAGAAAATCCAACATGGTGGTGTCCTGCGTATGGATAAACTTTGATATTTGACAGTTAATATTATTGATTGATATTTTTACTGATCGTACTTGTGCTGTTTTGCTTTTAGTTGCTCCCTCCTGTGCACCTACTTCTGTGAACCTGCTCCTGTTCAGACGTTGAGCCTCTGCAGTTATAAATGCACTGATATGCTCTGTTATGCTAATGTTGCTAACGTGTACATGGCGCTAATGTCAACAAAAGCAGAAATTCACTCTCTCAAACATTGCTTTATTAACTGTTAATGTAGTAAGCGTCTGAGTTACAAAATTCACCTATTTGGATCCTTATTTTGGTTGATTTGGGCACTATTCTTATATTTATAACTTTAATGAACCTTTGCTGTAATGTATTGGTCGTTGTTTTTCCTACTTAACAAGTGGAATGGGCATCAGATTTTTAACTCAGAGATTACGTCATTCCAAGATCCAAGTTCCGACCCCCAAGGATGATTAGAACAGAGTATTAGATTCAACCAGCAATGCCTATTCTGGTTTTATGCGCTGCTCCTGTGGTAGGCCTCGCTTTCACTAATGGTCACTCAAGACAGTTTAACAGTTAGTTTACCTGTCAAAATGGATTTAAACAAATCATTTATGAATGGCGAGGACTGAAATCAATGGTAACAATAGTTTTTTGCTGCTTATTTTTGGTTTAGTTATTTTAAATAGCTTAATTACCAACATAAATGTTTTTTTATATTGGGGTTTTAACAGTTACATTTACATTTATTGGCTGTGAGCTTAGCTAAACTAACACATTTGAAGCAGTAAATTGAGTGCAGTGAACTTTACTTATGAAAGGATGATCCTTTATCCTGCTTCGTTGTTTATAGAAATAGAATGACCAAATAAAGAAACTAAAGTTAGTCTTTGTGTCTGTCTGACGTGGCGTCCATCTTAGGACTACATCTGTTGCTGTTGATCACGTCGTATTTGACAAGCCTTTAGCCTTCTATGATTTCTATGCCCTGTCCCCAGAGCCACACTACGCACTTCAATGGTGTGCATTTTCTGAAAGAACATAAAGGCGCAGGGCTGGTAAAAATAATAATTGACGTATTTAGGAAATCACGTTGTAAACAAGGTGAGACAAAACATCCAACAGCGTAAAACAGTGTAACAAGCACTATTACAAAACAGTCCATTGAAATGCACTGTGGGGAATATACTTGCCTGAAGTCTGTATCGCTCCACACTTGCTATAATTGCAAAGAGAAGTACGTGTGTTGTTACAAGGCCAATGTTGATGACATTGATAATATTGACATGGTTACAAGTTGTTGTAACAAATAGACAACAGTGACCTTGAGAATAACAGAGGCGTGGTAGTGGTCCCTTATTAAAAGTCCCACCACATACATGCAGCACAAAATTCTAAGCAGATGTTTAGCAGCACATGAGAGGGGGTATTCAGGGACACGGGTACGATCCCGGCTATCTCTGTGGGTACGTGTGAGCAGCACTGATCACCAGCTCTAAGTGATAATGAACTTGTCCTATACACACAGCATGCAGCCGCTGCCAGCACCACTCTGGTGTCCAAAGACACTCATTATCAGGATTAAAAACTGCACCATGAGTGGAGAAATGAATTAGTCAGTTTTGTTTCTTCTTTCATCTAGTTAGTTACTTTAGTTAATTAGCTACAATACCCCCTTCTTTAAATCTATGGCTGTACTTTTAAAGCAGAGATTCATGGAGATTTTTGAACACTGGAACTTTACAGCAGCATGTAGTGCTAGACTCAGCTAACCAGTGAAACTTTGGGTAACTTTCCCACATGGAAACTTGATATTCACCCCATCGTACAGTGTGAAAATCTCATACAATATTTGCTCATATGGATTAAAAAGGATGCCATTGTTTAAGGCACAGGAGCTTTGTCACTTGATAAATAACATTGTGAAAATGTCATTTGGGGGGTCATCTATGCTCATGGTAAATGGTAAATGGTCACATTTTTATATAGCGATTTTCCACCTTCAAAGCACTCAAAGCACTTTACGTCGGGAAATCACTCACCCATTCACACACATTCAAACACAAGTGTACACAGACACTGGGGGCAAAGTGAGTTAAGTGTCTTGCCCAAGGACACAATGGCAGCATTCATCTGTGTGAGCATATCAGTATATGCAGTAGTTCCTCCATGTTTTTAAAGTCAATACACTTTTAATCAGACTCCTTTGCATGATTTCATAATTTAAATTGGCTTCATTGGAACACTAGCATTGTAACACTAGCAGCTATTGTTTAATTAATTGGTTCACACCATAAACTGTATAAAGACGTGGACTAAGTAAGTGTGATGTCACTCGTAGCAGTCGACTCCAGCCAAATGAAGCTCACTGAGGCCAAAAGTTATGGGGGCCAATTTCAAGCTTCATATTTGGAAATCTGACTGCGAATATCATAGCAACCAAAGAGCTAATACGGAGTGAGGCTGTTGAAGGTAGCGTCCCTGTCCGCCCGGACCACTGGTTTAGCAGACGCATAGCAACGCTGTCAATCAAACCTGTTACTAATGCTAGCGAGAGCGACCTCAAGAGGCACCTGATTGGTCTGTTATTAATGTTCATATCTTGATTCACGAACAAAATAATGAAATAAAAACAGGATAAATATGATCATGTTGAGCAGGTTAATACAAACATTTAAACCCGTAATGATGAGCCTGACAGCAGCAGTTACAGAGAGAGGGGCGACAGTTTTCTAATGTGAAGTGAATTGGAACCAGAGGCGCGCCATTGATCATTTCCTATTTGGAACACGACGGCTAGCAGGTTAGCTATGTCCATTTATATATACAGTCTATGCTTCACTCAGCCATCTCCTGGTGTTTCTTACGTAGAAATGTAATGTTCTTATATAGTGCATTATTGTAAGTTGATGGAAAAGAATGACAAAGGATATTAAATTGAAAACATTGGCCTCAATAGCACTAGTACTTAAGATTCGGGAAGTATTTACATTGGCAGAACCTCTTGGATGATGAAGCATTTTTGTTTTTTGCAGAGTAATCCTTACCGTAGCCTTCCTCTAACCTCTCTGTCACTGTATTTCTTCTTTGAGTAACAGCGGTAGATTGGTCCCCTGTGTGAGCACTTTTGTCTAGAACACTGCCTGCTAAG
This sequence comes from Periophthalmus magnuspinnatus, assembly GCF_009829125.3. Taxonomy (NCBI): domain Eukaryota; kingdom Metazoa; phylum Chordata; class Actinopteri; order Gobiiformes; family Gobiidae; genus Periophthalmus; species Periophthalmus magnuspinnatus. The sequence goes on from NC_047142.1 coordinate 11,674,278, forward strand.
TGGACGACAATAAATCGTGTGTCTCCCTCGTCTGGCTGGGGTCCAACGCTGCGCTCTGAACCAGCCCGGTCTCTGCTCAATGGCACAAAGTCACTGCGTAACACGTTTGGAAATCAAGCTGTAACTTGTTAAGACTCCATTTTGGCCATTAAAAGAACATTATAGGCTGAAAAGCATGACTATTAGCGACGCTGGCCAAGGCAAACGTTTAGAATGATTCCTGAATTTTTTCAATAGTTTAAAGGATGCTAGTTGTTGTTAGCTTTACAGCGTTGGTACAAAACTGCTCTGGCCTCTGAAGATTTTGAAAAGTGCTTAAAAATAATTGGACCACTGCAAACCGTTTAAGATCAGGTACAGCGCTATTAATACTTAGACATAATACTAAATAGAGATATCTTCAAAAGTCCCATTTCCATATTAACAACAACATACACCCCTCGCATACACCACCTTTCTGTTCTCATATCTTCTCTTTTCAATTAAAAAAAAAAATCCAGAAATAGCCTCCTCTAATGAACGCGAGATGTGTGCAGCTGTCAGTTGTAAATATGTTTTTCAGTGAGTGAGGATGATCAAACGCACACAAGGCGTTTACAGGGGGAAGGCAGAACAAGGCTCTCTACTACAAAGAGATCATTTAGAAAGACAGTTGGGCATAAGACTAAAATTAGTTTGATTTTCAAGTAGAGAAACAACAAAAATGTGACATGGAGCAACTACCATACAACAGTCAGTACTACAACTGAGTAGTATGTAATGTCAGGGTTCCCACACTGCCTGGAAATGAGGGAAAACCTGGAAAATGATTGGCCTGTTTTCCAGAAAAAAGACAAAATGTCCTGGACAATGTATATATTGTCCTTGGAAATGTGTACACACTTTTCTGTATTATTGGATATCAAATTAAAAACTTTTACTGCCACCTATTATAGCAGTTAGGTTTAAAAAAAAAAAAAAAAAAAATCACCAAAATACTGGAAATTACATTAGAACAGGGCGACGTTCTCCTGTATGTCAATGTCAGCCAATCACAGCCTGCTACAGTTAGCTATCAATCACTACTCCCATAAATGCACATTCTCTCCATCTCCTCATCTTCACAGCCAGTAGTTTCTGGATCAGTGACCAGGTATCACTGGTGAAGTACATGCTCCTACCTGTTTGGTTTAGAATCAACATCCATATCTGTCTGACCATGTGGTTTGTTCAGGATGGCACTCAGACAGGAATATATTTTATGGTGATTCTTGGTGTGAAAGGTTTGAAAAATGATGGTCAAAATATTTTCTCTCTAAACATTTGATGATTCCCTCTCTTCAGAGCATCTCGTAATCTAAGTGCCAGTGTTTATCGTTCAATAAATGACCTGTCTTTATGAAATGACACCCACCCATTAGATTTGTGTTTGAGCTCCCCCTGTTGTCAACAATAAGCATGGACCATGAAAAAAAAATCTTTTTAACAACCATTTCACAATTGGGTCTTGTACAAATATATTTCTTGTTTAATAATGCTCAGAACATGTTTGAAGATGGTTCATGTGTTTAAACCTTTGCAGGAGACTAAGGGGTTTCCAATCTATGACGCAATAATCTGGGGAAAATTGCAACACAAGAATGTGTGGGAAAAGACGACCTTATAAACAGAAATGATTAATTTCAATGGTCAGATTGACAAATTGTATTTAGTTTTTTAAGTCCATTTTGCATATGTCCCCTTCAAGACCTCACACAGTGCCACTGTGAGTCAGAGCCTGAGTGGAGGTGTTCACTGGTCCACAGATCAGTGCTCTGCTCCTCTGCTCCTGGTGTTAGAACATGCTTGGTCAGCACTGTGAGTCGATATGCCTGCAAAGCACTGCCATAAAAGCCCATATGAGATGGAGTCATCAAAGCAGCAATGCACACGTCCTTCAGACCTCAGCGAAATCAGCCGCCATGTCACCATGCTTCACTCTACTTCACCATGCTTCACTCGACGTCCTTCATCTGTAGAAATGACTGCATTTCTGTGTGGAATTTATGCTAACACATGAGGATTCCCTACAAAATGTACCTTCTGAAGCATATAAGGAATTTGCCACAAAATTTTAATCAAGATGGAGATTACGTAATTTCTAATCTACAGTCAAACCTCAGTAAAAGCATGAGGTTTGGAGCAGACAATAGACTTTTGAGAAAGAACACTACTATACTACACTATTACACAGCTATTCATAGTTTTTAGTGTATTCATAGATCTTATGACATCAGCCAAGACACCTTTGCCTCTCAACCAATCACCTATGAGTTTTAAAGCCCCTCTTCTTTCCCATAGCAGCAGCAGAACCATTAGCCTCCTCAGCATCTCCATAATGTCCTTTATATACAGTAAATTACAATTTCTCTGTTTCTTCTATTTCTCTATCCTCAGCATCTTTAAGGTGTGCACGTCAAAATTGATTCCATTTAAAGCCTCACTATGTAACATTTCAGCCATTATAGACTCAACAAATAACTCTTTTATTTCATTGTAGGTGTTTCTGCTGCTGAATTTACCTTGAATAACTTGCATCCTAACCGTGAGCAAGCTTGCCTCTCCTTAGCCATGACTTAAAACTTTGCTTAAATGTTACGCAATGAATGACATCCTCTATCTGCGGTTATATTGATTGACAGAACAATAGGCTGTGGATTGGCAACGAGTTCAAATAGCAGGTGTTGGTTTCCTTGTTCACACATTTGTAGAGTTTGTCATTGGCTGCCACCGTTTGTATCTAGTGGCACCGTGACAACTCTAACCCAGACTGACCAGTAACTCAAACCCGATAATCCGCTGCAGAGGGCCAAGCGGGGGGAAAGTCCAAGGCTAAACTTTCTGAAAACGAAACAGTTTTAGTAAAAGAGCCAAGAAACAAGAGCGCTCAGTTTCAGGGAGGGAGATAAGGGCCGACCGGAGAGCCAGGTACAGCATGCACAAGTGAGCCGAGGGGTGGAGAGAAGCAGATTAGAAAGAGGAGCTACTGCAGAGGGAAGTAGTGTAGAGTCAAAAGTCAGGCATTGATACTGGAACACTCTGGAATGGTGTTGTCACGATACAAATACTTGCTCGATACCAATTTCAATAGTAGTTTTTACCATTTGGTCTTGTACTAAATCTGAAAAAGATCAACACTACACTTTTGAGTTGACAGTTGAGTAGCTAGTTCCAATACTAGGTTTAATATCAATTAGTATTTGGGTATTGATTTTTTGGACAACCCTAGTCTGGAATATTTGATATCTCTACGTAGGGATGGGAAAATAATGTCATGACATGGCACATAGCAGAGTCTTTCACTAACAAGATAACTGGACTCCTCATAGCATTAGTGTGAGTCTACTAGTTCTTAATATCATGCTAATGTGGCTAACAGGCATGAAGCATCTATGAAAGTAACACTTGGCCCCAGCAAGCAACACAAAAACACCAAGTAAGCTGGCCAAATAAAGCCCGGTGTACACTGACAGCAAAGGAGATGCAGTTCAGGAATCGCACGGGTCCAGCAAGAATTGAAAGTCATTACAATCAATGCTCCTTGTTACATTGACCTCTGACCTCTGTGCCCGGCCACATTCTCCTCTGACCTCTGCCACACTAACCTCTGCAACTGTCACACTGATCTCTGCACTCTGCCGTTCTGACCTCTGATTTCTGTGTCCTGCCACACTGACCTCTGCCACACTGACCTCTGCCACACTGACCTCTACCACACTGACCTCTGCCACACTGACCTCTGCCACACTGACCTCTACCACACTGACCTCTGCCACACTGACCTCTACCACACTGACCTCTGCCACACTGACCTCTACCACACTGACCTCTACCACACTGACCTCTACCACACTGACCTCTGCCACATTGACCTCTGCACTTTGCCACACTGACCTCTGTGTCCTGCCACTCTGACCTCTGAGCCCTGCTACACTGACCTCTGATTTTTGCGCCCTGCCACGTTAACCTCTGACCTCCGCACCCTGCCACACAGGCCTCGGCAGAGTGCGAATGTTTGAATTTTTGTTCATACAAAGGTGTTCTGTAGTGACTTGAGAGATAAAAAAACATTCACAGAACACATTTGGATTGGCTTTGTCTTATTTTATTTTTGTATAAAGAAAATAAATTCAGTTTTCAGTCTCTGCGCTGGTATCAGTAGAGATCAGCACATACTGTCTTTAATCCAAATAGTATCAAAATCGGTATCGGAACTGAAAAAGCTGTATTGGTGCATCCCTAAACATCATTAAACATGTGTTGGAGTCATTAGACGTGTGTGATCTAAACAACACCTTTGACTCTCAGCCAATCACCTACGAGTTTTGAAGCCCCTCTTCTTTACTATAGCAGCAGCAGAACCATTAGCCTCCTCAGCATCTCCATAATGTCCTTTATATAGTTTACATTCTTTCTTCTCTTCTCCTCAACAACATCTCTAAGGTCTAGCACCAAAATCTATCCACTTAATGCCTCACTGTGTAACATTTCAGCCATTATAGACTCAAATAAAAAAATAACTCTTTTATTTCACTATAGGTGTTTCTGTTGCTGAATTTACCTTGAACAACCTGCGTCCTAACTAGGAATAACCTTGTTTCTCCTTAACCATGACTTACTTGATCTAGGTACGCCCTTGGTTGTTTTGCGTAAGAGATCTAACCAAATACGTCTGAGAAAACTTTTGTCCAAACACTACCAAAAACAAAGCCACATCATGTGTTCTCATTTCAACTGTGATCCATATAAATCTGTATAATCCCAATAACATAACTGATCGATCGTGAAAAACGCGGTTGACTAACGGACAACAGCGTTACTAGAATGTCCCACAAAATGGCATCAATGGAGACAAGCAGTTGATTACTTTATGCCACACTGCGGAACATTCCAGGCAAAGCAATAGAGGTTATGCAATGACATCGTTTTATCTGAAAACTGACCCTCAACATTTTGACATTTTGAGTGGCACTGAGGCAGAACTATGAACAGCACCACAGACAAAATGTTCCTCACCACTGACTCTCACATGATGTAGACACTCACTAATAAAGCTCCAGAGGTTGTGATTAGGCCTGTGACGATAACACATTTTGAAGCACGTAGCATAGCATATCGCTACAGAGAAATCTTACTTTATGCTACTAATTGAGATTTAAATAATGCAAGACAAACCAAGTACAGCAGTCCCTCGTTTATCTCGGGGGTTACGTTCTAAAAATAACCCGCATTAGACGAAATCCGCAAAGTAGTCAGCTTAATTTTTTACAATTATTATATGTTTTGCAGCCGTTAAACCCCTCACCACACACTTTATACACTTTTCTCACATTTCTCTCTTGTTTAAACTCTCTCAAAGTTCAAACCTTCGTAGGCGCCTTTGTCGGTGCAGAACGTTTCATCGATATTGTGGGTTTTGTCGGGGAGAAAACTTGCAAACATACAGCACTTCAGAGTCACACTGCGATCCAACATTTATGTAAATTTGGCTGAACAATTTCTGTACTGTACAGGAGACACGGCACAGAGGAGACTGATGGACAATGGTCTACAGTCCCTCAGCCAATCAGGACGCAGAACATAATGCACGATTAAAAAAAATCTGTGAAACAGTGAGGTCGCGAAACGTGAACGGCAATATAGTGAGGGACAACTGTAAACCTTTTTAAATAGACTGTTTCATTAAAAGACATGAGCTGCAACAAATAAAAAGCAGAACGTACAGATAATTTGCCATAAAAAAGGATTTATTTTCCGCTGTACTGCCCCTAAATCCCCCCACTTTTGCAAAGAAAAAGAACTCACCATAAATATTGAGTTGTGATGTCATGTGCGTAACCTCTATACAATTTTCACGAGGCCACAACATTTACAACATTAAGTGGAAAGCAGTTAGACACCACACTGCGCTAGCTACTAACTACTTTTGTGTAGATTAAAGGTCCTGTGTTAAGCAAAATTGACTCCTGTGGGCTTTAAATCATGTTAGAATGTTGTTACCCCCTCAAACACAGACCTGGAGTTGTGTTTTATTTCATTCACACATGTTTGAGTAATTCTGCAGTGCTGTGCTGTCTACATCAAAGCTCAAAATGCTCTGTTCCACCTTATGATGTCATGAAGCGGTAGTTTTCACGTTGACAGCTACTTTTTAACTTTAGTTCAATAGAAATTGGCAATACCAGGACTGAAATTTTCCAAATGATTCTAGTGAAGGTGTATGGACTTTAAAAGCACAATGGAGCACTTCCTGTATTACCACATGACATCACAAGGTGGAACAAGGTGTTTTCAGTTTGAGTAAAGAACTTACCGTATTTTCCGCACTATAAGGCGCACCTAAAAGCCTTTAATTTTCTCAAAAACCCACAGTGCACCTTATAATCCGATGCACCTTATATATGGATCAATATTGGTCAATTATGACACCCGTAGTCAGGAGGTGTCGCCGAAGTAACTGCGGTAATAACCCTTTAAGGACTGAGCACACTATGGGCCAGTATAGCTCACCTAGACCTAGACTTTTATTCTTTTTTAGCCATAAAAATCATGTCAAACGAAGTATCAGAATTTACTGCATTTTTTCACACAACTACTTCTATTTTACACATCCATCCGTATTTTTTCTTTTACGCATCGAATAAATGAGTGAAAATCCCCGCAGCCCCGCGCTCTCATTCGTCACCTTTGAGGGACAACAGAGGCAGATTACTGTAATGACGGTAAAATATTTAGATAGCCCCATGTCTCCGCTTTGAGACGGCGTTTGAATTTACACGAGAGCACGACTGGGCGCGGAGTTACGCTGCTGAAAAGTCCGCAACCGCGAGTCTAGCGGCTACGATAGGATCTGACGCCATAGGGATAACGGGGAGACAGCGCCGGGCGACATACGCCACAATCTGCCAATGGATTGCGGATGTCTGGGCTGATATATCAGTCTCAACTGTGGTCCGAGTTTCACGAAGGCAGGAATTGTCACTGAACTGTTAAGACAACAGCAGCGACACGGATAATGGCGATTTTGACGAGACGGAATCGGGCACTTTGAATGAGCTCGACCAACTGTTCAACTCAGACACTGAAGAGGAAGAACTCGACGGATTCGTGAATGAGGAATGAACTGAAAAAGTGAGGCTTTACGTGTTTCTTTCACGTGTTTACAACTAAACAAGGCTGGAGATATTGTGACTATGGACATTAACGTTTGAACTACGTTGAGTTATTGTTATTGCTTTGCACTATTTCAAGAGTTACTATATTGTGATGCATTAACTTGTTTTGTGAGTGAACAAAGTTTTCAGAATGTTTTTTTTTATTCTATTAATAAAGTTTGACTGACTGACTTATCTGTTTTGTTGACGTTCCCTTTAGCGCAGCTCCATCTCGTGGATGCGTAACACAACCCCAGATACTACAGTAGTTTATATTCTATGCGCCTTATAATGCGGTGCGCCCTATATATGAAATTTGTGTTAAAATAGGCCATTCATTGAAGGTGGCCCTTATATTCCGATGCGCCTTATAGTGCAGAAAATACGGTAACCTAAATATGCAAGATGTGTGTTAAACATATGTGAATGAAACAAAACACAACTCTGGGTGTATTTTTGATGAGTTTGATGATTATAACAAATCAGAAAATAGCGTTATATTGGCCCTATAAACCTACTTTTAGCGGGACAAAACAAAGGGAGCAGAGCAGGGGAGAGGAGGGAGCCGGGAGCATGCGGTTAGAGGGGGGGTCTGCGTTGGATGGTTGAGTAGACACGACACAGACAGGAGACGGGAGAGCTTAGACAGGCTTAGTTGAGCTAGGTTAGCTGTGGAGATTGGATGTGCTGAAAGACATGAGCAGGCTCCAGTGACCAGCGCTAAACCCGTCCACTTTAACATTAGCATTTCTCCAGATATACTGTCCACCTTCTATTGACACACTTCACAAATATGAGCAAACAAGGTATCGGGTAAGCGGATCTATTCTCAAAATCAACTTTTCAGAGCTTTTAAACCATGTTATAGTCGTTTCCCCTCACCATTTACTCACTCGAAGTTGTATTTGGAGTGATTTGTGTATGTTCAAGCAATGTTTTATCACTTATTTTCAAGACGCCATATTGCTGATCAATCCCCGTTTTCACCTCCACCAGTACACGCTCACTGTGACGTACTTACTTCGTTCTCTAGTTTTATTTTCTTAATTAGTGATACACACGAGATTCAGCAGCGTCGTGTAGTCATTTTGGTACAAATGAATAAAAAAAATCCGCTGCTCGCTAGTGTGATCTGTAGCTATCCATAGAAGATGCCGGCTCTTTGTTATGATGACATTTACACCAACATCAGCTCCTATTGGGCACTGCAGTTTTCTAACGCGGAAGCCAGTGGACTTGTTTCTTTTATTAAGTCATTTTAAATCAATATTATGACTGAAAACATCCAAACTATAACATAATGATCCATGGGTGTCATAGATTATAACTATATAGCAGACACAAGCACAATAGGTCAGCTTTAAGCCACTGGTATGAGGTGCTATTTCTGTGTAAGATGTTTCAATACATAATGAAGTAAGGCAAGTATCGCAATATTGATCAGTACCAAGACCAAAGTGATTTGTAATAAAACCCATTGAAACTCCAACACCATACAGAATTTTAACTTGGTGTCGCTCCCTCCTAGATCTAAAAATGTCATCTATGTGCAGATAAACTCAAATGAAAAAAAAAAAAAAAAACTCCAAAAAACTGCATTTTAATTATAATTTTTTATTTTAAATATTGATATTTTACTTTATCAATATCGATATATAGCAAAATGTCATGTGTATCAGGTCAATTTGTGGGATAAGTCCAAACAAACTGCAGCATCCCAAACTAAAACTTCATTATTTCAGCCCAGCCCAGCCCAGTTACTTAAAGTAAATAAAACTTTATTCAATTAGCTTAAAAGTCCACCATGTAACTTATCCGGTAAAGTGTCCGCCAAGTAGATGTTATTGCTTTGCCAAGAAAGTTCCACAGTATGGCATTAACTTTATCTATCTCCATAAAAGTACAATAAAAGTTATGCGGGGCACTTTTAATTTCCAAATCTCAAACTATCGATATTAAACATTTCAGCCTGTTGAGGTAAGGTCTTAAAATGAAGTGGATTGCAGCAATTTCCCGTGTCAATATTTCACCCACAGCCATGATTACAACACACAGACTGTATGTATAAATGGACATAGCTAACCTGCTCACCGCCGCGTTCAAAATAGGAAGTGATCATGTAAGCGCTTCCGACTCCATCGACTCTGGCTCCAATTCACTTTACATTAGAAAACTGTGGCCCATCTCACTGTAACTGCTGCTCTCAGACTCGTCATTTTGGTCTTAACCCTATTGTGGTGGATGATACCGTCACCGATGGAGGGCAGTTACTATACTGGTCTATAATGTGCTCAGTCATTAAAGGGTTAAAATGTTCATATTAACCCGTTTTACATGATCCTGGTATTTTTATTTCGCTATTGTGGCCGTAAATCACGAAATAAACATTAATAAAAGACAAATCAGGTGCCTTCATTCCCCGAGGTGGCTCCTGCTAGTGTTACCTACAGGTTTTATTGACAGCGTTGCTAAGCACATGCTACCTCCTAAACCAGTGGTGCGGATGTGAAGGGGCGTTACCTTCAACAGCCTCACTCCAGATTGGCTCTTTGGTTGCTATGACACTCGCGGTCAGAATTCCAAATATAGAACTCGGCTCCAAATTCGCCGCTATAACTTCTAGCCTCGATGAGCTTCATTTGATGGGAGCTGAACGCTGTGGGTGACGTCACACTCACTTAGTCCATTTCTTTACACAGTCTACGTTACAACAGCATTATATTTTGGGGTGTATTTAAGTTAACATCACTTTTAGGAGGTGCGTTTTAACCTGAGCAATATGTATTTTCTGCAGACTAACTACTGAAACCAACAAAGAAAACATATCACTTTACTAGATTTAACCAGTCCATTGTACACCTCCACTCCTTCATCCTCCTTTCACTTGGACGTGTCTCCGTCTGGCTGTTAGGGACAATTCCGACATTATGGAATGTAATGTGTGGACACGGATTTGGTTCCTCGGCTAATCTTTGAGCTGAAGCTAACGAGGCTTAGCACAAACTGGATCTATAACAATCACATCATGAACAGAGCAGAGACAGAGTAGACAGAGGAGACCACGACGTCCCTGCGGCGTCTTCGGAAGGTGACTTCAAGGAGGCGGTCCAGTTTTGGGACTGCTTTCCACCTAATTTAAATTTAAACGCATATTAATCGTTATTTTGGCTGACATTAAAAAGACCTTAATGGAGCAGGCATACGTGTATGAAATCTTAATTATAAATAGAAAGGCATTAACCCAAATTCATCTGGCCTCTGCACCTTTCCTCTTCAAGTTTAATCCATCCATCCATCATTTGATTTAAGAAAAAAACATCTATAAAACAAGTGACTCAAATTAGTTTCACCAGTCCTCGTCAAAATAATGAGACAAAAGTACTTTTTTAAAAACCTCCCCGCTCCCTTTTCTTCTCAACCAATCACCTCTTGAGCCATTCCTATCAATACACTACCGCAGCAGCACAAACACCAGCCTCCTCAGCCAACTATTATTGACCTATAGAATGTTGTAATGTCATCTGAAACCCAACGATAAGCATTGGGACATTTATTTTAGACTGTTATCATATCAAAATGTTAGTTACGGCAGAATATTTCCAAAAAAATGGTCTGAAGGTTGCAGTTTTGGACGCCCCCAGTCTAGTCCATGGGGGATATATTTTCTCCAAACAAATGAATAATTCTCTTCCTCACACCGCTGACGTCTTTACCTGTATCCATTCTATAAACTATTCATGCATTTGTGAGTCTTTAAGCCCAAACCTACTTAAGTAAATACCCAGACATTCTAAACCAGACAGTTCTTTAAAGCAGGTCACGCCGAGACTTTTCAATCCTTCAGTTTCTTCAAAGTCACACGATGTAACTTTATAGCCAAAAGTTAAATAAAAGCATGTTTTTTCCATTTTGGTTGTGTTTATCGCACTGAAAAACCTTAAATTAGAAATGGGGATCCTTTCTCTGAGCTTGCATCTCCACAAACCTGACTCCTAATCCTGCTTGTCTCCATGTGTTGTTCCTATCGCTATAATTTTCCACAGTGTGACATAAAACGATAAAAGGAAATCTATTTGCTGTCGATACTTTGCAGTGACATCACGCTGGGGGTGTTCTACCTGTATCTTTATTGGCGGAATGTTCAGCAGTTACCATGGTGACAACGCTCACACGACAGCAAAGTTTTAAGATACAAAATACAATACAAAATGGATTTAAACATCACATTTTCAGGAGCCTGTGGTCAATACAAACGTTCACGGTTCTGTTTAGATGTTTGATTTCCAACAAAAAGGTGCGAGTGACTAAGTGAAAAACTGTTGGCTAACGCTCGCTAGCTCGTGACTGCAGTTTTATGTGTGAGAGACTTGTTTAGGAACACAAATCATCTCATCTGTTGTGCGTTCCAGCTAAATCAGTTCTTTCTGGTCAGATTGTGTTACTTAAAATAAAGCTCAGATTAAAGTCTAACTTGAGTCACAGAGCTTCTAACAGAGTAGTGCTTCCAGTTAGCGTCACACCCCCAGAGAATATTGATCACATCAGCTGCAAAGTATCAATAGAAATAAAACTACATAGAGAATGCCACCTTCATAAAAGTTGCACAGTGCACTGTATCGAGACTACAATTATCCTTTTCTTCACCTTCTACTTTGTACTGCAAAATATTATACAATGGATGGACAACATTAGTAATACATAAAAACTCATCAGAGAAAGATGGGAGAAAAAAAACATGAGACTTATGATTATTCAAAAGGACTAACCTCACAACCAAACAGCAGTGAAATCCTCAAATCACTTTCATTCAAACTGCCAAACACATCAGCATGAAATCTTACTTTCTGAAAGACATAATAAAAATAATATGACATAAAAAGCCATTTAGGTTTACTACTGTTGATTTAACTAATCAACAAAAGCTTCTAGGAGGTTAGCTAATATCTTACTTTTATTTCTAATTTAAAGAGTTGGGAATAATATGCAAAAGATCCAAAATGAACAACACTCCCTTACCAACAAAAACATACCAACAATTGTGTTTTCTTTCTTGTTTAAGTCACCCGTTAATTCCTCCATCACTCTGCTAGCTGTTGCTAACTGTTGCTATTTGTTGTTTCTAACTTCGCCCACTGTTCCTATCCTCCTCTTCAAATCTAGTTTGTTTTAATTTGTATTACAATTTCTTTTTTTCTTTCTATCATGAAAAAAAGCAAATGTGTTTTTATTTTTACGTTGGAAGTATGGTGTTGCCAGATCTGTTGGCAAGTTTTAAAAACCATGTAAGATCTGCAAACCAAGTCACTCACAGGGCACACTTATGGAGACAAAGTGCCCTTCAAGAAAATTGTATTCTCGTAAAAACAACACACATTTGTCTCTATTAGAATAAAGGGCAAAACTTGTGACCCTAAAGCTACTTCTTACACACAAACGAGATGCGAGGCTCTCACTGTTATGTTAGCCGCTAACAGCCTCTCACTGCTATGTTAGCCGCTAGCCTGGTGCCAGATCCCACATGGTGCCACTTTTCATGCCATCCAAAAGAACCACGTCGACCCGTGACCCGGATGCCGTGCACATCCCCAGCTACTCCCCGGCAGCCCGCGGTTTGAAGGCAGCAGTGGCATCAGCTCGGTGCAAAAACAAAATGAGATTGGATTTTCAGGGAATATTTGGAATTGTTTAAAAAGTTGTCCACGGCTAAAGAACGAGGACTCACATGGTATCCCTATGGAGCAGCGTAGTGGGGAGATAGAAAGTACAACAAAACATTATACAAACACGCTCACACTCGCGCAGTCTCTCATCCAGTTGTCTTAAACAGCTAGCATGCGCATGGATAGTGTGTCGTGGATTTGTGTGTCATTCTCCTAAACAGACAAGTGTTTTAACTGTATTGTTGTACCTTTACTTATTGCAAAACTAAAGCTAAAGGCCTTTACACGGGTCATTTCATAGCATCAACTGTATAGTTTTGGCAACATAATGGTCAGTGACAAATTGCATAACAGTCTTGCTAGGTAGCTACTTGCTGATGGTTAGCAGCCACAAAAACAGAAATCACCCTCTTCTTGTGTAAAGGGCTAAAATTGAAATTGTCTAGACATACAGTATTTGGGCAATAGGCAGTTGGCTCTCCGCAGAACGGTAGCTGGCTAGTTCCAATCAGTGGCGCGACCATTTCCGCTGTAATGTAACATCTGAGGTTTTGCTGAGTGGCGCTTAAAATCACAAAATCCTGACAGATCAGACAGTGGACTGGGAGCTGCAGGTGTCACTGACAACAGGTTAAACACTTTACTAATGTGAGGAAAACTTCACCAGAGGATACTTAAGTGTTTATAAAGGTACATTGTAAGGTAATAATTGTCCTTGCAACAAATGTATTTTTGTTGTTATGTTACATTTAACGTTTTAATAGAAGTTAGCATGAGCAGTGACACACAAAGACGTACTTTTCTAAAAGCAGAAGTGTCCTCTGGTCAAGTTTTCTTCACATTTGTAAAGTGTTTAACGTGTTGTCAGTGACACCCACAGCTCCCTGTCCACTGTCTGATCTCTCAGGATTTAGTGACTTTAGTGTGACTTGGCAAAAGCCTCATAGGGATTACATAATGCTGGAAATGTTCGGGCCGACTGTTCCCCCTAATTGGATCTAGTTGGCTACCGCTGTGCACAGAGCCAATTTTCCAGTAGCATCTGGCTAGTTCCTGTTAGCTAAACTCCAGAATTATGTCAACTGAACTAAAGTTTTACTTGACTGACCAGTTTCGCTGCTCATTCAAGAGGTTTCTTCAGTTTGTCTGTGGCTTCTCCGAACTGTGGCGGAACGTCTCCACTGTACAATTTTAGTCCAGTTGACAGAATTCAATATTATTTTACTCCTAGCATTACAGTTGGATCAAAAACGGGACAACCTGCAGTTTAATGAATGAGAACTAGCTCAATAATATTGTGAAGAGGATCTCCTATGTCTATATCCCGTTCTGTGTCTTGTTGTGGTGTATATGTGAAAAATATCAACTCCTGGAGGTGAACCTTGTGTTGCATATTTATGTGAGGGTGGTTAGAAGGTTAAGGGCGGGGCAATCGTGCAAGAAGGGGCGGGGTTAGGGGCAGTTGCCAGGAAGTAGGAGGAATAGGGAGGTCAAAGCAGGCAAACAAATTGGGCTGCAAAGTGGGCTGCATGGACCGTGTTAGCAATCTCAACTAGCGTTAGCCACTTAGCATTAGCAGCAGCAGCACAACCCCTATTAGATTAAAGATATGCCCTACTACCCCCACCCCCTCCCCTTCCTCCATATCTGAAATCCCTATCCACCCTATCCAACATCAAAGCTAGCATTAGCAACTCATTTTCCTATGCAAATGCTAAATGAGAGAAGGGGTGTGGAGATGGGGGGAGTAAGTCATTTGATTTGGTTTTCAGTGAGAATCGTGACTGCCCCGTGAGACCGGTGTTCGGGGGTTGTGTAGAGGAGGGGAGTGGGGTCCTGTGGGGGGGCTGCTACATATTACCAAAACAAACCATTCAGCAAACAAACAATTAGACGCTGATGAATTATGGATCAGCCGTGGAGGAGAGCGGGAACCCAGGAGGGCGGGCTGTGACGGAGTGGAGTCACCAGTGTGGGGCGGGTACAGTGTGGGGTAATGTATAGATGGACAGAGGGTTTAGTGTTAGCATAGGGCTAGGCTAGCTGACTGGTTATGGCTAATTAATGGTTATGTAAAACTACACCTAAAACGCACAGTTCGTTTCTAATGTTTGTGCAATCATGGTTGGGTTATGTCTTTAAAAGAAATTGTTAGGACCGCAAGCTAATGGTTTTAGCTTCCGGTTTATGGCTGAAGTTTTGACGATGTTGCACCTTTCATTATTTATATATAATTTTAAAAGGGCACAATGGAATGTTCCACAATAAGGCTTGGAAAAAATGCACTCTTACTTCTCCGTAGATCTGACCTGTAAGTTAGCTTGGAGGCGCTACCTGCTTGTGTCTAGTTTAATGCCATACTGTTAAACATTCTAGAAAAAAACAATAATATTTCCATGGCAACAAGCAGGTAGTAGGCCCAACAAAGAGCACCTTTAAATTGTTAATTGCTATGGTAACTGTTCTAATTTCTGAAACCTATGGATAGGCTTTTATTTTTCGTTTGGTTTTCAGCTGAATCTTGCAGTAGACTTTATGACTTCTTAATGTTGGAGTAATCTTACACTGAGGCGGCAATATCGTCCCGCAGTAAAACTTGAACGCTCATGTTTCAGTTTTTATCGTGTGTCACTAAAAGCACCATAAAAACACATGCGGACATTAATACAAGGCATGTCCAGTGCACAGGTCACACCCTTTGGATCATTTGGTACTTCAGCACTGCCTTAAAATTCTTCATACGCGTATATTGAATTACGGTCAAATATACTTTTATAATGTGTCCATAATATAATTTAGAAATAGGCTACCGATAATGAGTTAGAAAAAGAGGTCATTAAAATTAATCATAGGTGGATAATAACTTGACCCTACGAAAACATGCCAATTGGTAGCTAGCTGGAGGGTGGCTGTGTAGCAGAGATGGACCGATATGGGCGATATTTGCAATTTTTAGCGTATCGACTATCGGCCTTCAATCTCAAACAGTGGCCGATATTTCATTTAGGCCACTCAGCCGCCTAAAGAATATGTATAAAGCTTAATTTGAACACTTTAGTGCGGAGAGAAAACAACACAAAATGTGATTACACTGGGCTGTGGGTGAGTTTGTAATAAAGTTGAATTATATCATTTGGGGAAAATTACCAAAATTGGCCCCACATATTGGCCCAAAAATGTCGGCAGAGCATATCAGCCATAGTTTTTTCTGGATTCTAAGCAATCGGTATCTGCATCAGCCACGAAAAAACCCATATCGGTCAATCTCTACTATGTACGCTTGACCACGGACCTACTTCCATATCTACATACCACTACTGCTTTAATGGCGACTACTGGAGTTAAAGTAATCTTTTTTATATTTGAATAGGGCAGCACTTTGGGAACTCAGTAATAAAATAATAGTACTTTCTTTTAAATTCCCATGTGGCCTTATATCTGTGTAATCCCTCAGTCGTCCAGTAGTTCCATAGTGGTCCATGTGTCTTATACTTTTTCTGATACAGCTCAAGATCATTCTAAAGCAATTCAGGAAAGTTTCATTCCTGTCCTCTGAATGTGACTTTTTTAGTATCAATACCTGCTCAAATGAGTATCTAATTTTGGTATCGATAAGTATCTGATTTTTGCTACTTTTGACAACTCTAGTCCTAATAGGTTCATCTTATATTCCCGTGACTTTACCATCATTGAAATCAATAGGTGATTTTGTTTGCACCTCTGTCCATCTTTACATATGTGTGTGTGTGTGTGTGTGTGCGTGCGCTTGTGAGCCTAAAGCTGTGCATGCCTGTGCGTATCCATGGCAACCTCTCCTCAGTGCCACACACTTAACAAGTGCGGATGACAGCAAGCTAACACTTAGCAGCGTGAGACACAACACCAGACAGACAAGTGAAGTCGGAATGTGCCACCTAATCCGTGTAAGTGTGCGTCGGCCATCTTGACTCTGCTTTTGTTTACATTCCCAGCATCCTCCTCTCTCATCCCCATTACCTCTCACAGACGCGCACAGTCCACGCGGCGATGATCCAGGATGAGATGCTGAAGACCAGGAGGACGGTCCCGGGGCAGATGGTCATGAGGGTTTTCATGACGAAGCGTGTGTTGAAGTTGATTTTGTTGAGCGCGCCTATGCTCCGGGATGAGGCGTCGGTGAAGAGCTTGCTGTGCAGGAGCATGACGCGGCCGATCAGGTAGAGTCTGAAGAACATGGGGATGGAGAGGATGATGTCTACATCGGCGTCGGCCACAGAGGGGGTGTAGGTGAAGGCGAGGCGTGCGGTCCAGGTGAAGACGTACTGTCCCGGGATGGGGTGGATGGCGCACACCAGCAGCTCCAGCACGATGAAGAAGATGCGCTCGTATGTCATGGCTATCCTCCAATCGTCCGCGCCGTTGTCGACCATGAACAGCTGCAGGAACGAGGACACAGGCAGGTTAGGTCAGATTCACTCTTCACTGTAACACGCACTAACAGTCAAAAGTTTGCAAACACTTTGATTATTTACTGAAGGTATCAAATCTATGAAACCATATGGAATGTAGCAAACAAAAATAAAACTCAAAATAACTGAAAACTAAAATACCTTTTGCTTTTGGGGCATATAAAACAGGCCTATGTGCAGAGGCGTTCACTATTTTTGAAAACATTAAAACAAAGTAAAACATTGAGGTTAAATTGCTGTAAAATTATCATCAGGATAAACAGTAGAAATGTAAAATGACCCCGCTCGCCCTGTAAATGTACTTAAAGCATATGGATGGGACATTTCTTACAGTGGGCGTAAATCGTCAGTGGACGAGCCATAAACCATATCACCTTTCAAAAGGTGAAAGCACAATATGTCCGCCTCTCTCTTTTTCAAAAGGCTATATACTAAACTGTCCATAGTTTAACATTGAGCTGGAGGACAGACCAAACATAGCAATGTTTTGTATGTAAAGACTTTATTTTTAAATAAATGTGTGATTAAATTGCATTTATTTAGCTAATTCTGGCTGTGGGCCCCATTTTGGGCAGCCCTGTTATAAAGCAGTCTGTCTTGGTGTATTGTTAATATCTTTGAAATTACTGAACCTATCTAACAAAATCAAAAACAGACACAGTTCAATGCCACATCTGGAAGCAGAAGTGAATTTTTTATTTATACAGGAGGACCCAATGGGCTCTCTTTTTCATGGGTGCCCTGTTTAAAATACAACACAAACCGAAAAAACAATCAAAACAAATAAGTCCATATAAAACATCAAAAACAAGTAGGTTGTGTGTATAAAAGTTTTTTGAATCACTATTACTAAATCACAAAGGCATTGTTTGTCATGAAGTTTATATAAAATGTGATGTAAAAAGTCAGGTATATGATTTGTGAAGGAAAAAAGAAAAAAAAGCATGAACATAGTGCTGTTAAACGTCCTGTATTTCGTTTTATCAATGATTTGGATGTGTAAACAATGTT
Source organism: Periophthalmus magnuspinnatus (assembly GCF_009829125.3). Classification (NCBI taxonomy): domain Eukaryota; kingdom Metazoa; phylum Chordata; class Actinopteri; order Gobiiformes; family Gobiidae; genus Periophthalmus; species Periophthalmus magnuspinnatus. The sequence continues at coordinate 11,692,569 of NC_047142.1, forward strand.
ATAATGTTATATCCTCATCACAAACCTGGACTTGTGTTTATTTTTATTCTTGCATGTATGAGCGGCCCTCTGTATTTGGTCTTACAATGCTCAGTTACACCTAACATCTTTATCATGAACAAATGTTCTTCACTAACATACTCTGAAGCTATCAGTTATTGTTTTAGCCTCATTTAAACTGTTTCGTTCATCAGTGCACCAGCAGAGGGTCAATCCTTACAGCCTTATAAATGAAATGAAATTAACTTTTTATGTTCTAAACATAAAATATACTGTCCAGTGGGTAGTTAAAGCAAGTATCTACAGTATAAATAATGCAGGAGTTTAAAAATTCTTTGCAGAAAAACCCCCCATAGAAAAGCATGATGAGACTCACCTGTATCTCCCGGGCGTGGTACATTATTATAAGACCAAGCAGAATAACAGTGGATAGGCTGATAAGGCATTTCAGTGCAAATGAGTATGAAGACTCCTGCAGAGACACAAAAACACACAGAATTACAATGATGTCACTGCTCTGGTGTTAGCTAGCAGCCGCTCCTAAAGTCCTGATGTTTAAGACATAATATGAACGTAACATGGTTATACTCAGCGAGTCCACTTTTACATCTGTTTGTGATTTCAGTCTTTTTTTTTTTTTACATGTATTTGAGTAAAATATGTCTTGCACCAGTACACATATATTGCATAAGCAGCTCTTGAACTAAAATATGTCCACTGCACACTGTCCGCATCTAATTATAAAGCGTTTTATTGTGTGGAAGTGTGTGTTAGCATGCTAGCTGTTGTTAGCGTTACAATGATGGCCTCTTAAAGTTGTGAAACGTGCTTATAAACTCTAGTCATTATTTATAAGGCAAAAAATAAATTAGATTTGAGTAGTTTGGACTAGATTGAGGAACGTTTGTGGTAAAGTAATAAGTAGGAAGTGCGCTATTAGCATGTTGTTAGTTTGTTGTTAGCTTTCCCACCACAGCACAACTCCGCACTGGTGTCTGAGAGTGGTGAAAAGTGCTTATAAACTCATCATGGTGAAAATTAGCATAAGGCAAGTGAGGAATAACTTCGGACAACTGCAAACCGTTTAAAATGAACTAGTTCTGTTTTTCACATTTTTAAGATGTGAAAAACAGAACTAAGGTAAAATCGCAAAAGTATAGACTAAGAATTCCACACCAAAGTAAGTGAGCTTGAAATAAATCAAGTAAACAAATCAGACCTACTTAAAATTAATATTTCTTTATTTTCTAATCCTTTTTAAAGTTACCGGGAAAGCAGCACTTGCGTTAATCAGAACTAGGGCTTGTAACTAATCCACCAGTCACAGCCGTAGGTTCACACAGCCAGATTAACACACAAAAATCAATACATTTCACAATTCAATCAATTCCATTTAAGCCTTGGTCCTAACACGAGCCAGCAGTGCACTTCATTGTGATATTGACTGCAGGTCGTATCCTTGAACCCCGGGACGGATCAGCTCACATGGAACTAGCTGTTTGGAGAACACGTAAGATTTACCTCTCAGCTCTTCAGGCTGGGAACTGTTTAACAATACCATTCCACTATTTCTGCACAACCCAAACTAGCAATAAATCAATGCTAACACAGGGACCTTAGCTAAGTGCATGGTGCTAGCGTTAGCAGGGGACCACACAGGCGTTTGCTGTGATGAATAGCCAGAAGCGTGCAAGCTCCGCAACAGCTATGTGCAAAACAAGGCTCTTTCGAAAGCGTTTGCTAGTATGTGCCCGTGTGATTTGTGTGGTTGTTTTGGGGACATTTTAAAAATAACTTGGAAACTTTTATATCCAGTTTTTATTTTCAACAATCAAAAGGTGCTGGACCTGATTTTTACGGTCTTAAAAATGTACTAGCTCATGTTAAATAGTTTGCGACTTTTGTAGCACGGAGTTTTGCCGTCACAGCAACGCTAATTAGCATGCTAACAGCGCACCGGTAATGTTTGCAGATGATAAAGACGTTTAATAATAAGATGCAGATAGACTTTCAACACATGCTTGTATTTAAATATAGTTAGTTAATATAGATGTAAATAGAATACTATAACTTTGACTTTTTTTTTTTTTAATCATAATTCAAAACTCATGATAGTTTTTTTTTTTATTTATTTTTTTACTAGAGTCAATTTGAATTTTAAATCTGCAAGAAACTGTCACTTGGACATTACACGCCAATATTTGCGTAAGCCAGCCACATCTAGCTAATTATCGTAAGGCTGCGCTAATAATAAAATGTCAATGACAAAGTGTGACGGAGTCCTATCAATCACTGCTCTAAATTCTATGAAATAACACCATGTATTTTTAGCCATCAACCCGGCTGCTGTGCCCCAGAGGTTCAGAGAGGTCCCTGGGTAGACAACACGAGCATAAACGAACGCATCCACCTGATCAAAAGCAGATTGGAGTCCCACTGGGCGCTGGGATTGATGTGTCTTTATTTTGGGACATGAAACAAGGAGGCTAAAGGTACAACGTGAGTGATAGAATATAGATTGTTCTGTGCTAGTTTGACGAAGACGTTCTGGAGACGAGCTGAAATTGTGTCAGCTTTGCGAAGTACCTGAATACACACTGACAGTACGGTATTCAGAAGTTATTTTTCTATAATCAAAGAATACATTGCAGGACATGATCGCACAATTTAGGCTTCAAACTCTTCATAATCAGTGACAGAGTTTTGTTGGTGCATGTGTGATATTTCCTTCTCCAATTTGTCATAAATAAACGGAGAACAAACGGTGAAGCAAACACGAAGCTGTTTTCAATCCGATGTAGCGTCTTTACACTATCATTTAAATGTAAAAGTATTCTAAGTATTCTGAATGCAGTACTCTGATTGGCTATTAGACATTTTAATGCAGGAATTCAGTATTGTATAAGTAGCTAAATACATTTTCAAAGTATTCTTCCCATCACTGGTTATGTTTTGGTCGACAAGATTTGTAATAGTTAAATACAGTAGTGGTGGGCATATGGACTAAAATATAGCACGATATGAAAGTGAAAATTTGTAGAAACAATATAACTGATGATATAACTACATAACATAATGCTTCATAACGGTGCCACGTATCTGAGCAAAATGTGGCTTGCTTGAGTACAGATATATTATATAAGCAGCTCTTGAGCCAAAAATATGTCCACTGCACCCTGTCTACATCTAATTATAAAGCGTTTTACTGTGTGGAAGTGTGTGTTAGCATGCTAGCTGTTGTTAGTGTTATGGTGATGGCCGCTTTAAGTTAAGAAAAGCGCTTATAAACTCTTCACAGTGAATAATTAGGATGCTCGGAATGCATTAGGTAAGTGAGGAATAACTTTGGACCACTGCAAGACTTTTAAAACTGCAGCACCTGATTTTTTATTTACATTTTTTGTAATATATTTAAGTTAATTTGTCTTATCCCAGCAGGTATTCGCGCAAAATGAGACCGCTGTGTGCTGTTTGCATCTAAGCACTTTTATTTAACCACTTGTTTGCATGCTAGTTGTTGTTAGTGTTACCATGACAGCAAAAGTCCGCTCTGGTCTCTGAACTTGGATGTGAAGATGGTGAATAATTGGGATGCTAAACAGAGCGTGGTCTATGTAGTGTCTTTGGCTTTTGATGGCTCTGTCTTCTGTGTTTGCTCTGACGGGAGCCAAATGAGGTCCAGCAGACTGTCGGCAGACTGGAGAGTTTAGACCAGTCTGCAAGCTGCTCCTCCATATGATCCATTCTACAGACACATGCAACTATCACAGGGAGATTTGCATCAGAATAACTCAACTAATGAAATCCTCTGTACTAGAATTATCAAAAGTTTCTAAAATGAGATACTAATCGAAACAAGATATTAATTTGAGCAGCTATCAATACTAAAAAAAGTCACATTCATAGGACAGAAATGAACCTTTCTAGCTTTAGAAGTATAAGACCACATAGACTAGTATAAGGCCATGGACCACTATGGAACCTACCTGGACGACTGAGGGATTACACAGATATAACACCACATACAGTACTACGATTTTAAAAAAATTATTATTAATCAGTGTGGTATCAGAATCGGTCTTGATTATCGAGCATTCCTTAGGACTGAAATCTTTTATTTTGACCACACTATATGGTCTAGTTTTTGATTTATTGTAACATTCCCTTTACTACCAAACATCTACCTGCTAGCTGCGACGCCAAAATCCATCTTAATCATGTTACAATCACGCTACCTCCATTGTAAACGCATTATGTCATGTTCAACTCACTGTTCTCCTAAAGGGTCAACCGCAATAACCATAACGCTGTGACATATTGTGACAGCATGAATACCAAAACACCCCACCCCCACCCACTCATGGTCCTCCCCTCCTCCGTCACTCACTGCGGAGGTCGTATGCATCTATTGGGAGGTCGTGGTGATGAATGGACTTCGGCCCAGTGGTTAGCGGGCTCAGACAGACCCATCGACTGCCTTAAAACCACATACATCATCCTATAGATTAGCCCCGGCCTTAATGCACTGCCCACACCTTAGCGACGTGCCTAATTGTGATCGCAGACACGTGAGAAAGCTAGAAGGGGAAAATCAGAGGTCCTGTACCCGCTTTTTTCCCAATCTATTTGAGGAAAATGTGTCTTGACCATAGACTGTATACATAAATGGCCATAGCTAACCTGCTAGCCACGTTTCAAATAGGTGCGCTTCTGGCTCGACTCTGGCTCCAATTTACTTTACATTAGAAAACTGTCGCCCCTCTCTGCTTAACTGCTGTTAGACTTGTCATTTATGTATTAAAATGTCTGCATTAACCTGCTCTACCTGATCCTGGTGTTTTATTTCATTATTGTGTCCGTAACTCAAGACATGAACATTAATAACAGACAAATCAACTGTCTTCTTTCCCTGAGGTCGCTCCCCCTAGTATTAGCAACAGGTTTGATTGACAGCGTCACTAAGCACCCACCTCTTGCCAAACCAGTGGTGTGGGTGGGAAGGGGCGTTACCTTCAACAGCTTTGCTGTGATACTCGTGGGTTGGAATTCCAAATATGGAACTTGGCTCCAAATTTGCCGCTATAACTGTTAGCCTCGATAAGCTTCATTGAACTGAAGCTGAACGCTGTGGGTGACGACACATTCACTTAGTCCACTTCCTTATACAGTCTATGGTGTTGACCAGGCACAGATATATTGTATATGCAGCTCTTGTCAAAATAAGTCAGGTGTGCTGCCTGCATCTAATTAGAAAGTGTTTTATTGTCTGATAATCAGGAAATGCATGTTAGCATGCTTGTTGTTAGCTTTACACTCAAAACTTCGCTCTAGTATCTGATAGTGAATGACTGAATGGATTTTATTATTGTATTTTTCATACATATATCCCCAGCCCTTTTTGGGGCATTAACAAAAAGTGCAATAGGCCAGTTGCCAGACGTGTGTTACAAACACAAATGGATCCATACAAACAAATAAGTCTGATGCTTCTTCCAGGCTTTACAAAGAAATGATGCCAACCTATGAACATTAAAATGAAACTGGTGTTTCATCTTGTTGCCATCATTACACCAGAACAAATCCAAGCATTGGGAGAACATTTCATCAAACACAAGAGTGTTCTGCAGGGGTCTGAGAAAACCTCCTCCTCTCTAAGGCAATCAACGATCTTTTATCCAAAAATTTGCTCTGACATAAAATTCAGTCTTAAATGTATCTTTTAACTGAATATATGTCTACAACTTAGGTTTAGCCAAGATCCCATTCAGCCACTGCTCTTCATAATTGGACACCAGTTCTGCTCTTATTCTGCTGACGCTGCATGGCAAATTGTTATGAAATACACACTGAAGTGCTTCAGCAAAAACAGGCCAAAGCTCTGCTGTCCGGGGGACTTGGCTTTACTCCACTCAAAGACCTCTTCTGATACTGTTATCAGGCATATTAATAATGTGATTTCACACTCTGATCATGGCACACTTTCTTTGGATTGAGTCAGGGAGCTTTGTGAAATGTGCTTATAAACTCTTCGCGGTGAATAATTAGTTTGCTCAGAATGCATAAGGTGAGGAAAAACTTTGAGCAACTACAAACTGTTTAAAATGAACTGTTCTGTTTTTCACGTTTTTAAGACAGGAAAAATGTTGTTATTCATTTGTATTTGATTATACACTGGAAAAGTGTAATCTTGAAAAACTGTAGTGTCAGAAGAGATATTTCAGAGATATTCACTTAAAGCTGCACTGTGTAATTTCTCTGGCGGAGGGTCTGCCACTTATATATATATATGCGCACACACACACACAAACTTATCATAAGCAAGGTCTCAATGAACAGATCTAACCTGTCTGGCTTCGGCTGGCTTTGTTGTGTCATCTGCTTTTCTACATTGATATAGATGAGTTTAATACCATACTGTGGAACATTTTGGGCAAAGCTTAGAGACAAGTAGCCCATCCATCTTAAGAAAAATTACATAGTGCAACTTTAATTAAGATGTTATTGCCTTCTTTTCTTTTCCTTCGATTGGCGACTCCAAGATCCTGATGAAATTGAATTGCGGACAGTGAAAAAATGTGCTTTCATTGTAAATGTAATAAGCTATCATAAATTATTGGTAGTTTTCATTTCAAAGTGGGAAGATGGCAACAGATCTAAAAGTGTGGCACGTGCTGAGAATTAGAATTTTTGGCCACATCAGCTGTACGTCTGCAGAGTGTGGATTTATTGGCAGGAGCTTAAGTGAAGCTCTATCAAAGAGGAGAGAGGGAGGGGCCACAGAGAGAGGGAGGGGCCACAGAGAGAGGGAGGGGCCACAGAGAGAGGGAGGGGCCACAGAGAGAGGGAGGAGCCACACAGAGAGGGAGGGGCCAAAGAAAGTAGGAGGGGCTTGCACCAGGACCCACCTTAGTGTAAACCCCCCAGGACAGTTCTGTCTCCGTCACCATGACGACGATCCCAAACATCCCAAAGATGAGCGCGTAGTCGCTGAGACGTTTCCGCTTCTCGAATAGCGCCCTCCGGTGGCCGAGCTTGTAGCCAATGTCCTTGTTCTTCTTCTGCGGTGCCCGGCCCCCGCCCCGGCTGCCCTCCCGGACCAGGCTCTCGTTGGACGCCTTGCTGGGGTCCTCGCCGTTGCCCTTGGAGACCACCACCTCCAGCCCGGAGCTGTGCAGCGTCTGCAGAGGCTGCGTCTCCGAGTCCAGATCGGCCAGGTTCCGGCGCGACGATGACGCCAGGCTGCCCACTAGTGGTCGGACGACCCCGCCATTGTACTTGCAGGTGTTCATGGCTATCTGAGGGAGTCCGCTGCTCTCGCACAGGGAGGGCGTGGATCCAGCATGGCTCAGCTTCTTCTGCTCAGAGGAGGCCTGTAAGGGGCCACACACAAATGTTAGACCAGTACAAACTCAGGCTTTATTTAGAGCTTTGTGGGAGTAACACACTGCAGCTCTGAGCACGGCAACAGTTTGTTTTGACAAAAATATTGGGCCAAGTTTCTGTACCACTGCACATCACAAATATGTTTTTATAGCTCTGTTTCAAAGTACGTGTCAGCAAGTTCACCTGGCTCACATTCAAACATCCACAATTATATATGGGAGAAAAAATACTATAACAAGTATGCATAAAACTGACTTATAAAAATGTAACTATGAACATCATTCCTACGTCCCGTCACCTGTCTGTCACTGTCAGCCAATCACCTCTCAAAACATTCACTAAAATACACTCCATTCCCCCTCGTTGTTTCTGCCTTCCCAAATAAGCCATAAGCGCCCTCAACCTCTTCATCTTCTTTATCACCAGTGTCTAAACAACCAACACAACAACATGCATAATGGAATAGCATGTCCTCTATGCTTTTAAATCCCCATTTTAAAGAAAACACCAAAAATATATGGCTTCCAAGCATGTAAATAATGTATGGACTTTTACGTATAAATAAAACAACGTGACCAATCGTATAGGCCACAGAGTGCAGAAAATTGAATCTTTGAGCAGCACAAATTTCAATATGAAAGATTAATGCGCGGGACAGCACTGGTGACTGTTAGCGTAGCACTCTGCCTGGTCCGATGAGCAGAAAGAGGCTAAAAGTGAAAGTAGTCCCTCAGAAAACAGCAGGGGAGATGGTCTTTAGGGGAACTAGCATAGCCCTATGTAAGAACGTATGGGGAGAGCTAAGTCTGGAGCACTTAGGGTTAGCTAAAAGTCATTACTAGCAAGTAGACATTTTGGTTTACACATTTTAGCGTCAGCTGTTGAACACAAAAGTAAAGTGTCCGGAATAATAAAGATGCAACGTGTAACTTGTCTCCACACATTAAACATATCTATCTTGTATTTATTTCATCACAAGTTTTATTGTTCAAAAGTATCTTGAAAAAATGCATCCTTCTCCACAGATTTGACTTGTAACTTGCCCTTATAGTTCAATACCGTACTGTGAAAACATTCTATAAGTCACAAAAACTCCATGGAGATAAGCAAAAAGGTTCCGCAGTGCTCCTTTGATATGAAGCAGAAGCCGACATCGCGACTGCTACGAATAAAAAGCTTTGGGGCCATTTGGTAAATTATCAAGTGAATGGACTGAATTCACATTATTTCGCAAAATAGATTTCGAAGAGACATCACTTTACAGTCAGTCCCACAAAACTGAGGTCTGTTACACACAACCAAACAGCAGCTGAACACAGAGCACACAACAGAAACCAGAGCACACAGCAAACTCAAACAACATTTCACTACTGAGTTTAAAGTTTAAGTTTAAAGTACGCCAAATTGACTCTTGTGAGCTTTCAGCCACGTTAGAACATTGTTACCTCCTCAAAAACATACCCGGAGTTGTGTTTTGTTTCATTCAAACACATCACACATGTCTGAGTAATCTTTTATTATTAGTCTGTCTACAAACCTCAAAAACCTCAAAATGCTCTGTTCCACCTTGTGATGTCATGACGCAATAGTTTTCAAGTTAACAGCTCCTTTTACCTTTAATTCTATATACAATTCCAGGGCTGAAATGGTCCAAATGATTCTAGTGAAGGCGTTTACAAACACAGTGGAGCACTTCCTGTATTACCACATGATGACATCACAAGGTGGAACAGAGTGTTTTCTGTTTGAGAGAAGAAATCAACCTAAATATGCAGCGTTTGTGTGAATAAGTGAATGAAACAAAACACAACTCCAGGTATGTTTGTGATGAGGAAACAACGTTATAACATTGATCAGAAAACGGCGAAATATGGGCCGCTTTAATAGCTTTGTAGACGTGTCCAGCGTATCTACAAGGAGAATTATATTTGTTCTGTAATTCTTTGCAATTCCCATCTTACGCAGACTTCACCTAACATGGCCAAGTCTTTTTTTTTCCCCAAACAGCCTATCAATACGAGCCTTTTCATTAGCCTCTCCTAATGCCTGTGAGTGCTGGGGGGAATAGCAGCGCGGTAATGGGGAGTGTAAAAGTCTGGTCCGGTGATGCTATCGTCCGGCGCATACAGTGACTAAAGGTTAAGGATTAGCTCGGCCGTACTGTTGCTAATCCCCTTTTCTCTGTTAAATTGCTTTTTAATCGGTGCCATTAAGACCTCGGAGCGCATTTGGAGAGTCTTCGGAGGGACACGGGCGCTCGGGCGGAGGGGAGTCTGCGGGAGTTCTGCGCTGGTGGTTATAAATATGGCTCGGACAATATGGACAAATTGAGGTGATATGGATAACTATTAGCGTACCATGAGATCTAAAGTGGAAAGATTAGTTTAGGAAAGATTTGGAAAAGCATTGAAATACACGGTTTGGTGTAGAGACAGTTCGATATATCCATTGGACGAGATTTGTAGTTTTTCGTGTATTTGGACACTTTACTACAAAGAGGACGCAGTACACTCATATTAAGTTGGTGTCTGTGTAATCCCTCAGTCGTCCAGATCTGATCCATAGCAAAAGAGAAATATCAGATCTATCAACTGGACAAAACGTTGTAGGAGTCAAGACGTTTCAATGCTCATTCAAGCTGCCATATATATTGACCCAAAAATATCAGCAGAACGTACTAGCCTTCGGTTTCTGTGGATTCTAAACAATCGTTCCATCATGACAAATTTCAAAATGGTTAGCATCGGGGAGCATGTAGGCCTACTTTTTGGGTGCGAGGTACCCACGTTTTCCTGTCTATAGAATATGGGGAACATATACCCAAGGGAACACAGTACAGAGTATAAGTGGCTCTAAGAATTCAACTGTAATATCTCAGAAGCTGTGCAGCATATTTTTATCCCCTGTCAAACTCTTTTATTAAGTTGACATGTTTGAAGTGTAAATATAGTCACCGGACTGAAAGAGGGAGAGAGAGAGAGAGAGAGGAGAAGTAAAAGAAAGAAGATAGAGACAGGAAGAGAGGGATATGGAGGAAGGAGAAGAGAGCCCGTAGGAGTAGGACATCTTTGAACATTTTTAGAAGTGCTCTATTTTTACTGTGACACCCAAGTACAAGGAAGTACTCGTGAATGGGATTACGGGCGGAAATGGACACAAAGGCCACAACTTGCTTTCCTTTAGGATAATGGGACAAAATGGATGATATTGTGAATGTGATGTTACAAAGTAGTAAACCAAATGACTGGCTGATTGGCTGAGGGACCGTAGACCATTGTCCATCAGTCTCCTCTGTGCCGTGTCTCCTGTCCAGTACAGAATGTGTTCAGACAAATTTACATAAATGTTGGATCGCAGTGTGACTCTGAAGTGCTGTATGTTTGCAGTTTGTTTTCTCCCCGACAAAACCCACAATGTCGATGAAACGTTCTGCACCGACAAAGACACCTACGAAGTTTTGAACTTTGACAGTTTAAACAAGAGAGAAATGTGAGAAAATGTTAATGCCTGTGTAAGAAAAGTGTATAAACTGTGTGGTGAGGGGTTTTACAGCTGCAAAACATATAGAATAATTGTAAAATTGGTGGATTTTGCCTATTGTGGGTTATTTTTAGATCATAACCCCCGCGATAAACGAGGGAACACTGCGCCATATATATATCGTGACAGACTTCTTTGTACGTGTATCAATACAGAGATCGTGATACTTATAAACAACATAGATTCGTACTCTATGTTTTTTTCCTATGTATTTGAGCAAAATATGTCTTGACTCAGTACAGATATATTGGTTAAGGAGCTCTTGAGGTCAAAATAAGTCCCCTGCGTGCTGTTTGAGTCTAATTAGAAAGCATGTTATTGTTTGATAATCAGGAAATGCACGTCAGCATGTTAAGTGTTAGCTGTTAGCTTTACCACCACAGTAAAACTCCGCACTGACCTCTAAAACTTAAAAAAAGATCTTATAAACTCATCACTGTGAATAATTAGGATGTTCAGAATGCATAAAGTTATACAGCGCATCTGACTACTACACTGAGGCTGAATCTGCCTGTCTGAAAAAGGTGACTTATTCAAAAGACAAATGTATTCTTATTAAAGGGCACTGTGAACATGACATTTCAATGCATTTTGTTATTCTACATAATCAAAACATCGATTTAGTAACACATTTTTAAAGACCTATTGTACTTGTGTCTGCACTATAGTTAAATTAAATCACAATGTTCAACTAAAATGACTTAATAAAAGAAACAAATTCATAGAGTTAGAAAACTGCTGACGACCTATAGATAGCTGTATATCACACTAACGAGTTGCGGATTTTTAAAAATTTGTACCAAAATGATGCTGCTGAATCCTGTGCGTATCATCAATTAATCTTGAAAATAAATGATTAAAGATTGCTCAAACATGCACAAATCATTCCAAACACAACTTCGAGAGGGAAATGAGAAGGAAATAACTACAATACTATGGTTAAAATCTCTGAAAGCGTCACATATCATATCAAAGTACAAGTATCGGAATATGTAGTGTATTATGGACCATGTATATTGTGAAGTACTTGGCAATACCTGGCCCAAAATATCTGGGTTATGTTTTTTTTACTTTTACCTTATCTGGCAGGGGGGACACTAGCAGACAGCGGATAAGATACTACGTTTTTGGGATCTCCCTGCTCTTGACTTCAAGCACTATCGCCCCACACTACCTTAAGCCGACTGTTAGAAGGTCAAAGCTGTAAATCACGTCGTTCCGGCTTTAAAAATTTCCATATTTCGTGTCGGGAATCACCGCAATCTGACACTTATGGCGGACGGGGTTTCTAGTGACCAATTACACCCCGGTAGATCAGTGTAATACGGCCGTGTTGTGACAGCCTGGGCCCGGATAGGCGTAAAAGGAGAACTTCTAATAATGGAAATGAACTGGACATTGGGAGAAGCAGGTACAGCCGGAGATCGGGTTTCGGGCAGCGCTGACCGTTCATCAGTGAAGAAGGTCAGGACGGCGGTCAGAGAAGTCCGAGGGGATACGGTTACTACGGAAAGGTGTGGAGTTAAAGTGTTGCGCTGGTGATGTGATTAAAGTTTCACTACGGTCAGGGCGCTACTACGGGAGGAGAATAGGGTCAAACGGCAAGACCACAAGCTACGATGATTCTAGCTTTCCTTTTCAGAACAACTGTGAAGTGAATTTTGGAAACATCAAAAGTGGTGATACTATGATGGACTATACATGACTACTTACTCACGTATTAAGCTAGATGTAGAAGGTAGATGTAGTTTTTAAAAGTCGTGTACAAAATTTTTTCCCGTGTATTTGAGTATTGGTCTTGCACCAGTGCAGCTGTGTTGTATAAGCAGCTCTTGAGGTCAAAATAAGTCCACTGTGTGCCGTCTGCATCTTTATATACTGTTTTATTGTTTAATAATCAGGAAGTACACAGTTAGCATGCTAGCTGTTGTTAACTTTACCATGGTGACAAAACTCTGGTCTCATTTGTCAAAGATGTCCCAAAGGACGCTCGGGATACATAAGGTAAGTGAGGAATCACTTTGGACCACTGTAAAACTAGTTCTGTTTTTTACGTTTATAAGACTTTAAGCAACATTTAAATGTTGTTGCCTCGTCAAAAACACACCTGAAGTTGTGTTTTTGAGTAATCCTGGTTTATGTCCAAAGCTCAAAACGCTCTGTTCTACCTTATGATGTCATGTAGTGGTAGTTTTCAGTTAACATCTACATTTTACCTTTTGTTCAGTAAGGATTAGCAATTCCAGGGCTGAAATGATCCCAATGATTCTAGAGAAGGTGTCTATGGTTTAAAACACAGCAGAGCACTTCCTGTATTACCGCATGACATCACAAGGTGGAACATAGTGTTTGAGAGACGAACTCAGCCTAAATGTGAAGGTTTTATGTGTTTTGATGAGGAAACAATTTGATAACATTATAGATCAGAAAATAGCGCAATATGGGCCTTTTAAAGTTAATTTGTCTATTTGTTTGAATAGAAAAAAGTCCTCAAGTCCGCCAACTGAAATAAACGCCAACTGAAATAAACGGTAATGCTATATCTGCGTAGCCTGGTCTCAGTCTGAACTCTGCATCGGTTCAGTAGTGCTCATTAAACAGTGAAAGTCCCATGTGGTTTGGGTAGTTTGGGGTTTGGGGGCATGTCACTGAATCAGGTTACCACGGCGACCATCCCATACCCAAACACAGTCACATGATCCTAAACTTTCAATGTTAAGTGGGAGATTAGTTTTTTGCTATCAAGGGAAACTGGATATCAATGTGTTAGGTCAATTAAAGAGTAAAAAAAAATGTCTATCATAATCTTTTGAAACAGACTTTGTATGTATGTGCAAAGAAAACAAACATAATGCAAACTGTATGAATGTAAGAGGCCATAAATTTGTTGCCAGGGATCCACAATACACACTTCTTCAGTACTTTATGAAGATGTTAGTCTGATCACTGGTGAATCTCCCTGTTTTCAGATGGGTGTGATTGACAGGTGGATTAGCCAATCAGGGACAGGCATGGTCTGTCTGTATTGGAAAAAATAAAGGAAAAAAAATACCACAGGGGACTGAAAAACATGGTGGATTTCACAGTTAATGAGTGAACCACTAAACTCTGTTAATCTGAGGTGAGACAGATTTGATTTTATTTGTAAATCATTGGTGACCAATGAACTCCTTCGTTTCACTGACAAAAAACTGATCTGATTGGAGATTCAAGTTTGACTGGGATTGAGAAGCAACGGAGGACGTGGGGACCAGACTGATATCAATCTGCATAAAAAAAAATACAGAGATCATTTTGGATTTAACAGGGAAATAAAATTGGACAGCCAAGTAGAGAAAAACCTAAGCCATAATTTTCAACAGTATAATCTATGTGTATTTGCGCCGAATTAACCAAAACATGGAGACGTCCTTCAGCCTATTTTAGCGGAAATACACAGGCTATTTAGTTTGTGAAAAACGTACAAAAGGTAAGTGTTTTGTGCATTTATGGACGGATGAGATGCCTGTCCTTTTCTCTCAACTGGATGTAACAAAAGTTTGATTTGTTGACTTGTTTTGATGTTGTGCTGCTTTGACCAATCAGATTGAAGTATCTGTTTGACCGTTCTGATCATTGGTTCCAAACACTTTCAGGCGTTTCGCTGCCCATCGTTGTGTAATTGTAGGAGTGAAGACGTTTGGCTTTTTGTCCAGTTGACAGGTCTGAATTTTTCTTACTGTGGATCATACCTGGATGACTGAGAGATTCCATAGACATCTAATTGCAAAGTAAGAGGAAATAGTGTTAGTTTAAGATACGCCATTTCAGGGACACATTCTTTAGCTGCTGCAGATCCAAAACTGTGGACTGCCCTGCCCCTGCAGCTTAGACAGGCTGAGTCACTTTCTGTTTTTAAATCAGCTCTTAAAACTCACCTGTTCTCTTTAGCGTCTCGTGATTTATGTTGACTTTTATAGTGTACAGTGTTTTTATATGCCTGTATTTTTGCAATCTGTGTCCATTTTTATTATGATGATTGCTGTGTACTGCACTTTGGTCAGCCATGTTGCTTTAGAAATAACGTCAGATTGGATTCTGAATGTGGTATTTTCATTTACCAGTCTTGAAGATAATATATACACATCAACATCAAATATAACATCAAGTAATTCCTGCACAAAATAAAACTCTTGTGAGACTTTTGATGCGATACCACCATATCGTAGGTACTTTTCCATGTCTTGTGAACACTTTTGGCCTCACTTTACTTCACAGTCTTCCTCCTCTCCCCTTCTCCTCGTGTAACCCCACACTCGGAGGGCCGGCGCTGGTCCGGAGTTCCCCTCACCTGTCCTCAGCTGCCCCGGTGGTATAGTGGTTCTGTATGAGCAGGCTGGGCTCTGTCTCCCCCTGGTACGGCGCAGACCCTCTGAAATGAAGCCTCTTTAATCAAAGGGAAAAGCGACGGTGCAGAACGGAGTCGCGGTCTCCTCCGTCTGATAGAAAAGACTTTAGCGCTGGATTAAGGTGCCACTATGGGTGTCACAATGAATAGGCTTTACCATTAATCTTGATTTGACCATGTTATTGAAAGAATTTTAGAGGGGAAATCGAATTTAAAGATGCACCGTGGAACTTTTCGGGTAGAGGGTCTGCCATATTGTGGAATATCTCCATAGAGACAATTAAGCAAGTGGTGGACCCTTCATCAGAATGTTACACTTGTATCTTTAAAGATCTATGTTATAATGTTGTTTCCTCATCACAAACAGACCTGGAGTTGTGTTTTGTTTCATTCACACATTTAACACACAGACTCTGCATATTTAGCCTGAGTTCTTTTCTCAAACAGAAAACACTGTTCCACCTTGTGAAGTCACGTGGTAATACAGGAAGTGCTCCAATGTGCTTGTAAACTCCATGGACTTTCACTAGAATTGGAACAACTACAAATTTCAGCTCTGGAATTGCCAAACTATATAAAAAAAAAGGCAAAAGTTAGCTGTTAACTTAGAAAATACATCTTAATGACATCACAAGTTGGAACAGAGCATTTTGGATTTTGTTTATTTTATATATTTTTTTTGGTTAATATAAAAAAATGGGGATAGGAGCCTGTAATCGTTATGGTGATATATAAAAAGAGAGCCACACCAACTGCCGTATTTTGCTTTACAATAATTTGACAATGGAACATTCATAGCTGCCATTGTTTCTTAAAGGTCTCTACGCTTTTTAAACTATTGACAACCTTTGCACTTTAAAACCGGGAACTGGGTAGGTGACTGCAAAAGATTCCTACTGTGTGAATATGCCAAATGACATCACAGGGTTGAACAGAGCACTGCTTGGGACGAGTCTGCTTAGAATTTACAGACTTAAGAATGGTGCGGGGTTTACCTGTGATGCAACAATCCTGGGAAAATTCAAACGGCATATTTGCTGTGGCTCAGAGGCATAAGACTTTTCACAGAGGATTAGAGAAACCAGTGTGAATGAAGGAAAATACAACTCCAGGTGTGGTTTTGGTAGGGGAATAATGTTATAAAATGGTTAAAATGTCCAAAAAGCAAATTTGCCATATCATTGGACCTTAAAGTGGGCATTATGTGTGTTGAATCTTAAGTGCTGGAGACTTGGATCTTGCAGACTGGAGCAGATGGATTGGAATAGGAGGGGAGTGTGCATATGGACCGTGGTGGAGCAGAGAGAACCTCATTCAGAGCCTGGATTATGTGGATACAGTAACAGACAGTGTGAAACAAGTCAAGGCTCCAAACTGTGGAGTAAATCTCTGAAATCACTGTATTATGAAAGAACACACTCCACCCAAGCGTGACAATCAGCAGTCAGCTTGCTTTCACGTGTACTGCTCTAGTGTTGGTTTGATCCCTGTTAGGACCTGTTGTAGACTTGGTTTAGTCATGGTCTAGGTTTAGTTCTAGACTTAGTCCCAACTTTAAACATAGCCTAATTATTGAGACTATATGTTACAGCTTGATATCAACTAACGCTAGTCCTGTGTTAGACCCGTTCTATCCTATCCTTATTCCATAGTTTATTTAATACTACTTCAAATACTCAAAACATGCCAAAATGACAACTACCAAATACAAAACAACTGACCAACAACAAGAAAAGTCCACAATTACATATAAATACAAGCTAAAATGTGAACACATCTGAAATCTGAGTATATATTTCCTACATTTGAATATTTCATTACATTATATAACCAACACCCCAAATCCGCACACCGCTCCAACTCCACTTCCCCATGAATAACATTAATCCGAGGTTCTTGACAAAAACAGCAGCCGCGGCGTGTCAGGCAGTTGTCAGGAGGAGAGCTTGAAATGCTAAAGAGAAGCCACTGCGCCCGAGTACGGCACATGTCTCATGCATTTATTCCGACCGTATGAAGCATCTGCTAACGTGTGAGCTAGCATACCATCCACCCGCGCTCACCGTTGACAGCCTACACCCTCCTGCCAACACCGAACCACAACAGCTTGCCTACTACATACCGTACAATATGTTGATATGAATGCAGTCACACCATCGCGGCTGATTATGGAGAAATATGCAAAATAGTAACTGTTATATCACAAAGATCCTTGCACGTCATGTTCCAGCCAATTTGTTACAGGTTTGATAGTAGTACTTCGTTGATGTTAAAGTTGGGATTAGAGGTTTTCTACAGTTTGTTTACAAGTTATATTAAAGTTAAGGTATAACTGGGGGTGGTTGGCAGTGATGGATGAAGTACTCAGTTTTGTTACTTAAGTAAAAGTACAGTTATAGAGGTAAAAAGTTGCTCAAATAAAAGTAACACATGAAAAAATCGAATTAAGTAGATAAGTTAAAAAGTATTAAAGTACTAGTTCAAAAATGTATCTAAGAGTTAAAAGTAAAAGTAATATTTCTCATGAATTTTGTGTGGTTATTTTTGTTTTCTCAAAGCCGAAGCTTGAACTAAAAAATTTAAGTCAGGATGTTGCCACAAACATGGTAAAAATAAGATCCCTGGTCTCAAATGTAGTGAAGTAAAAGTAAAAAGTGTAACATGTATTTAAGTAGACACCAAAAAATTCTACAGAAGTACAGTACTTTACTATTGTTTGTTACCTTCCACTACTGCTGGTTAGAAATAAATCTGTGAACAGAGCGCGGAATTAATAACGTTATGAAGCACTCAGTCAATTCTCAGTCAAGCATAGTTTTCTGTATTTAAATCATAGACTGTATGCACAAATGGACATAGCTAACCTGCTAGCCAGCTTGTTCCAAATAAAATAAAAAGTGATCATGAGCGCGTTTCCAGCTCCATCGGCTCCGGCTTCATTTCACTTTCTATTGAAAAACTGTGGCCCCTCTCTCTGTAACTGCTGCTATCAGGCTGGTCATTTTGGTCTCAAAATGTTCATATTAACCCGCTCTACATGGTGCTGGTATTTTTATTTCACTATTGTGTCTGTAAATCAAGATATGAACATTAATGTCAGTGATATACAGTAATACAGGAAGTGCTCCACTTTGTTTTTAAACTCCAAACACTCCTAGAATCATCCAGATAATTTCAGCCCTGGAATTGCATGTCTATTGAACTAAAGCTAAAAAGTAGCTCTTAACTTGAAAACTACCACTTCATGACATCACAAGGTGGAACAGAGCATTTTGAGCTTTGGAGATGTAGACAGACTGATAATAAAAGAATACTCAAACATGTGTGAATGAAACAAAACACAACTTCAGGTATGTTTTGATGAGGTAACAATATCAACATGGCTTAAAGCTCACAAGAATCCATTTTGTGTAATATAGGACCTTTAAATTCACCACCAACCACTATTAACCGCTTATTCATTCCCTCAGCATTCACTTCAGCCTACACAAACATTGTCTACCTCTTTGGTGTGATTGATAGCAGGAGTAACCACAGTCTTTAGCGGTTGTCAGCTCGCTAAAGCTAGCATTAGGGAGTGTTCACTACTCTGCTATATTTTAAGTCTAGTTCTTCGCTTCAGTAAAGGTTATGGCTTTCCCGAGGCTACTGCCGCACACGACTCAGCCAGATTTTTTAAGTGTTGACGCGATTTATTGTAGAGCTTTTATGACTCTGTTGCATGGGCCCTGCTGCTGCGGCTGCTGCTGTCTGGGAGGGTGAAAGGACCACACTCTGTTCCACCTTGTGATGTCACGTGGTAATACAGGAAATGTTACACTGTGTTTTATACCCAATACACCTTCACTGGAATCATTTGGATAATTTCAGACCTGGATAGCCAATCTTTACTGAACTAAAGGTAAAAAGCAGCTCTTAATTTGAGAACTACAGCTTCATGACATCACAAGGTGGAACAGAGCATTTTGAGCTTTGGAAATAGAGACAGACTAATAATAAAGGAATACTCGAACATGTGTGAATGAAACAAAACACAACTCTGAGTATGTTTTTGATGAGGTAACAACATTAACATGGCTCACGATAATCCATATAGGACCTTTGTACAGCTTTTAACTCCTAAAGGGTTGCATAGACTATTCTGCATGGTACTTTCATTGTACTACTACTACTACTACTATGTCTACTACTTTCACTTCCGTACAAACTTTAACTTCAAAATTCCTCTCATACTCGTTATCAGCGGTCTACTTACAGCTCCATTCCAATCGTTCCATCTTTTCCGCCCTGATCCACAAATTAGGCCTGCACCATCCCTCCTGCTAATTTGGCGAAATTAATTTTTCCTAAACGAGGCAGTGGCCCGTCCCAAAGGAAAAGTACCCTCCTCCCCCTCCTCCTCCAACCTCCAACCGCCCCCTCCTCCACGCGACCACATTTTGAACATACTCTCTCTGTTCGGTACACGCTGTTAGCTTGCTGCTGGATAATTACGTTGTGTGCTAACAATGTCGAATTCCCATGGGCTTGTTCCCGTGTCCTGTCTCCCCATGGATACCGGCCTCTTTGCACTATCTCCGTACACCTAATGGCCCATATTAGCGGCTAATTCCGACCAAAGTGAAGGAAATGAGGGAGATTTTGACTAGAGACAGATTTGAGCCAATCAGAGGAGAGAGAAAGAGCTTAAGGGGAGGGGCTACCAGAGGCTCAGGTGTTTTATATTAGACAAACAAGTCATTAGTGAATTGATAATGGTCAGGTGTACGATGATGCGGCGTGTTATTTTTATACCGCTGACCACTGAGGTTGACCTAGAGGGCTGGGGACACTTGAGAAATTAATCTGTGAATGTTATTGATATTTTGCAGCTGATGTCATCAACATGCTCTGGGAGTGTGAATCTAACTGTAAGCACTGCTCTGTCTAAAGCTCTCAAGTTAGACTTAATCTGAGCTTTATTTTAATACAATCTGACCAGAATCAGTTGACTTAGTTGGAACTGCAAGAACTCCCTCTCAAATAACATTGTAGTCACAAGCTAGCTAGCAGTTTTTCAGTTAGTCACGCTCACCTTTTGTGTTGAAAATCAAACACCTAAACAGAACCATGAACGCTCGTATTGATCACAGACTCCTGAAAATGTGTTGTTTAAAATCCATTTTGTATTTTTTTCTTGAGTTTTCAGACTATCTTAAAATGTTTTCATCTGTGTTTGCTAATGTCTGCATTGTGTCACCATGGTAACTGCTGAAGATTTCGCCAATAGAGGTACATGTAGAACAACCCCCGGTGTGATGTCACTGCAAAGTATCAATAGCAAGATTAAATTAACCTTAAACAGTACAGTCAGAATGATGCAGATACACAGATATACTATACCAATGGGCTATATCCAAGGCATGTCCAAACTATGGCCTGGGAGCCAAATGCGGCCCTCAGACCAATTTTTCTTGGCCCTCAGGTTTCCAAGTGAATTGGCCCATATTACTTTAAGCAGCACTTTTTACTGTAAGTTTTTGAAAATATACCTTGATAAAGCCCATATGAAATCTTTTCTGTGTCCTATTGAGGATCTAAGTTTGAATAAAGGTCTGGTAGTGTGTTATAAATGCAAATATTTGAATTACTCACCGTATTGACCACCAGTCTATGACCTATTGGCCCTCGATCGCTCCTCCTTTGCCTGTGTTTTGATCTGGGCTTTGATGAAAAAAGTTTAGACACCCCTGTACTATACTTAATATACTATAAAATTTTATATTGTGATCTTAAAATGCCTTTTCTACACCAGTATTGACTAATTACTGTTTTTAAAGTCCATACTCCACCATCAGACTTGTTTATATACTGTCATTACTTTAGTTATCTCTGCTGAGAACTTTAGACTTTTAGATTTATTGATACTTATTGTGATCAATAAATTGTATTGTGAGTGGATTGTACCACCATAGTAACTACTGACCATTCCACCATAGACATGCATGCAGACCCCTTCACCCCAGCGTGATGTTACTGCAAACACTGCCAAAAAGTTTGTAAAATCGTCTGGAAACTCAACAATCAATCAATCATAGAACACATATGCAGGAGCCTGTGATCCGTTCATGGTCCTGTTTATGAGTTTGATTTTCAACAAAAAAGTGAGAGTGACAAACTGAAAAATTGGCTAATGCTAGCTTGCTTGTGACTGTAATGTTATTTGAGAGGGACTCACCTTTGTAGTAATCACTTCCTTCTGGTCAGATTGTGTTAAAACAAAGCTAAGATTCAAGTCGAGTAACGGAGCTTAAGACAGAGCAGCGCCTACAGTTAGCTTCACCCCAGGACGACCAGAATCACCAGCAAATGGCCTCAAAGGATATCAATAAGCGTATAAATACCTGCCTTCTTCAGCTAGCTAAACCAGACACCACCACTCGTGGGTTCCATATTTGTTGAATGAACGCACAATCATCTAAAAGGCATTATGGGATGGACACAAATGGCCAACTCATCTTCATTACGTGACAGTTCCCATAGTGACCCATCAACCCCCCCCCCCCCCCATCCCCTACCCCTCTGTTATATATCCTCTTGCTGTTTTATCACCCCTCCGTG
This sequence comes from Periophthalmus magnuspinnatus, assembly GCF_009829125.3. NCBI lineage: Eukaryota > Metazoa > Chordata > Actinopteri > Gobiiformes > Gobiidae > Periophthalmus > Periophthalmus magnuspinnatus. Next base: position 11,714,479 of record NC_047142.1, read on the forward strand.
CATCGTAACCATCACCATTCCCAACACAACAACTCGGGAATCCTCCGCGGCCACTCATCCCGAAATCCAGCTCCCATCATTCCTCCCGACTTTGTATTTTGATTGCCGAGCGATTGCGAGTCATTTGAAAACAAGCGTGTTGTAAATTCTGGCCTGGCGCCGTTCAATTTTGCTCCCGGAGGCAATGGAGGGCATCAATATTGGAAAGAAGAGGGAGAAAAGGCAGGACAACTTATACCACGGGAGGGATCGATAGCAAAACAAACTCACTAAAGATTGACTGGGTGGAGAGTTGGCTGCAAATGTCCCGGTGAAATTTATTACAGGGGAGAGAGGGGAAAATTTTGAGGAATTTTCATCTTAATAAACGTCCAATTTCAAGGTGCAGTTTACAATCTCACAGCGTAAATGATATATTGGATGACGCTAATGTTTCCTAATGGCTGGGCATTTCAGGTCAAGGCGGAGTCTGTTGTGAAATTGTTGGCAGTCTGCTCCAAACTGTTCAAGTAATAAATATATTGCAATGCAGTTATTTGGCTTGACATAACATTGTACAGATTAGAAGGTTATTTCGTGTATGATTTTTTTAAGCTTATGTTATATACTAATACGATATAATTGACAAATGGAGGCAGGGATAGTTCTTTGATGACCTCAGGAAAATGAAGGAACATTTAACTTCTATAATCCATCAACTGTTGCACAAACGACAATTCCCAAAACATATTTCAATACTATGTTGGACGACAAAATCTGGGTTGATAATAAATAAATAAAATGATTATTGCTGGTTGTAAGGGAAGGGCATCTGGTGTTAAAAAGGTGCTCAATGTAACTTTTCTGGTGGACAGTCCTGCTTATCGCCATGGAGAACGTACTGCGTACCGATCTTGTGTGTCTTATCTGTGAGAGGGCCCGTCTCTCCATAGATCTAAACTGTAACTTTACCTGGTAGCGTCACCTGCTTGCCTCCATGGAAATTAGTACATTAAATGCCATACTGTGGAACGTTCCAGGACAAGTGACAACATGTCCATGAAGAAAGCTGTTCAGGAAAAGTTCATTTCTGTCCAGTTGATGTGACGTTTCTAGTATTGATACTTCTTCAAATGAGTATCTACTTTCGATACTAGTTTTAGTATTGGTTAATATTAGATTTTCGATACTTTTGACCACCCTACTCCCTACAATCTCTTTTTAACCATTTAACTGGCTCTAATTATTTCCCTAAAATCCTTTCCCTTCCCTGTTTATATCATCTCCAAGTGTGCTCTGGAAGTAGCCTACCCACTGAAGCGTGCGTGTCTGCAGTTTGTGTTTGACATGCGGGCAGGGAAAGCACGTATACACATATCTGATATCAGTGTCACAGTCGCTCACAGGGAGAGAGAGAAGCCGTATGCTAGCTAGCCCGTGTGAACGTCTTCCCCTTCACAGCACAGGCGCCTGGAACCCAGTGCTAATTGAATATCCTTATCTGAGCCGCGGTTCCTCCCTGCTACGCTCCAACAGAGGACAGTGTGAGAGGCAGCTAGCAGCGTACTGGCATTCTTGTCCTGTGTCTTTAGAATATGGATTAGCTAGTCGGGAATATCGGTGTTTCAAAGGTTTTTTAGACACCTCCGGAATGTGAGCCCCAAGCTAGTTCTGTGACGCAGCTGTCTTGGGACTGACTGGAAGAGTTTTTGTGTAAATAGCCACTTCAATAAATATCAATCACATGGTCATAAGGATGTATTTATATAGAAAAGTAAGTTGAATATTCTTGCTGTAGGACAGACTGGGAGTATGCTAATAAATGATTGCAATCTAGTTGCAAATTACACTGTGACAATCACTCATGTGCAGTATCTTTTTCTGTGGAATTAATAATTTTATTCCAAGACAAACATCTATATCACAATATGCAGATGTGTAATAATGCACTATATCTGGCTTTTTATCTGTGTATAGATAAACAGCAGGCAGAGTCTCAGTCTTGATCCTGTTAGATCTGAGTGCTGCCTTTGACACTGTGGATCATGGGATCCTCTTACAGAGACTAGGGGACTGGGTGGGCATCTCTGGTGCAGCACTAAACTGGTTCAAGTCCTATCTAGAAAACTGGGAGTAATTTGTTGAAATTGGAAAATGTGTCTCAGATAAAAGGTCCCTGACCTGTGGGGTAATAATGGACTTCAGAACTTTAACAGCCACATCTAATCAATAACATCTGCAGCTTTTTACCACCTAAAACACTGCAAAAAATCAAAGGTTTACTGTCAAAATCAGCCTTGGAGAGACTTATCCATGCATTCGTCTCCAGTACATTAGACTACTGCAACAGCCCACTCACTGGTCTCTCCAAACGAGCCTTAACACAGCTGCAATACATCCAGAACGCTGCTGCTCAGGTCCTGACTAGAACCAGGAAGTACGAGCACATGCGTCCTGTGCTCAGGTCTGCAGGTGCCCAGAGTCAGGACTAAATATGGAGAATCAGTGTTTCAGTTTTATGCAGCTAAAACGTCTTCCTGAAGATGTGAGACACTGTTTAAAGGTTAAAAACATTGTCAAACATTGTCAGACTCAAAACTGTTCTGTTTAACTGTGCATACGACTGAAAGGTTTTCATTCTGCTCTTTTCTCTTTTAATGTTAATTTTATGATTTTATTTGATTATTTATGTTTTGATTTGTGTGATTTTAATGAGTTTCTTATTCTGTAAAGCTCTTTGAATTACTTTGTGTACAAATTGTGCTATACAAATGAACTTGCCTTGTCTTGCCTATTTTCAAACATGATCATCCAATTAGATTTGTTTCAATGATTCATGTGAAACGAAGGAGCTCATTGGTCACCTGGCATTTATAAAGAAAATGATTTTTCTCTCACCTCAAATTAACAGACTTCAATGCTTCGCTCACTGATTACACAAACACCCTTGATGTTTTTAGTCCTGGTATTTTTTCCCCTTCTTTTTCCCTCGTAAGCAGCTATATTTGTTTTGATACAATGCCTTGATTGGCTAATACACCTGTCAATCAAACCCATTTGAACTCAGGTAGGTATAACTGGTGATAAGACTCACATCTTTAAATATTGGAGAAGTGTTTATTCTGGATCCCAGGCATGTAAAATTATGCCTATAAGTAGTGATTTAGTGTTATGTTTGTGTAAAAAGAAACACCAACAGGGGGTGCAAGAGAAGTGAAGCACAAGAGAGTGAAGCAGTTTTATTCAGATTAATAATAGTCGCTGTTCCCGTTGAATATGGGCTTTAAAAACTTAGAAGCACTTCTGGATAGCTGCAGGTGACGTTACTCGGTGGAATCAAGTATAGTGAGCGCTCAAAAATAGAAATAGACTAAGGATTACTCAAACACAGCTTATCGTAATTGTATTGAAAAGCTTTTTACTTTGAAATTGTAAACCAAACATTACCACTTTAATTTCTCTGAACATTCCATAATGAGCTCCAGTTCGTACGAGAGTTGTCCAAAGTATCAAAAATCACACAGTTTGAAATATTAGCATCGTGACAACACTAGTTCACGTGTGGTCTAGAGTCGTGCACAAGTCTTTCTGTCTTCTCTTATGCTACAGATGTGCAGATATGTGGTGCGGCCCCGAGCTACCAGCTTCTTTCACTTATCAAATTAAGTGCTAGCGTTCTGCTGTTCCCCGCGGGCCCTTTAGCGTAAATTGATTCTATTTAAAACTTTATTTTTCCAGCCTGATAAAGATGGCTGTGGAATGGAAACGTTCGGAATGTGCTCCCAAAGAATAGGTGGGTGGAGGGGTTAGGGTAGAAAATGGCACTTTGAAAAAAAAAAAAAAAAAATTAGGCCAGAGAGCGGCAGAGTGGTTAGCAGCGGTATATGGTGGGGGGGTGCCACGACTCCATAGAAAACCACCAACAGAGAGGCAGTGAGTGTGACAGCCTGAGGAATAATAGTACAATTACACAGTAGATGAAGAAAACACGTAGAATAGGCTGCTGATATGAAGAGCCTGTGCTACTAGTATTAAAGCTGCAAGGACTGATTTTCAAGCCATTAGTATAGATATTTAAAGCAACATCGTAACTTTCTGGAGGTTAGGGATGTCAAAAGTATCGAAAATCAGATACTAATCGATACTAAAACTAGATACTCATTTGAACAAATCTTGATAAATCACATTCACAGGACAGAAATTAATCTTTCCTGAATCCTTAATAGCTTTAGAACGAGCTTGAGCTGTACTGGAACAAGTATAAAATCACGCAGACTACTATAAGCACTGGAAAACTGAGGGATAGTACTGATGTAAGGTCAGATGGTAATATAAAAGACAGTACTACTATTTGATGTCGAAAAAATCACGTTCTATTGCCTAAAGCACATGTGTCAAACTCAAGGCCCAGGGGCCAAATGCGGCCCGCCATGTCATTTTATGTGGCCTACGACAAGATAAATTTAAATGTATGACTGTCTTAAAATGTCAGTTTATCAGGACTTACGCAGTTACACAGACATATTTTTTATATCTTTGTAAATTTGAGACAAACCATTTTGCTGATGTGGCCCTTGGTGAAATTGAGTTTGACACCCCTGGCCGAAAGAAAGTGTTTTTTAGTATCATCGTGGTATCGGAATCGGTATTGAGAATCCTATTCCTACTCCGAAATCATGGAAAAGTCAGGTTTGTGGAGATGTAAGCCCACTCACTGTAAGGACACATGTTTTTCTTTGTTTTCAGTGCAATAAAAACATCACAAATAAAAAAAAACATGCTTGCTTTTTTGTCAGTTTTTTCCTAAAAGGTGGTTAGGTATAACAACCACCCTTTCCCACATTGCTAGTATTCACATGCATGAATTTCCGACCATGTGCTTAGTATTAGAAGGGATTTCATTGCACGCATTCGCCTCTGAGTGTTTATGTCTGAATTATTTTGAAGTAGATAATTGTTGGCCTTTTAGACTTTAGCCCACGTTGGCACAGCTCTGACTTGGTCTGGTGCCACACTGTACCCATGACTTTTCAGATGTTATTGTGGCACATTATCAGCACACCACAGCAGGTCTGATCATAATAGTCTGAAAGGTCAAAGTCAGAGCCAAAATACAGGACTTATCTGCAGACGAGACTGCAGCTAAGGTGCAACTATAATACCAAATAGCCTCGCTGCCTCCAACTTTTACGAGATTTTTCCTGAACATTTTAAATATTCTAGTGTTTTTTTGTAGGTTTAAAGGAGGCATATTGTAATAGCCTTTTTTTCTTTTCTTTTTTTTGGGTGTTCCTTCATCGTTAGCTGACTCAGTGTTACATTTTGATTGGTTCATGCATGTTTGAGTAATCCTGCTTTGTTTAGAATTTGAGATTAGGTTTGAGTTATCAGAAAAATCCTGTTTACATCTACCCCCTATCCCCACCCACTGCTCTGTACTTACTAATTGAAAATCTATCTTGTTACAGTGAAATGCCACTATGAAAAAGTAGTGTCTGTGAGTGCTGCAGCTTTGAACAGGGAATCATTTGACCTGTTTCTATTATCAAGCCATTTTAGACGACATTACATTTGGTTTTATATATTGGTTATGAACAAATTCTGCAATAATTTCCTACATAAGCTATAGTTTCATACTGAATATCCAAAAAAAAATACACTTATACTTTTACAAAATAACGCCACTTACAGTTTGGTTGGACAATAGCGATACTGCGATCTTCTTAAAAACAGAAGATTACTTAGATCCCAGTTCCCATCAGTGTCTATGTCCAGTGTTATGTCCTTGGGCAAGACACTTCATCCACCTAGTATTTAAGTATTTAAAGTGGTTGACGCAAATTTTCTCTCATCTTTACGTGTCTTTCTAAAGCTCTTCTTCACTCTTTATTTGACGGAGTTACTACAGTCCTATATTTCCACCCAGAGACGATAGAACAGCGCCCCCTGCCTGTCAGATCCTCTCAGTTTTTAACGCAGTTTCAGACTACACTAAAAACCCACTTCTTCTCCCTGGCATTTAATACTAGCTAGAAAGGATATCTTGGTGTTTTATTGTACTTTCCCTCTGTATGGTGTTATCTACATGTTTTGTTTTGTTTTTTGCACTTCGGTCAGCTGAAGTCGTTTTAGATGTGCTAAATAAATAAACTTGAATTGAACTGATATGCACAGCCCACTGCACCAGGTTGTTTAGGCCGGGCTTCTTCTGATGCATTATTTAACTGAACATGGGAAGCGTTAATGGAACCTCCCTCACAACAGCAGCGTGTGCAAGACTTGTGTCAGTACAAAAACTTTAACGCATCACTATGAGAATTTTAAAAAACAACAAAATGTAATCTATCCCTGTTTTTTTTCTCTTTAAAACATGAAAAACTGAACTAGTTTTGGTTTGCAGCGTTCCAAAGTTATTCCTCTCTTTCCAAACGCAACACTAAGAGCCGTTTTACATTATATCTGTACTGAGGCAAAACTCATTTTACTCTACATCATGGACAAAAATTGGGTAGAGTCACTTTAAAGATGGATTATGGAGGGTCCTCTAACTACTGTCTCCATGGAGATGACATTGCTTTCCCTGGGATATTGTCTTTCATTCTTCTATAGCTGTAATCCTACATGTTTTTAAAGTTCAAACTCTTTAAGACTTGACAATATGTACACCAAAATCCTAATATAATGCTACCTAATATCGCCTTTTTACATTAGCATTCACCTGTTTTGTAGCTTGTTATTTTCCAACAACATTTTTTTTTTCCCCCACAATAATTAATCAAATATAAGAGTGATCAGTATTAACACATTTGGTCACACATAGCGCACCGTTACGCTAATGTTATCCACAGTTTATCCACATCACGTACGCGACGATTAGCTCAGTTAGCTTACTTTTCCTTGAATATTTATCCGCGCACACAGCCGGAGGAATGTAGCACGCTAACCCAGATGAGTACAACATATGGAGCAATGCGATGATAACCCAAGAGACCACCAGCACTCAGCCTGACGCATGTCCCCGGGCAAGAGCAGGGGTAGGAGGAGGAGGAGGAGGCCATCTTGTTTCATGTATGTTTTCAGAAAGTCAAAGGGAGCGGACACAATATGGGGGTAGATACTAGAGATTATGGCTGATAGCGGTTGTTAGCATCCAGAGGAACCGACAGCTGTTAAGTTCTGCCAATATTTTTGGGCTAATTAATAAAAAAAAAACTGGACTTACAACAAACTCACAGACAGCTCTTTTTCACCCCACCGTAGTCACGTTTTAAGTAGCTTTGTGTGTATTTTTTTGGTCGGAAGTTTAAGGCAGGAAGCCGAAACGCTAAAAAGTGCAAATATTGGTCTATCTCTGGCGTATACACTGAGCATACACCCGAGTACTTATGTGAGGTTTTTTTTTTGCAATGAGACTGACGTATTTCCGAGCACGGAGACGCATCAAGGGCGAAGGGGAGGTGAGCTAACTCTGATGAAATAGACTTGTACGTGTGACATCTCCGGCACGGCCCTCGGGACTACGGCCAATCACTGTCAAGAATAACACAGCAACTTGGGGTAATGCATGTAAACACTAGCATAACTGCACGATTTTGACACCACGATGATCATAAAAAACGCACAATTTATATCTGTGTAATCCCTCAGTCGTCCAGTAGGTTCATAGTGGTCCATGGGTGTATACTAGTCTATGTGTCTTATACTTGTTCTGATACAGCTCAACATCATTCTAAAGCTTTTCAGGAAAGGTTCATTTCTGTCCTGTGAATGTGACTTTTTTAGTATTGATACCTGCTCAAACGAGTATCTAGTTTTGGTATCAATCAATATCTGATTTTCAATACTTTTGCCTACTGCACAGGTGTGGTAATAAGATAATATGTAATGATATATTAATGTTAATTGCTATTGTTTTTTTGGACTAGGAAAAGACTCAATACTCAATACCGATTCTGAAACCATGATGATAGTTAAATATCATTATCGAAATATGCCTATGTTTTTTGTATATTACGTGCTGACTAATTATAAGACATCTGCCAAAGAGGAATAGTTTACTTTGACAATTATCTGCGTCATAATTTTGCAACTTTGATAAAGTGTAAGTTCCTCAAAATAATTGATTCATTCTGGTTAAAAATATGTGTTACTATTTTAAAAGAAAAGTGAATCATCCTCTTCTAGCATTTCGTAAAAACAACCACTGCCTAATTTTTCTTTCTTAAAAACATAACAAAAACCCAAAACTAGTTCATTTGAAATGGTTTGCAGTTGTCCAAAATTATTCTTCACTTACCTTGTGTACTCTGAACGTGCTAATTATTCACGGTGCTGAGTTTATAAGCATTTTTCAGAGGCAAGTGCAGAGTCACAAGCTAACAATCACTAGCATGCTAACCGCACTTCCTGTCAAGGGTGTCGTGCCAAATTTTGGGCCCTAAGTACAAATTATTATGGTGGGCCTGGACTACATGTTATCTAATGAAAATGCATAGTACATATTTTGTGAGAGGCCCCTCCCTGCACTGGGCCCTGGGTAAACAGTGCCCCCTACCCCAAGTGTTAAATGTAGTGATATTTATTTTAAGAAATTATATATATATATATATATATATATATATATATATATATATATATATATATATACACACACACACACACATATTTTGGTCAACAGAAACAATACGAATCAATTTCTTAATATTTCTTAAGAATTTTGCCAAAGATCGAACTCAGAACCTTTAATCAGGTAAAACATGGTAAAAATAACCCCTCAAATAATATGAAAAGTACTTTTTACTCTTCAGTGCAGTTCAAAAATGTAGTGGAGTAAAAGTAAAAAGTATTCTCTGTACAATTTACTTACTAAAAATTCTACTTAAGTAGAGTAGTTTACTTTGTTACCTTCCACCAGTGCGCGGGACACATATGTAGCCATCAGCGTCGGATATGGGAGTAGCAGGCGCCTCTTAGCAGTGTAATGCACAACAAATATGTGCTTAGCGTCGCATTATTCATAGTAGCGTGTTGTGATGGTGCCAGCCCCAGATCAATAAGCTAATTAGCCATAAAGTATATGCATGGCCGTGATACATTATATGGCTGGCACTTCTTGGCTAAGATCGCCCAAGAATTACCATATAAATTAGTTGTGGTCATTTATTAAGCTAAGAGCAGCGTCTGAAGGCTTGGCACACGACACCACGTCGGAGAGGGGAAAACAGATATAGTATAGTATAGCCGGTACACACATTAGTGAGTAGAAACATGCGAAGTCCAACAGGAGAGTGACAAAGTGCAATGCTTCATTTTAGCTTGTTTAGGGTTGTTTTTTTTTTAAGTAGATTATTACTATAGTACAATATAGACTTTTTAGAGCTTTTAAACCCTTTTCATTTACCCCCTCAAAGTTTTATTTTGCATGTTTCATGCATGTGTGTTGCCTGGCAAATCCAGAATGATGTCTCTATATTTTTTTTTCTCCATTATGTCTCAAGCCCAGTCAAATGTGATCGTGCATTCAGATTTTTTTTTTTCCAGTGACTCATGTGAAATGAAGAAGCTCATTGGTAACCTATGATTCACAAACAAAATGACATTTCTCTCACCTCAGATTCATAGAGTTTACTGCTTGTCTCATTGATTCTGCAGAAATCCGCCATGTTTTTCAGTCCCATGATATTTTTTTTTACAATACGAACAGACCATACGCTAATCTGAAAATGGGGAGATTCACCAGTGACCAAACTCACATTTTCGTAGCCTAAGACAAGCATGTTTGAGTAATCGTTACGCTCCTGTATTCAAGACCCCATTTTGCCCATCTACCCCCGTTTTCACCCCCACTGGTACACACCCATTGCTATGTACTTACGTCGCTCTCCAATTGAATTTACGATACGTTACATTTGACAACCCTAGTAGCTACACACATTAGTGAATGGAAACATGATGAGAGGCCAAAAGTCAGGTCCCGGAGTGCTTCAGGAGACGTGGGCACATGTAGTGAGACGTTAAGGAAAGCCCTAACATGCTTTCACCCGCCTTTGTGTTTCACTGGGCTGAGAGTAATTCAATCCAGCGCGGCTTCTTCTGTGTGTGGACGCACTCAGACGAGACGCTCCGGCAACTCTACACGGCGACAGTACAGTGCACGCGGCACAGCGTACCCACACAGAAGTGCAAACGACAGGTTAGAGTACTGCTTCACTAAAACATACCCATGTTGTCACAATACAAACATTTCAAAATCCTTTTCGATACTAAGGAGTAGATAAGTAGTCAAAAATTCATCTAAATCAAACTGTAGTGATACCATGTTAGTTGGCATTATTATAGCATTACATATTGACACACCAGCGCAGTAGAGTTGTCAAAAGTATCAAGAATCAGATACCAATCGATACTAAAACTGGTATTGAAACACTCATTTGACACTCATTTGAGCAGGTATCAATACTAAAAATGTCACATTCACAGGACAGAAATTAATCTTTTCTGAATAGATTTGGAATGATCTTGAGCTGTATCAGAACAAGTAAAAGACATATCTGGAGTTGTGATTTATTTCATTTGTGCATGTTTGCGAAATCTTACATATTTGCTCTGTGTTTTCTTGTCCCGAGTTGAAAACACTTGGTCTGATGATCCGGGACGTGTTTCATGCACCTTCTCAATATGTCGTACGATGGTTTTCATTGCTATGGAGCTCAACAGTGACCGTCGCGGTTTCGGTATAAAATTTTCCATTAATTTTTTTCATATACTTTCTGAAAAAAAAAAGTAAATTATAAGTTTGAAACCTTCCTTGGAGATAATCAGCTCTGTGGTAACTAAGGACCATAAGCCCTATAATTGTATTTACAATCTATTTCTGAAAATGTATAAACCGCAAAGTAATTTAAACATTTCGCTGAATCTTGTGTTTTAAATGTGCTTTTTTCACTTAAAACAACCATGTTACGGATATTAGTTAGCATGTAGCTAGTTAGCCACCACGATGTGATTTGAATTTTTTGAAAAGTCCATGGGGAAAATGAATGGAAAATTTACTTCGGGAATCTGAGCAGGCGGTCACTGTTTCGCTCCATAGCTCTGGGCAGTATTGACAAAAAAATATAATGATTTAATGTTTATTATTTATTCATTTATTTATTTATTTCCTTTTTTTTTTTTTTATTCCACAGAAATGTTCTCAAACGTTGTGGTTAAGGCTCAAGTCAAGGTCAAACTCTGCATACGTATTACATTACCTACATTGTTTGAATTCCATAGATCGCCGAGCTGGTTTCAAAGCTGTACAAACTGCACTAAAACACTATTTGACTAAGATGAATGGGTAATATGAATGCATTGTGAAGGCCAAAGGGACTTTACAGAGATTCAAATGCTTTTTCTTCCAGGAACCAAGCCAACACCAATGAGAGCACCACTGTAATACTTGAATTGCATAAGAATATTGCTGCATCCTTAATCAAGTTAAAAAGCAGTATATAAAAGGAGAGACATCTGCATAAATCAGACGAGAAAAACATTACTGAAAACCATTTAAAAGATCATAGCACTGAAAGACACTGTAGAAACTGTAACTGTACTGTAATACTTTCTTTTAGAACTTTCTTACCGTGCAGAAGTCCCTGTATGGGATAAATGGAATGTTTTGCTCAAGAAAGTGTCAAAAAAACGATTTAAGTACGTCACCTCAAACAGCGTCACAACAAAATGCTGCGTTGCCAGACCATGCTAACGCCTTGGCCTGTCGTGATAATTACTATATCGACTTCAATAGCTGGAACAATATATTTTGGAGTTTTTGTTGTAATAAGAGAAAATTTGAGGTGTAAAGGATTGAAAATGTAACTTCTGTGACTAATTATTGCTTCATTCTGCTATAATTTTTTTGCAGCTCACTCCACTTAATGATACTGCCTATTTAAAAATTGTTTACTGGTTTTATGTTACGTTATTGGTCTTGTATTAGTGGCATAAAATAGTTTCAACATATCATGCTTCAAAATGTGTTGGACCTATTGGCGCCTGGTAGCAGGTATGTTTGTTTTCTTTTTCATTTGTGCCAAAATGGTGAAGCGGCACGGTTGAATCATACCAGTATCATTGTTTAAGATCTCTCTGATTGGCTTGTGGCTGACAAGGTCTTTGCTGATTGGTTATCCCAAGCTTATTCCCTCACCTTAACCATTTCCAGCTAATGCTTAACCTTAAGCTGACACGGACAGGAACAACGCAGCTAATCAGAGGCCACGCTTCCCCTGCCACCCTGTGAAAAATAGATTAGCGTACAGGATGGTGAAAACAGGAATTTTCTGAGCAATGCCAACTTGAATGCAAAAGGATAAAGATTACACAAACATTACTAAATACAGCTTTGAGTATTTTATTCTAACATGGATAAAAGCTCAATTTTGCATGTTACGCCATTGTTGACATTAACCAAAGTTTATAAAGTTAGTTTAGTAGAGATTGGTAGTTGGCAGGAATGAAATCATCCGAATTATTCTAGTGAAGGTGTGTGGAGATTAAAAAGAATGAACAAATCCCAACTCCAGGTCTGTTTGTGATGAGGAAACATTATAACATAGATCAGAAACTAGCATAATATGGACGTTTAAGCTTTAGCCAAAATCCGAGAAACCGCAGCAGTGCCTGGACACTTGACAAACACTTGTGATGGATTGGCGCTGCTGAACTTTAAGGAAGTAACAGGAGAGGATAGAGGATGTTCTCAGCACGACGAAAGGAAATGGTGTGTTTGCCCTTACGGCTTTTACATAGAACAAACTTACCACAATATTACATTCACACAAGTTTAAAATGTACGCACTAGCAGTCAAAAGTTTGGACACATTTTATCCTTAATTTTTCTTCTTTATTTCCATGATTATTTACATTATAGATTCTCACTGAACTACGAATAACACATGAGGAATGTAGCAAATTAAGAATAACTCATAACATATATCTGATGTCTTCAGTGTGTGTCCAAAATGTAGCAGTAATAAACATAAAAAGAAAAAACACTGAACGCGATGGTGTGTCCAAACGTTTGACTTTTTCCTGTCTCTTAACATCGTGACAATCACACTTTTCATATGTCAGCAGACTCTTTTTAATGGTCTAATAAAAAGTTGCGATAAGTTAACCATGCCTGATTTCCCCAAGTCACAACAAATTCAGAAATTATGACGTAACAAAAAAAAACATATGCACAAATAAATGATCCAAGGTAAAACAACGGAAATAATATCAGATAAATTTTGATGTTTACATAAAGGTCTATGATTGTATAATTCCAAAATAGTCGGCGATAGGTTTCACAGATCGCTTCCCACTTAACCTCGTACTACTGCCCTTGTGTCCTTGGGCAAGACACTTTCACATCAAGTTGCATCAATAACAGAATGACCTGTATTTTCTTTAGCCTGGTTGACATTACAATGTTTAAAACGCAAAATTCTCAAATTCATTGTCAGCAGCGGTGGGTAGAGAAGCCAAAAATGTTACTCAAGTAAGAGTAGAAGTACAAAGTAGTGGGTCAAGAAATTACTTAAGAGTAAAAAAGAACTACTGAAGTAAGAGTAACTTAAAGAGTAACTGTCGGGACGTAACATCTGATGTATAATTTGACGTGAATGTAATTTGAAGTTGACAGAATATTAAATAATGCATAAAATCTAGTATTTCACAAAAAAGAGAAACACTAAAGTTTACAAAGTTACACAAATAAATGTAACTCAGTAAATATAACTACCTGCCTCTGATTGTCAGCGCTGAATGCAATTCTTCTCAAAACTTACAAATGATTGAATTGGTTTTATAGTAAATAACCGTATAACTGCCAGTCACCACACAGTAGCCACCGTAAAAATGTAAGAAAATATATTGCAGTGTGATATATCGCTGAAGTAAATATAGACGATAAACAATAATATTGAAACTAATTTATGCCAGTGACACAAAAACCCAAAAGCAGATTTAAACCACAAAAACTATTCTAAATCTACAATATTGTTAAGAATAATGAGCTGCAATAAATAAACAGCAGAATGAAGCACTTTAGTACTTAGCTTGCATCTGTAACAAGTCACAGTTATTAATTAAACGGTTTGAATCTTATAGAAAAAAATAACCACGTATAAGAAAAAGAAAGTGAACTTAGCAAGTACAGGAGATTACTAAATACAACTTTGAGTGAGCAAATGAGAACAGAAAACTTCTCAATTCTAACATGATTAAAAACTCAATTTTGCACATGTCTATAAATCAGAAATACCATACCTCTCAAATCCCCAGTTTGCACCAGCCCGTTTCTCCATGGCAACAGCACACACAAATCTATTCCAGCCCTTCTATGCCACATTCAAAGTGGGCAAAACAGGCATCAATTATTAAGAGCGCCTCGTGTTGGTACTTACGGTCTGCTCTGCTTTGCCAGCTGCGCTACAGTGGAAGGGGATAGCTTGGTTGGGGGCACATTGTTAGCCTTATCTGAGATCTCCTGCTCGGACCACTCCTTCGTCACACAGCCCTGGGAGGATGTGGGGCATGGAGGCTGGAGCTGGGAGCGGAGTGGTATTTTATTGTTCTAGGCGGGAGTGGAGGTGTGGGTTGGGCGGCTTGCAAAGTGTTGAAAAGACGGTGGAGAGATGGTTGGTCAACAAAGTAGTGTTGTTCGCAAATTCGCTCAATGCTCGATACCGATTACGATGCCACAATGAATTTAAAAATGCTCCTTTTTTTAGTAATACAATGTTGTTTTCATATAAAAAATGATAGTATGTCCTTTATCTTAACGTGACGTCCTATATTCATTTTGATAGAGCTTAAAATCAGGATAAAACTTTATGATAGTATCGATACTTCTTCAAAATTAGTATCTGGTTTCAATGTTAGTTTTAGTATCGATCAACAAAGTAAAATAAAAAAGAATCATTGTGGAAATTGATGGAGATTTTTAAGAATCCACTGTGATCTCTTTCTATATTTTTTATACAGATTGATATCAGTCTCATGTCCTTCGTTGTGTCTCAAACCTGGTCAAACGTGATCGTCCAATCAGATTCACTCTTTTCAGTGACAAATGTGAAACAGAGGAGCTCATTGGTCACCTGTGATTCATAAGCAAAATGACATTTCTCTCACCTGAGATTCACAGAGTTGATTTAGCAGAAATCTTCCATGTTTTTCAGCCCCGTGACATATATTTTTTCCTTTATTATTTCCAGTTAGTGATGTGACATTCGTGACTGAGTCGGCTCTTTTGAACGGTCCCTTAACATAAATGGTTGGAACTGGATCAAATTTTTTAAAAGAAACAAATCTTTTTTTTTTTTTTTTTATGCATTTTTAAACTGATTAGTGCTGCACCAACACAGGAACCGGCTCAGAAGCGGAGCAGGTGACGCAAGTGAGCAGTTTGTGCACAAGAAAAGCATACCTTAAATAAATAATAATAAATATGTTTTGAACGGCTCTTTCAAATGAATGGATCCAAAAGATTCGGATCCCCTAAAAGAACTGAAAGTCCCATCGGTACTTCCAATATGGATGGACCATACATGTCCCCGACTGGCTAATCCATCACCCCCATTTGAAAACAGATTCAGCGGTGACCAGACTTCATAAAGCATTGAACAAGTGTGTATGAATGAATGCAGCCATGAGACTATATATATAGATCTTGTGCTTTTACTCAGTGCAGCGAACATCACAAGTTATGAAACATTTAGTTTGTTCTATGTTTAGTGCGGTCCTCACAAAGCACATGCATAAAGTAATCCACAGATATATACGTGTGCTAAAAGTAGAATCGAGCTACACATTAAGTAAAGCTGTTGTGCAAAATCATTTACAGTGTAGATCCTCACTGAAACTATCAAACCTATGGATGGACCCACCTGAAATGTAGTACTGTAAACAGAAGATAAACTCCAAATTTGTTTGAGTTTTTTTTTTTTATAGCCACCCTCACCTTTTCTTTGTTACATAATTCCATACATTCTTTGTTACATAATTCCATACATCTTGATTCACATATTTGACGTCTTTCGAATGTCTTTCTAAAATGTAGAAAGTAGTAAACAAAGACTGACTATTGCTACACTGCAGAACATTCCAGGCAAGCTAATAACATCTTTAAAGAGACAAGCAGCTGGCGGACGTCCCACTAGAAAAGTTACATAGTGCACCTTTAAGCAAGTTGATGTTGTGCAAGTGAGCAAGACACTTTCACATACATTGTATTGCAACAAGTGGGACCTAAACTTTTCTGTAGCTCATAGCATTACAGTTTGCACTTATGTATTGCACTTGTTTTACTACAAATACTTTTACAATACAATTTTAATGAGGTAATAGTGTTATAGTGAAAATTTCAAAACTAAGGAATAGATTTGATTCTCAATACCAATTTCAATACCACAATGTGTAATATAATAAAACACACGCTTTATTTAGACAATAGAATGTATTTTTTTTAACATTAAATCGTAGTACTTTGTTTTATGTTAAGGTTAAGGTTATGGTACTTAATTGTCCCCGTAGGGAAATTTGTCCTCTGCATTTAACCCTTGCTTTATATCACTATGTGGCCTTATATCTGTGTAATCCCTTTCTTTCTTTATTCTTTATTTGACAGGGACCATGTACAAATTCATTAATCTTACAAAAGAAAAGATGATTTGTTCCAGATTTAGCTACTGCTACTTTCCATGTGCAGCCCCTGAGCAGGTGAACACACATTAAAATACACAGGTCATTACGATTACATCAGAAGACAAACAGTAGCAGTAAAATACAATAAATGTCCCCCATGTCCAATACAGTATGTTTCCCACCGTCCATACCAATCTAAAAAAATCAATTATGTGCAGGTTTTTACAGTGAAACATTACAAATTAACTAGACCAGTGTGGACATGTTTGATTATCTAAAATGTACTTTTTCAAATTTCTAGTAAAATTATTCAAATCTACAAACAATTTCAGACGGTCTGGAGCTGATTCAATGTGTGATGGTTTGAAATGAAAAGGCCGATGGATCTTTTTGGTACTATGCAATTTTGGTTCAAGTGGACCGGGTAGTTTCAGTCGTCCAGGTAGGTTCCATAGTGGTCCATGTGTGTGTATACTAGTCTATGTGTCTGATACAGCTCAAGATCATTCTAAAGACATTCAGGAAAGGTTCATTTATGTCCTGCGATTGGGACTTTTTTAGTATTGACACCTGCTCAAATGAGTATCTAGATTTGATACTAGTTTTAGTAACGATTAGTATCTGATTTTTGAAACTTTTGACAGCTTATATAGCGCTTTTCCACGTTCAAGTCACTCAAAGTGCTTTACATCAAGGAGCCACTCACACACATTCATACACCAGTGTACGCAGTATTCGTCTGTGGGAGCTGGAATCGCACTGCCAACCTGTGGGTCCATGGATCTGCTCGCTCAACCAATGATATTTACATTGAGAGCGGGATTCGAACCGCTAACCTTCAGATCAGTGGACAAAAACTCTACCAACTGAGCCACTGTCGCCCATGAGATGAGATCATTTTTAAAAAGTAGATCTTGCAACGTCATTTCAGTTTTCCAGCGACTACCGGAGGCGTTCCAAGGACAAAAGTGCCCCGACTTGGCTGAGACTTGCATCAACAATAAAGCAGTCCGGCGGTCGGCGTGTTCTGGCCTCTCGGGTTTGGAAGGCCGAAGCGCCGATGGCTCTAATGAGAGTGAAACAAAGGCCTGGACGGTTACGGCAGCTCGAGGATGACTGATAGGCAAAATTTAAATCAACACAATGTTTCTCCTGGCACACATCCACTATTCAATCACACTCCGTAAGCAGATCTGTCGTCATCGATTGTTCCGAGTGAGGTCAATCCAAGCTTACATCCTCAGTCCTGTTACCTTGACCTTCTGGTTCATTCTGGGAGATGGGAAAAGTAAAGAAAAACACAAAAATGAACAAATAGCACACTCACGCGAGCGGGCATGAGATACTCCAAGACGCTACGTTAAAAAAAGTGAAAAACACAACTCATCATCTTAAACTTAACGGTATGCCTGTCACGATAACAAATTTTGAAGCACGATATAGCGCTACGGAGAAATACTGCGAGAAATGATAATACTGAAAGTACTTCACGCCACTGATTAAGATTAAAATAAAGCAGGATAATCCCAGTAAACCGTTTTTAAATAGACCGTTTCATTAAAAGACATGAGCTGCAACAAACTGTGACAGGCCTATTAAATGGTTTACCGTGGTCCGAAGTTATTCCTCACTTCCCTGACGCATTACGAGCATTCTAATTATTCACAGTGATGAGTTTATAAGCTCTTTTCACAAATCTGAGAGGCCAGAGCGGAGTTCTGCCGCCACTATAAGGTTAACCACAACGAGATTTACTTATTACTCGGGCTGTAGCCGATTAAAAAAATTCTTGGTCCACAAAAGACACGTGCCGCAGATCGATTGGTCGACTAAAAAGGGGCGTGGCAAAAGCCCTTAAAGCGATTACGTATCTGTATGTATCCGACCCAAACTGCACTTACAAGACTACACCTGCAGGGGGAGTTCATGCTAAATCGCGATAAATTGCAGATAAAACAATTATTCACTTCCAAATCTTGCACTAACTTAGCTAACATATCTTGCTGTTGCTGCTGTTGCCCCATATTAATCCTTAAATCTAACTAAAATGAACTTATACATTTTGGTCGACTCCATGAACTAAAGGACTACACCTCCACTTATCACACCCAATAAGTATCATTCAGGATGTTCCGGAAATAAAACGAGAATAGAGGTACTTTCATGAGCAAGCAGCAAAGTTACTGTTAGTTCAGAATGATACTACTCAAGTAGACGTATAAGCAAGAAACTCAAGTAAGGGTAACTGTCTGGACGTAATATCTGATTTACAATGTGAAGTTAATGTAAGTGGAAGGACAAAACATTAAATGATGCACGTAATCTGGTATTTTCAAAGGACAGACACAAAAATTTGAAAAAAACGACATTATATTTGAAGGAGCGCTGCAAGAAACACACACGTTCAAATCATTTCATATTGTCGACTTAAAGGTTTTGTCATTTGTAGAGTACTCGGATTGTTTAGTACTCGGATGGGAGACTGCTGGGAATATCAGGTGCCACAGTGGGGCGCAAGTGGCAGTCATTGTGTCCTTAGGCAAGACACTTCACCCACGTTGCCTAGTGTGTGTGTGTGTGTGTGTGTAGTGGTCGGAGGGGCCAATTGGCGGTCTCGCTTTGACCCCAGGGCAGCTGTGGCTACAATAGTATCTTATGTCTTTGAGTGTCCAAAGAAATCTGATGCATTATTATATTACTCAAGTTGGAATACGGTGTCTGCAAACTACTCTGAGAAGTACAATTTTACTGAAAGTGACTCAAGTAAACGTAATCCACATTTGCAGTTTGGGAATGCAAATACCACACTTCTTAATATTCTTTCAATTCTACAATAAAAACACCACAAACAACATAGGGGGGTTGTCAAAAGTATCAAATTGATACTAATTAGAAGACACATAGATTAGTAAACGCTCCACTACAAACCTACTGGACGACTGAGGGATTACACAGATATACGGCCACATGGTGATATGAAAGAAAGTACTACCATTTAATGTTGAAAATCATATTCTATTTCTCTACTAAAAAGAGTTTTTTTTAATCATTATCGTGGTATCAGTATTGAGTATCGAGTCTATTCCTCCGTATCGAAATCGAGTTTGAAACTTTAGTATCGCGACACCGTACTGTATCTCAACTTCCAATTCCAAATCTCTTCACAACTTTCCCGATCCGCACCCACCCCTTTCAAAGTTTACCATGACCTGGATTACCGCCAAATCTGACAAACACCTTCGCAAAAGCATTAATCACTCTTAACGAACAAAAAAAAAAAAAAAAACCGCACCTTGTTCACTATCCATTAGCGTTTATGTAGCCCGCGTCCCCGCAGTGCTACATTTAAGTGGCAGGCATTAGAGTACTTACACAGCCCTCCACAATGGAAGCACGACTGGACCCAATTCAACCATCACCGGGACGCCTATTGAGTTACGGTTTCATGCTGCAACCCAACCCCTTATCGGACATGTTCTGTCACAAGTGTTTTGTTCAAAGTACCTCAAAAATCCAGCAGCGTAGCCAAGTCCTGTCTAATTAGCCAATAAGATGTAACAGTGATACTAGCAAATATCCATGCGTAGATAAGAAGACGAGGGCGTATCAGAATACTAGCTAATGGAGCTTTGCCGGGTACTTAAAGAGTGCATGACCGACAGTGGCTCAGTGGGTAGAGCGTTTGCCCACTGATGCAAAGGTTGGGGGTTCAAATCTTGATCTCTTGACTCCCCCCAAATGAATGTGTGTGTGGTTCCTTGATGTAAAGTGCTGGAAAAAGTGGAAAAGCGCCATATATACCACCTTATGACTTGGTTTGGTGGGATAGTATCGCTTGTAAATATTTATCATAGTTTTACTTAAGTTAAATTGCAGTTTGTGGGCAAAAAAGTTGAAAAGAAAAGCACAAAACCAAAAGAAGTAGTGCCGAGTTTGAAAACAGAATCCCTCTACCTTTGTTATCAACATGAACATTACATCCAAAAGGCACAGATCATTTACGTGCGATGTACATATTTTTCTGACAGTTTAAATTTTCATGTTGTCATTTATTTTCATTAACCTAATCATAAATATTGTGTAACTAGGCCTGTCACGATAATAGATTTTGAAGTTCAAAATCGTACCCATAAGTAAAAATCAGCGAAAAACGATAATATTGAAACTATTTTTGCAACTGACACAAAAAAAACAACAGCAAATTTAAACCACAAAAACAATTCTAAATTTACATGGGCCTGCAATAAATAAACAGCAGAATAAAACACTTGACTTTGCATCTGTAATGAGTCAAAGAAGTTATTAATGCAAACTTCTACAGCTCGAATCTCATCATAAAGCCAAAAAATAGCCAAAAATCTCCCAGTGGTGCAAAGAAAACTTACAGACGATAAATATTGACCCTAAAAAATACTGGCTTCCATCTTTAAGGCACTCAAAGCTCTTCACATCAAGGAACCACTCACCCGAGGACACAAGGACAGTATACAGTTTGCACCACCAACCTGTGGGTGAGAGGATCTGACCGCTTTACCGATGACGTTTTAGGTCGAGAGCGGGATTCGAACCTCCAACGTTCAGATCAGTGGAAAAACACTCATCCGACTGACCAACTGTTGTTCAAACGATAAGTCGATATAGTAATTATCATAAAAGATCAAGGTGTAAAACTTATGGAATTACCTCTGTAAAATTATAAACTTCACCAAAATCCAAAAAAACTAGAAAAATGTAGGATTTTTTTTGTTGGAAAATCTTAAATACAATGATGTTAATATGTTTTAGTGAAATGTGTAAGCTAACCTGTCATATGCACTTGGGAGATTTTAGTGTCTTTCGGCTGCGGTTATATTTTACAGATTATAATTGGGATTACGTAATAAAATGCATTAAATGTGTGCAGTGGTGGAGGTGGGGGTGTAGTGTAGTTCATTATTTAGGAAAGTGGAGTTGTATTGTGCGGTAAAAAGGTTTTGAAGCAATAGATTCATTATGCTTTAATATTAACTGTAGCTTCAGACTGGCAGAGGCTTTATACTGTGGCAAGTTCAGTCGACACTAGTGCTGTTCCATTTCGATGCTAAGGAATAGACTCGATACTCGATTCCGATACCACGATGATAATAACACACTCTTTAATATTCCCATGTGTCCTTATATCTGTGTAATCCCTCAGTCGTCCATTAGGTTCCATAGCGGTCCATGGGTGTATACTAGTCTGTGTGTCTTATACTTGTTCCAAACCTTAACCCTGGGCCTGTTCGTAGGGTCATTTACCCATTAACCAGGTTGGCAGTTCTAGTCCTGCTACCCACATGGCACAGTGTCCTTGAGCAAGACACACTACAAAAACAAACATCAAGTTAAAAGTGAAACTGAACACTAAATCCACTTTTTTTTCGCTACTATTGTCACTATTCCCCGATAAAAGCTATCCATACTGGGGTTGTCAAGTATCTTAAGTCAACTACGAACTGATACTTAAACTAGTATCGAATCTAGATACTCATTTGAGCAGGTAACAACTAGTATACGCCCTTGGACCACTATGGAACCTACTGGACGACTGACGCATTACACGGATATAAGGCCACATGGGAATATAAAAGAAAGTACTACAATTTAATGTTGAAAATCACATTCAATTGTCTAAATAAAAAGGGTTTATTTATTTATTTTTTTTATCATCATCGTAGTATCGGAATCAGTATTGTAATGTCAGAAGACTTGGATGTATTAAAACTACTAGTAAAGATTTGTTGCAACTGAAATCAACAGTTTAATCTGAATTCCTATTACTTACTAAAATCAGTCTATGCACAATAAGGGAGTGTTGTTTCATAATCACATTTGGCATTTTCTCTTGAAGAAAAGGTAAGCAACAGAGAAACAATGGGTTCTTAACTATAGGCCAACAATTTTATTTATTTAAACGTTTTTTTAAAGGACCCATATTACGCTGTTTTCCTACCTAAGTCACAATGTTGTTTCCTCATCACACACAGACCTGGAGTTGTGTTTCGTTCACACATGTTTAACACACAAATCCTGCATATTTAGACTGAGTTCTTCTCTCAAACTAAAAACACTCTGTTCCACCTTGTGATGTCATGTGGTGATACAGGAAGTGCTCCACTGTGTTTTTAAACTCCATACACCTTCACTAGAATCATTTGGATAATTTCAGGCCTGGAATTTCCAATCTCTACTGAACTAAAGGTAAAAGGAGCTGTTAACTTGAAACCTACCGCTTCATGACATCACAAGGTGGAACAGAGCATTTTGAGCTTTGGAGATGTAGACAGACTAATAATAAAGGGTTACTCAAAAACAAACACAACCAAGTCCGTTTTTGAGGAGGTAATGACATTATAACATGGCTAAACTGTAATATAGGACCTTTAAGCAGGAAAGCTGTCGAGCTGATCTCTTTTTCAGGGGAGATCCTGGCTCAAGACCTTCAGCATGTTAATTAAGCATGAGTTTTGATGTGCCCTCTCCTCATGTGGAAAGCAACTCCCTGCTCCAAAAAGTATTTCAGTAATGTAAAAGTTTGAAGAGGTTGGGTAAAGTTGAACTCAAATATGTTCATTTGAAGACAATGATTCTCTAGATAATTTGCAATGATCTTTATCAATTTACAAATTAAAAAAACCCCACAGGTTAGCCGAACATTTCTAACCTATATGATGAAGCTAAAAGGAGCACGCCCACACTGCTGCTACTGGGCCTGTCATTGGCAATAGCCTGTTTGTCATTATGGGTTATTTAAGCAAGATCAGCAACAAGTCATAACTCATGAACACATCCCTGAAATCACACAGTTTAAGCGTTAAATATTGTCTGTAGTCTAATTTTAGCTGTTCTACCTCACACCCCTAGAGCCTACATCCAGTGTCAAAGGATTTATGTCTAAGTTTGAATATGAGACAGAGACAGCGCGAGGCTCTCATGTTCCCTGCGCACGGACACTGTCAGACAGCGCTTATTAAATTGTCCTCCACTGCAGCAGTCTCCTCTGCTCCTGCTCCTCTGCCTCTGTGTGAAACACTCAACATGTCTCACCTGTGGATGGCTCTAGAAGCCTGGCATCCTCATGGAGACGCAGCTACCATGCTAACAGGTTGTCCGTAATCAAATTAAGCTCAGCGCAGCGGAGGCTGCCGTCTGCGGAGATGTGTCCTCTTCCACAGCCAGAACCACATCCACACACCGCGCGCAACAGCAACAGAGAGTCCTACAGCGCACATAGCCCGCTCATAGCCCGCACATAGCCCGCTCATAGCCCGCTCATAGCCCGCTCATAGCCCGCTCATAGCCCGCTTAGAGTCCGTAGAGTGTCCACTGTCCGCGGACAAGTCACCGCTGCAACACGGAACAGGTGTGTGCGCGTGCGAGCTGCGTGCGCGCGCCACCACATGAAACACCACAACAACAGGCTGCCGCTTCTTTCCCAAAACTCCACACCTCTGTCTTTATCTACATGTGTCTCATTCACAAACACGCGAGCAGGCGTGGCCGCGCACGGACACAGACTAAAGTGTTTGTGCACGCGCACAGTGCGTAGCCTACCTGACGGAGGTCGCTGCGGCTCTCGGGCCACAGGTGATGGCTCGAGCCTCGGCTGCTGCTCCGTGCGGGGGGGGCGTCTACGCGGTGCGGAGGGCTCCGCTGCCGCTCACAGTGCTGCGGGGCGCGCGGGGGGCCGACCTGCGGGCTCCTACATCGCTCCCCCGAGCCGCTGGCGCAGTGGCTGATGGGTAGGCTGCTCCCAACCAGGAGCTGCTGCTGCGCGCGGAGCTGCGGGGTCTGTTGCGGGTCCTGGGTCCGCGCGCTCTCATCGAAAGCTGGGGAGGGGTCCGCGCCTCGCCCCCTGCGGCTGTCCGCCGCTTGCTGTTGCTGCCGCTGCTGTTGCTGCTGTGGGGTCCGGACACGAGCCCCTCGCGCCGCGGAGCTCTGCGGCGGCGGCGGGAGGGGACGCGGCAGTGGCGGGGGGGGCTGCGGAGGCGCACCGCAGTGGCAGCTCGGAGGAACGGGCTGCTGCGGGGCCCAGGGGTCCTGCTGGGGCTGGCTGCAGGACGGAGGTCGGTGTTGCGCGGTGTTGACGCCGGGCAGAAGCTGGGGGTCGCCACGGGGGGGTTGGCTCACGCGCGGCAGCTCGTGGAGGCTGTAGCGGTGCTGAGAAGAGGGCGGGGGCGGCAGGCTGAAGAGCTGCTGGGCGGGGGGGCTGTGGTCTCGATGCCGCATGCCCCTCTCGGTCGCCTCTCTTCGGGGTGTCGCCTCCTCGTCGCGCGCTGGCTGCTCCTTCGCGGTGCTCCTCTGCCACCGCCGCTCATCGCGCTGCTCCCCGCTGAATAGGACCGGCTCGTATCATTGGCGCTCAGACACGGACCTGCCTTAAAACGTCACGGGGCCAAAAAAAAGGGAAAGAAAGAAAAAGCAGCGGCTTCCTTCCCTCTGCGCGCGCACACAGGTTGCAGCGGATCGATGTCATCCTCTGGACTCCATCATGAAGCGATACTTTATCAATGCGGCTCTGAGCGCGCGCGGCTACGTCACCTGCAGCAGCGCGCGGCGGACTCCACATCTGTTCGAGTTGTGAATAAAACACTTGTTGTTGCTCCAAACATGACCTCATCCAAACTGTAGTCCACTGCCACAGAAGCACCGCGCGCCGTAACTATAGCAACTGTGAAAAAACACCTCACATCCCGTTAGAGCCTAGAGCTGAACCAAAACAAAGCAGTCACAGCACTGCGTGGCTTCACACAAAATATAACACATTTTCTGGGCTGCTATTCAAACCAAAATAGGTCCGATCCCTTTATCATTTGCTATAGACCTCATCGCATAAAAGGACAGGGCAAAAGAGACAATTGGAACAAAAGTAAGTCTCCAGTTTATTGAGAATTGGAGAAGACAACTTGATTCGCCTATTTTTAAGCTTGGGAGGGTGACTTCACACGTGTCCCGAGAGCATGTGACTGAGAGGAGATAAAGATGGAGAGGTCATAGCTGTGAGGAGGACTGAGGTCTGAAATATCGGACCCTCCGGAGGGACGCAGGAATAGAGCCTTCTGCCGATGAGAGGGGACAGCCATAGGAATAGGACACGCGGGGCAAATGTGGACACATGTATCTGAGTGCTGTCTGCCATTTTTGGATATGCTTAAAACAACAGCATTCAGTATAGCACAGTCTGCGTCAGGATTTGACACAAGTGAGATATTAAAGAGACCATATTATTCTCTGATCTGTGTTATAATGTTGTTTCCTCATCACAAACAGACCTGGAGTTGTGTTTTGTTTCTTTCACATGTTTAACACACAAACTCTGCATATTCAGGCTGAGTTTTTCTCTCAAACTGAAAACACTCTGTTCCACCCTGTGATGTCATCATGTGGTAATGCAGGAAGTGCTCCACTGTGTTTTTAAACTCCACACACGTTCACTAGAATCATTTGGATGATTTCAGCCCTGGAGTTGCCAATCTTTACTGAACTAAAGGTAAAAAGAGCTGTTAACTTGGAAAACTACCTCTTCATGACATCACAAGGTGGAACAGAGCATTTTGAGCTTTGGAGATGTAGACTAATAATAAACTAACTCAAACATGTGTGAATGAAACAAAACACAAGTACAGGTCTGTTTTTGATGAGGTAACATCATAACGTGACTTAAAGCTCACAGGACTTTTAAGCACAAATCAATTTATGTTTTTTTTTCATAGTTGAATATTTTACCTGTCACCTGTCATCCATCTTTATTTTTTATTTAATTTTGTGGTTGTGGTTGATTAGATGTTCCTTTCCGTGGCTAACAGTACATTTTCTTTTTGAATATCTACAATACCATATCATTGATTTGGAACTTGACATGAAAACGATTGAAAAAGATTGAAAAATTCCAGGGGTGAAATCATCCAAATGATTCTAGTGAAGGTGTATGGAGTTTAAAAACACAGTGGAGCACTTCCTGTATTACCACATGATGACATCACAAGGTGGAACAGAGTGTTGTCTGTTTGAGAGAAGAACTCAGCCTAAATATGCAGGATTTGTGTGTTAAACATGTGAATGAAACAAAACACAACTCCAGGTGTGTTTGTGATGAGGAAACAACAGTATAACATAAATCAGAAAATAGTACAATATGGGATCTTTGAAGGTGCACAATGTAACATTTCTGGGTGAGGGTGTGCCGCCACCTCCTCGTCTCCACTGAGATGTCATCGCTTTGTCAGGTATGTTCCACGTTAAACTTAAGCAGGTCAAGTTACAGGTCAGATCTGTTGAGAGACGAGGGTGCGACCGCAAATTTAACTGTAAAACATTCCAAGCAATCGTGTTACCTTGGAGATGGGCAGGTAGCAGATCCCCCACCAGAAGAAGTGCACAGTGCATCTTTAACTAGTATGCTAATGAAAATGTAAGATCCAGTTAGAGTTAATCAATCAAACTCTATATAGATTGTAATTTTCAACATTAAATCATAGTACTTTCTTACCTTCTCTCTATCTGTGTGATCCCTCAGTCGTTCAGGTAGGCTCATAGAGGACCATGGGAGTCTATGTGTCTTAAACTTGTTCTGATCATTCTAAAGCTACTCAGGAAAGGTTCATTTCTGTCCTGTAAATGTGACTTTTTTAGTATCGACACTTGTTCTAATGAGTGTCTAGTTTTGATTCTAGTTTAATATCAATTAGTATCTGATTTTCCATCATTTTGACAACCCTACTGGTTCTGTAACTCTTTTGTTTACTTTACTTATGCATGTTGTTGCCCGCTTGCCAGAAACAGACCGATTTTTCTCTTGCGTAATATTACTTAAAGAATGCCAATCTCTGCAGCTAACTCCAGCGTTCCATTCCGTTATGTTTAGTAGACAGGTACACGACAAAGCACTCAGAACGCCCGAACGCTCTCGTAATGCACCGCGAGGCGAAAACAAAACCTTCATTCGAAACCTACGCCCATTACTTTTGCCTTATGAGACGCCCAATTATCTAACTACACCAGTCATTTGTCAAAAGTTAAATGTGCAAATGTCTGAGGAGCTGTTCGGTTTGAGAAATGTACCAACGCAACAAGTCTACTTTGGCCCGGGCCGGAGTACACATCCACCGTGCCAGGGTCCCATCTCCAGCCAACGTTTGCGTCATACAGTAGCCCTCTTAATAAGTGATCACTCCTAGGCTGGCTCAGCGCTTAGACGTTTTTTGATGGCTCGCGAAGACTGCAGCGGTTGCACAGTTTACCCCAAAATCCGCTGCAAAAGCTGAGGCAACAATGTGTTTTATGGTGGTTTTGGAGAGGGTTCGGAGGGTGTGGATGTGCCCAGGAGCAGGGAAGAGAAACCCGATCTATTTCATTAAGTAATTGGTGGCGCTGACCTGTGCTGAGCCGCTGCTTGGCAAGATGGAGTTTCATTTGCTAGTTTGGGAAGAGATGTTACGGCTTCCGCATGAATAATTAAATTTAACTTTACAAGTCCTGGATGTGCAAACGCGCAATGGTCCTCCCGAGCCGAAGCCAAAAAAAACATTACTTCAGCAGCTTCAATAACGGTAAAATAAAGGAGCTCAATCAAACCGTAGCGTCTCGTAAACCAGGTCTGGATGGAATTTTCAGGGTTGTAGCAAAAAGTTCACGTAAGGTTTTGTTTATAGATGTTCAACTGGTAAAACATTCAGTCTGCAGTATCTGGTGTTTTGTATCAGAACTAGATTTAAGCAGGTATTGATAACCTTTCCTAAACGGCTTTGGAATGATTTTGAACTGTACTGGAACAAGTACAAGACCGCATAGACTAGTATACACCCATAAATCTGGTATTGATACTTTGCAGCTAACCGTAGGCACTGCTCTGTCTGAGGCTTTATTAGAATTTAACCTGAGCTTTATTTTAACACAATCTGACCATGAAGAACTTCACTTAATTTAGAGTTAGCTGGAACTACAACCGGTGAGCTGAATTGTGCTGTTAAACAAGTTTCTCACATAAAA
The DNA here is from genome assembly GCF_009829125.3 of Periophthalmus magnuspinnatus. Lineage (NCBI taxonomy): Eukaryota > Metazoa > Chordata > Actinopteri > Gobiiformes > Gobiidae > Periophthalmus > Periophthalmus magnuspinnatus. The sequence continues at coordinate 11,743,135 of NC_047142.1, forward strand.
TTACAATCACAAGCCAGCTAGCGTTAGCCAACAGTTTTTCCGCTAGTCACTCTCGTCGTTTTGTTGAAAATCAAACAGGACCGTGAACACTCGTATTGATCACAGCCTCCTGAAAATGTGTTGTTTAAATGCATTTTGAGTTTCCACATAATCTTGCGCAGTGTCGCTAATGAGTGTGTTGCATCACCATGGTAACTGCTGAACATTCCACCTTAGACATGCATGCAGAACACCTCCAGCGTGATGTCACTGCAAAGTCAATTTTGGACTCTTTGGACTCATTTAAGAAAAAATAAATGGTTGAGTTATGACTCAAGTGAAAAATGATGTTCTTTAGTTTGATAAGTTACATTTAATCAACATTTTTGACTTGACAAGCCTTGATCTATGCCTTTCGTTCGACACAACGCCCTGTCTAAAAATACGCATTATACTTCCCATCCATCACTGCCTTGAATATGGATATTTCTTTATAAATGATGCTGACAGAGATATTGAGAATCTGCTTCCATTACCAGATTAGTGAAGCCCTGTGTGAGCTCATTTATGGACGCTTTAATATACTGTGTAGAATAAAAGCATTTCACATTTAAAAGACAGTTTTACAGCAACCCCGGTCCAAAAGAAAACCTGTTAAATTCATATGTAATGTATCAAAGTGGCATTTCAGCCCTCCAATGTGGATATTTATGATGTTTGATATGTAAGCCCTTTCTTTTCACCATGTTGGCAGATCAAATTGAGCTCATGCAGTGAAGGCAAGTAGTTTATCTTGTAGTCGGTGTGCACAATTTGGACATTTTGGGCTGATGGATCATACAAAAAGCAGAATATGCAAGTTCAGAGAGGTTAAACTGCGCTTTTCTGCGTGTGATCCTGCAGGTTTTGTTCCTGTCCTCCTCTGCTCTCTCTGTATGTGCGCGTGTGTGTTTACCTGGCGCACGTGTAGCAGCAGTGGAGGACCCGAGCCGCGCGTGCGTCCCATCCCCGCGGTCAAAGCGCTGCTAAACGTTCCCGCATTTCCGTGTGGCGCCTCGATGTTAAAATCCCGGATCACGATCGCAAACTGCGCGGTCTGTCCTCTCATGTTGCTGAAAATCACCAAAACGACCGCATCCCAAAAGTACCGGAACTTGTAGAAGTCCCGCTGTTTTAACCGTCAAGGCTTCGCTAGTTTAACCGCCGCTTCCGTAATGGCTCTTTCACAATAAAGGTCTGAGCATTCTCAGTGCCAAAGGAATCTTATTGTGAAAGAGTCAGACAGCGACAGAGCGCAGTACTGCTGAAACCTTGACAGTAGAGGCACAGCAGTGATTAAATGAATGGATCCTGGTGACGATGAAGAAGACACATCATAATATCACTGCTTCACGTGATTCCTCCTTTTCGAGCCTGTATGAGACCAGATTGTGAGATGTGCTCGAAATAAATAAATAAATAAATAAATACATACATACATACATACATGCATACATAAATAAATAAAAATAACCCTGAGGCCTGTATGAGGTATAAGATATTTTTCCAAGACACATTTCCAGACAGCATTAATGCTTACAAATAATTTGTGCAGATTTGTGCATGTTTTCAGAATCCTGTATTGTCCTAAGGCTTGAGTGCAGAAATATGTTTTCACCTAACTCCTATCTCCGCCCACGTCTCTGTAATTGCTCACAAAAAACTGTGACTGGTTCTTACACCTGGAGTTGAAAGATGCCCTGTCATTTTTCAAAAATAAAACACACATAAATTACAATCTACTGCTTGCTACGGTAAAATGCCACTCTCAGTTCTGCAGTTTTGAACAGGAAGTCAATGCAGCCATTTCTGTTATTAAGTCATTAAAACAGTGGTCCAAAACAGTATATTATGTCTTGTTTAAGCCTTTCTGAAGTACTAAATCTCCTAGCCTCATTGTTGAAATAAGTCTTAAGATTTTCAGATCTGAAAAGACCTAACAAGTCAAGACAAAAAAAATTATGCTCTGAGTCTCCTCGCCCTTTGCTCTCTGCACTAAGTTACTCCCCTCTCAGAGCGATATCACAACACAGTCAGCGTGCATCCCGCCAATGAAACTACTGCACATCACATCAGGTTTGCCAAGTTGTTGTGTACAGTTATGTATCATGTTTTTGTATATTTATGGAGAATTGTTGTGTGCGAGCGTGGATGACGTAGGCTTGTGGGCAGAGCATTGGACAGAAACTTGAGGGTAACTGCAAGGAGGGCTTAAATAATGCCCAGGAGAGATTGCTAAATTACTCAACCATCCATGGATGACATCTAAAATGTCTTCAGGTTATAACATGGTAGAGAGCTTTAAATCTATATTTAATCAAAATCACCTTTAACATATTTATGCTAAACAATTCAAGCAAGCCATACAACAACATACTCTCTTTACCTGAGATAAGTAAAAACAATAAACACACTAAATAGAACCTGGTGGTAAACATGCTTATTTACTCTAGTGCTTTTGAGGCTGTAAACTGCTATGGAAGCCCTGTAGGGACAAGCTGTTTGATATGAACAAACCCACAGGCAACAGATGCTTTCATTAAATAAAATTGGTGCATCGTGTGCTCAAAAGCAAACATGAGTGTTCTCCTTTAGCACTGCAATTTGTTCAATCTGGGCAGTTGTAGCAGGAGCTCAATGAAAAGACTTGTTTCCTATCTCATTCTTACTGCCTGATACCTGTCTGTAGTGGCTAGCCTAGCACACCCATAACTTAACCCTTCAAACAATCATACACGTAGTGCTGTTTCCACCACAGCAACAGAACTGTCAGCCACCTCAGCCTTTCTACCTCCTCCTCTTCACCACCACCGATACTATCTAGGATTCCGCCACTAGATGTGGAAAGTATTCATAGACTGTATAAAGAAGTGGACTAAGTGAGTGTGACGTCACCCACAGGATTCAGCTCCAGTCAAATGAAGGTCCTCGAGGCTCTAGCAGTTACTGGGGCCATTTGGAGCTGAGTTCCATATTTGGAATTCCAAAGTGCGGCTGTTGAAGGTAACGCCTCTTCCCGCATCACTGGTTTAGCAGGGAGCGGATGCTTAGAAATGCCTCAATCAATAAGACCTGTTGATAATGATTTTGAGAGTGACCATGGGGAAAGAAGGCACCTGATTTGTCTGTTATTAATGTTCATATCTTGATTTAAGGACACAATAGCAAAAATTTAAAAAGCAGGATCATGTAGAGCGGGTTAATGCAAATATTTTAAGACCAAAATGAGTCGATGGAGTTGGAAGCATGCACGGAAAAGTTGCTGTAAAGAGGGAGCTGAGTCGAAAGGCAAAGATCTCAAACTACGTTCCCACTCTCACCTATGGTCATAAGCTTTGGGTAATGACCAAAAGAACAAGATTGCAGAAACAAGCTGTCGAAATGGGCTCCCTGCGTAGGGTGCCTAGGTGCTCCCCTACAGATAAGGTGAGGAGTTTGGTCACACGGGAGGAGCTCGGAGTAGAGCTGCTGCTGCTCCTCCACATGGAGAGGAGCAGCCTCTGCAGGAGGTGAGGTGGCTCAGGCATCTGTTCCAGATGTCTCTCAGATGAGTCCCTAGGGAGGTGTTCTGGGCATGTCCCACCGGGAGGAGGCCCCGGAGGCATGCCCAGGACATGCTAGAGGGACTATGCTTCTCAACAGGCCTGGGAACAACTTGGGGTTTCACCGGAGGAGCTGGAGGAAGAGTCTGGGGTGTGGGAAGTCTGGGAGTCCCTGCTTAGACTGCTGCCCCCTTGACCCAGCCCCGGATAAGCAGAATAAAATGAATGGATATTATAAAAACATCTAGTTCATCAGTCTCGATCTAGTCATGAAGGTTTCTCCATTGTGTCTCCTAAAATAAAGTTACTTTCCTAACAGAGTGGATCATCCTGTAATAGAACAAGAACTTTGAACTCTCTGACATCAGCCATAAGAGGATATGCACAGGCTGTGACTTTATGACTTTGTTGGTGACTTGTCTAGTAGCAGCTCAGACCCAGTGGAGCGGTCCTTGTCGCCTGGTGGGCCATCAGCTTAAGGGAAGGTAGCCATCTTGAAGTGGTCTGTCACCTCTGCACATGTCATCTCACTCTGCCATGACTAACTGGTGAGAAGCTGCAAGGGCGATGGAGAGGCGGAGGTTTACATTTCACCAGAGCAGTGCTGGATGAAGTACTCCATTTTGTTACGTAAGTAAAAGTACAGACACCAAAAAAAAAAGAAAAAAGTCAAGTAAACGTGTCACATAAAAATCTACTTTTAAAGTATTAAGTACTGACCTGAACTGAATTGATAGTTTTCTTCTGGCTGTTTTTATTAGTTTGCTCAAATTATGAACATAACCCTCAGCCTTTTCAGCACTGCATCAGAGCTAGACGATATGGATAAAGAAGACCTACTGTAGTTGTATCTGCTCTATAGCTATAATCTATGACACCCGTGGATCGTAAGTTGCACATTTTAAATCACAATATTCATCTAAAACGACTTGATAAAAAGAAATAAGTCAGCTGACTTCTGTGTTAGAAAACTGAGGTGCCCAGGGGGAGCCAACAGCATCATAAACCTCATCTCAACAAAGAGTCAGCACTTCCAATGTACAGCTGCAGATCACACTGGCGAGCAGCGGACTTTTTTTTTTTTCATTTTTGACAAAATGACTGCGCACCACTGAGGAATCCTATGAGTATCATTGATTAAGAAAATAAAATTGTGGAATGAAGTAAGTAGAGAGCAGTGGCTGTGTACTGGTGGAGGTGAGAACAGGGGTCAGCAAAATGGCTTTGTGAAAATAAGTGATTAAAGACTGCTCAAACTTGCATGAGTCAGTCCAAATACAACTTCGAGAAGGTAAACGACTAACATGGTTAAAAGCTCTCAAGTCAGTTTTGCATAGGTCTGTTATAACAAACAGGTGATGAACTACTAGCAACGCTGCTTTATTAGGCTGCCTACACTTTCTAAGCTCAAAATGCTCTGTTCCACCTTATTAAAGTTAACAGCTGTTTTAGCCTTCAACTTAATACACTCAAATTCTTTCTTATTTTTGTTTTACATTTTGTTCAGTTGAGTTTGCCACATAAAACCTGGTATACCAAGAAGTGAAGACGTTTCAACAAGACTAAAACAGATGTAGATTAAAAATTTATTGAAATGATTCTAGTGAAGGTGTAGTTTAAAAACCTGTATCACCACTCAATGACATCACAAGGTGGAACCGAGTGTTTTCAGTTTAAGACAAGAACTCAACTTAAATCTGCAAGGTTTGTGTGTGAAACATGTGTGAATGAAAAAAAAAACACAACTCCAGGTCTGTTTGTGATGAATAAACAACATTATAACATAAATATGTGCGTAATACAGGCCCTTTAAACACAGCACGGAGTCATGCGTTAAAGCTGTACCTGTTTGTGAGACATGACAAAGAGCTTTAGTCACTTGAAGAAGATCAGTATAATGATCCAGCAGCAGCCAGTGTTTGTGGTGATAAACCCCAGCGTCAGCCTCTCCTCGCTGGGCTGAGGCGCTCCCTGGGCCCTCTCTGAGTCACGGGCCGCTCATATCTCCAGCACCATCACAGGCTGTTTATCATGAGAGGGCCATATCAGCGTTTATTCAGCCCGCCCCATCAGCCCACAGTCATATTAATCACCACCGGCAACAGTCAGAGAGGAGGAGGAGCAGCCAGAGAAGAAGGGAAGGGGACACTCAAGGATGGCTGTCCGACTCAAGTTCAAGGTGACTGAAGAACGGTATAAGTTATATTGTTGTCCCTCATCCTGGAGTTGTATTTTGCAACATTCACGCTTGTTCCATTGATCCATTAATCCAAAATTGTCTTCTCTGTTCAATCCAATCCAATCCACTTTATTTATATAGCACATTTCATAAACAAATTGTTTCCAAAGTGCTGCACAGAGACAAAGTGACATAAAATAAAAAGGAACAACAATCAAAAATAAATAGGTGCTCATTTAATTTGACTAATAACTAACTGTACATAAAATCAATAAAACACGTAAAAATAAATAATAAAAAAAACACAGAGGAGCACACAACTCACGCGGTGTTAAAAGCCAAAATGCACTGTTCAAATTTCGCCCAAATTGTTGCGTCACAGGTAAAAATGTGCAGTTTTAAAGATGACCAAAAACATGTCTAATAGGAGATTAAAGCCACAAGAAGGTTTAAAATGTGTTGTTTAATGATAATATCTGGTGAATTTACTTTCTTGTCAATAGGGTTGTAGCCATAGATTATATATATAAATGTACATAGCTAATCTGCTAGCAGCCATGCTCCAAATAGGAAGTAATCATGGCCACACTTCCGGCTCCACTGGCTCCAATTCACTTCACATTGGAAAACTGTCGCCCCTCTCTCTTAAAATGTCCGGATTAACCTGCACTACATGATTCTGGGGTTTTTGTCTATATTTTGTGAGACTAAATTTGGTGATACAGTATCGATATTGTGCGCCTTAAAGAAAGACAACTGGTTTGTTTTCCAGTACAACCGGCAGGAATGAACCTTTCCACTGAATTCTTCAAAACCCAGTCAAGTTAGTTCTGCTCCAGTGGTGCCCCAAAACATTGTTATTCATAATGGGAAATTTATAGTTTATCAATTCATTTTGTTTAAACTTTACTTAAAGGGATATTGTACAGAGACGTTAAGCTTATCACTGGTTTCTATCTGCAGTACCTCTTAAGTTCTTTTCGAGTATTCATTAGTATCAAGTAATGGACCAAAAGTGAAAAAAATCTGGTATTATCTATCATTAGGGCAGCACCAAAATCATAGTAAGGCAAGGTAAGTTTATTTGTATAGGACAATTGGTACACAAAGTAATTCAAAGTGCTTTACAGAATAAGAAATACATTCAAATCATAATGCAATTAATCAAAATATAATCAGAAATAATCATAAAATGGACATTAAATGAGAAGAGGCAGAATAAAAAAGCTTTCAGTCGTATGCACAGCTAAACAGAAGTGTTTTGAGCCTGGATTTAAACATGGCCAAAGTAGAGATAATAAAGATAATATGATTTAGATTTAAAAATGATAATACCTTGGCTCGTTGCACGTGAACATGTTTGTGAATGTCGTTTCAAACCGCTGTTAAACGCTTTTTGAACTCACAATTCAAACGCACATGGACCAAGCAAATACGCAGAGCACTGTGACACAGCATTTCCCCCCCGTCTGAGCCAAACCCAGGTGTAACATATGAGATCCTATTGAACGCACAAGGGGATCCACTCAAGCAGCATCATGGGTAATCCCCTCCCGCCACACCGCAGCAGCAGCAGCAGCAGCTCAGGAGCGCACAGTAAAGGGTCCTTAGCATCACAATGCGGACAAGAGAGCAATTCTACGGCCACACTGTGTCCACAGACATGTTCAGATTATGCACCCAACGATATCTGCACGGCTCTATTACTGAACCGAATTATTACATTTGCCTCGGTTTTAATTAAGAGATTACCACCAACAATACCAAGCCAGATCCTATTGTCAGTAATTGTTTGTAAGAGACATGACGAGAAAATCTGGGAGGAGGGACTTTCTGCACTGTGCTTTGTCGCAGTAGCATTAAAGACATATTGGTTCTTTGCACTGACATCAAGCTGGGGGTGTTGTGCACGTATGTCTGTGCTGGAATGTTCAGCAATTACCATGGTGACACAATGCACACATTAGCAAACACTGTGAAATGTGCAACGTGGTCTGAAAACTCAAGAACAAAATACAAAATGGATTTAAACAACACATTTTCAGGAACCTGGTCGAGTTTAGGTGTCAGACTTAACTTAAATACTGTTGGCTAATGCTAACTAGTGGCTGTAATTTTATGTGAGAGACTGGTTTAAGTGCTCAAATTGTCTCGCCTGTTGTTGCTGTGGTTCTTTCTAGTCAAATAATGTTAAAACAAAGCTCAGATTAACATTTAATTTGAATAACTGAGCTTTAGACAGAGCAGAGCCTCCAGTTAGCATCACACCCCCTGAGAATGTTGATGACATCAGCTGCAAAGTATCAATTGTTTTTTTTTTATGTATCCAGTATTAAACTATAACATATGTAGATGCAATATTGATCTAAATTATCAATAAATAATAGAAACTGGTGTAATGTCTTTCTGTTAAAAAGTGCAGCTGCTGGCCCTGTCTCTTCTAGTGGCGTTTCACCATAGCAAGCAGATTTCCATTAAAAAAAAATAAAAAATCTGAATAATCTCACGTCCAGAGGAGTGGGCGGAGATAGGGGGTAGGTGAAAGTGTCAAATGGAGGACAGTGCATAAATAAGAAATACATTCCCTTTGACAACTACAGTTAAATACACTTTTAAAAATGCAATTTACAACCAGAACATTCAATAGTTGACTTAATATTGGCATTTATCTACAAAACCTACTACTACCGGTTGTAGAATAAACGGTAGTAACCTGAAAGCTGAAAGAAGAGACATGACAACACATTACATCAGTACAGGACCCATCACCTGGAAACATGAACCCTCCAGACACTGTGATCATGTTGTCCATTCCAGTCTGGTGCAGTCCAGTTTAGCTATACTTCCATTGTAGGGAGTATTATACCTCTGATGACGCAGGCTAAGATAACAGAGACTGAGCTGACAGTGAGAGCCCTCAGAACAGTACATGACGTTTCTCTAACATTACCACCACTACTACTGTAATACTTCTACTTTTACCACCGCGATCATCATAATATCTACAGTCACCGTGAAATAGGCAGCATAGACCTCTTCCAGGGCACTGCCGTGATCTTTCAATTCCATTCAGTCCAAGTTTATTTATATAACGCATTTGAAACAACTTCCACTGGCCAAAGTATATCACATGAAATTCAGTAGCAAAATAAATCTTATACATGCAATTCCACAAACTGAATAAGGAGTAGGCAAATGGATTTAAGACATACTAATAAACATGTGATGGGGAAAAAACAGTAATTGTGAAGGTTTCAAAAAAAAAGTATTCTTAAAAAAAATCATTCGAACTGCTGTTTCATCAACTAAAATATTAAAGACATGAGGCATTATATCAAAAACGTGACATCGGCTTCGGCTTCAATCGAATGACGCTCAACAGTTATACAGTGAATTTGAAGCCAAGTTCTGTATTAGGAATTCCAACCGCGAGTATCATAGCAACCAAAGAGCCAATCCGGAGCGAGGCTGTTGAAGGTAACACCGCTTCCCGTTCGCACCGCTGGTTTAGCACAGAGCAGCCACTTAGCAACGCTGTCGATTAAACCTGTTGCTAACGCTAACAAGAGCAACCTCAGAGAAAGAAGGTGTTTTGTCTGATATTAATGTTCATATCGTGATTTAGGGACACGATAGTGAAAGACCAGGATCATGTAGAGCGGGTTAATACGAACATTTTAAGGTCGGAATGATGAGTCTGACAGCAGTAGCTACAGACAGAGAGACGACAGTTTTCTAATCTAAAGTGAATTCAGTGTCGATGGAGCCGGACGTGTGCCCAAGATCACTTCCTGTTTGGAACGCTAATCATAACTACAGCTGAGAGATAAATTTAAAATATGAATTCTGGATGTCTATGCAAAAAATTTTGATCTACACACAATAACACATTTGGAAGTGCGATATATTGCTGAGAAAATACAGACGATAAAATGATAAAACTATGTAAAAATGTGACCTTAGAGATAACATTGAACAATAGTATTTCATTTATGGCACTGACACTAACCCCTATTACCCAAAAAACATTATTTTAAATTGACAGTATTGATAAAAAACATGAAATCCAATAAATAAATCTTAGTTTGCATCTATAATGAGTCCTCTGAGTTATTTATTCAACCTTCTATGGCTTAAGTCTCATCGTAGTACACAAAAATAACAAAAGTCGGCCATTAGTTCTAAGATAAAGTACCCATGTTTGAGCAAGTATCGGTTATTGTATTATTGTTCCATCTGTCAAATACTGAAGTCGGTATAGTAATTGTCATGGCAGACCTAGTCAATATCAGCCACCCCTGGTTGTAACTCTGGTGTAGACATGATATCCGGAGCTCCACAGAGTTTGACGTCATGCTCCTCCCTTCAGCAGCTCCGTCTGTGGGGGCTACAGTCGCTCTCCTGTCTGCTCCTCTCAACGTTCAGCTGGCTCTCGTTGCCGTCTCCCACATCCACATGCTGGCAAACAAACAAGCCAGCGCTGGTCTGATTTCTAAGGTGAGGCCTGGCTGGAAGCACTGGACCATCACGTTCACAATGGTGTCTGTGCATTAAGGGAGAGTGGTGAGAGGGGAGGACAAAGAGGTGAACATAACAGGGCAATTTATAGAGCCACATAGTGCACTGTGACGTAACAAGTGCAAGAGTAATTCCTTAGAGTTGAAAATTATGAGGCAATTTTGAGCCTTTTCCTCACAATTCTTAATTTTGTGTCTCTAAAGCAAATATATGATGCTTTTTGTGGAGTTTTTAGTATGAAACTATAACATTGGTAGATCATTGTTTTACATTTTGTTACCGCAATATTTATTTTCAACGGCTTAACAATAAAAAGCTCCATTGACTTCCTGTTCTAAACTGCTAAACTGAGAGGCTGCGGCTATTCATAGTGACATTTCAGCAATAAAAACACATTTATGAAAATCTGCTGCTTTGCTACAGTAGCAAACAGCATTTTCATAAATGTGTTTTTATTGCTGAAAAAGGCTATGTCGCATTTTTGGAGCCAACATGTATGATGTGAGTCTGCATTTTTGTAATATTTGCAAGTAAACAAAGAGCAGCGGGTGGGGATTAGGGGTTGGTGGAAAGATTTTTAGAGACGTTTTCTGTGCACTCAAGACTCAAAGCAGCACATTGCAGGAAAGCTCAAAATCAAAATTGAAGTCAGAGTAAACTAATGATGAAAGGAACACCATTATCCAGCCATTCATTTTCTTTCACTTTATGGTTTTATGGGTCTTGCCTTGGACTTCTTCCTGGTGGGACATGCCAAGAACAACTCCTCAGGAAGGCATCCAGGAAGCATCTGGAACAGATGCCCAAGCCACCTCAGCTGCTCCTCTCCACGCAGAGGAGCAGCAGTTCTACTCTGAGCTCCTTCCATGTGACTAAACTCCTCACGCTATCTCTCAGGGAGTGTCCAACCGCCCTTTGGAGGAAACTCATTTTGAACACTTGTATCTGTGGTGTGAGATGATCATGATTGACCCGTAAATCGAGAGCTTTGCCTTTGGACCCAGCTCCTTCTGATACAGCGACAGCATCACAGCAGACACTGCACTGATCCACCTGGCAATCTCACCATTATAACCATGTGAAAAGCACTGGCATATTTCTAGTGGGGGATCTGTCACCTCCTTCTCCAGCAAATGTTCCACTGTATGGCATTAAACTCATTTATTGTGAAACTGCATCACAAACTTCCATTACCACTGGGCTCATCTCTATTCATTGACCCACCAGCACTGAAAAGCTGTCTCCCCTCCGGCAGTAACGTCATATACCTTGAACATGTGTGAGTGCTTGGTTTGTGTAAGTGCGGTGCATAGAAGCCGGGAGCCCTGGGGGGTGTGTGTCTGCGCACGTGTACTGTGGGCGGACTGCATCAGGCTTTCACAGATCCTCCATCCGTTTGGACGCTTGTAAAATGTAAAATATGGTGATGCCAGATAAAGAGAGGACGCAGCTCATCGCCCATGCAAAGGTTCAAAGGCTCAGGGCCCGTCTCATCATCGGGCCCCCAGTACAAAGGACATGATCACATGACCTCAGCACCACCACAACACCAGCAAGGCTACGTACACGTCTGCTATAAAAAGAAATCAGCAGCATTTTGTAAGCAACAACCTAGACTATGTGACATGCAGCGGTAGAGTTGGGCGATGTGGGGGAAATGGGGTTTTTGATGATTCAATTTTATTCAGTCTTTTCAAAAATAAAATACATGTTTTTTACTATTGATTTCATGAATATAAACAACATAGGTCATATCTGTGCCATTTAACACAAAAAAACAAACACATTTCTTCCTCTAAAGTCTGAACTCTGCTCCAAACACATGCTTTTACCAACAGAGGATTGGCTGTAGACCAGTTCAAAAACCCAAACCATATCAGTGACAGTTAAACTTGGTAGTTAAATTGCAACCACATACAGCAAAATGAGTAACAAGCCCCTGAAGGTGGGTGAAGTGTCTTGCCCAACAAAACAGATTTGACAATTCTGGGAACAAAACTGCAAACCTTTGGGTTGATGAGCAAATGTTTGTCTACCGAGGAAAGGTGCACTCAGTAACTTTTCTGGCTTGTGACCATTGAGATTTTACTGATTTAGCCTGAATCTTCCAGAGTATGGCATTAAACTCACCTATCATCTCCATGACGATTTGTGGCATGGAAAACATTTTGAGCAGGAAAACATCTTGCAATTAATGAACGCAGGATGGGTAAGTCTAATGCCATACCGTGGAACGATGTAGGTAACGCAATTACATCTTCACACATACAAGCAGGTGATAAGCACGACACCAGAAAAGTTACACAGTGCAACTTTAAAGGTCCTATATTACGCGAAATTGACTCTTGTGAGCTTTAAACCACGCTGTAATGTTGTTATCTCTTCAAAAACATTAATGGAGGTGTTTCTCAGTCACACATGTTTGAGTAATCCTTTATTACTTGTCCGTCTACGTCTCCAAAGCTCAAAATATGCTCTTCCACCTTGTGATGTCATGAAGTGGTAGTTTTCAGTTTTCAGCGACTTACTACATGACATCACAAGGTTGAACAAAGTGTTTTCTGCTTTAAAGAAGAACTGAGTTTAAATATGCAGGATTTGTAGTTTAACATGTGTGAATGAACAAAACATAACTCCAGGTTGTTTCTGACGAGGAAATAACATTATAACATAGAACTGAAAATAGCCCTTTAAGCTGCTCCAAACTTATTAGAACCCACGAAGCAAAGTCAAACTACCGCACCAACAAAAACATCTTCCAAATATATCAGGAAAAGCACATCTATTCCCAGTTTATCACATGATTCATAATATCCCTGAAAATTTGAAATGAAGCAGATGAAAACAGCATGCTGAACAGTCACACTGTCGGTCATAAAATGTTATTTAAAAACGACATATGTCAACATAAAAGCCATTATGACCAGTGTGCAGCAAATGTCTGAAGTATTTCAAGAGACGATGACAAAACAAAATGGCTGTGTTCATCACGTAACACTGACTGCATTTTGAATAATGCCGGCATAATTGTTTTCTTCTTTCACGTTGCTCCAATATTCTATTTTTAAACAACACTTTTCATATTTTTACACAGTTAGTGCTGTGTGAGGAGTGTATGTGGCACATGTCATTATAATAAAGATATCACAAACTTTTTTTGCCTTACCTCCTTCAGAAAAACAAAATACTTAAAGTGATTGCCCATAACTCAAAATTCCCCTAAGAATAATTCAATTAATACATTTTCAAATAACAATAAAACACTTTTCCCTTGCTGCCATATTTAGTTGTTTCAGATTAAAGTTCCCTTCTGCTCAAAAATGTGTCTTTTACTTGTTTTCATATAATCCCCAACACACATTTAAGTCCACTACAAGTCCACTAATCCTTTTGTATTCCCAACACTTCCCACATCTAAACAATTCCACACTAAAAACAAAAACAAAAAAATCCCAAAAGAAAAAAAAGAAGAACATCCTCTCCTACCTTTCTTTCATCATGGGATTCCGGCTATTTTGACGCGCGTATTCCCTCTGTCCGCGTGAGGAAAAGCTCATTCACGACTCCTGTAAATCACTGCACACAAATCAATATGTGTCTCCAGTCTTGAAGAGGGGCTGTCCCCGTAAGTGCTCGCGTCTCCAGTCGCTCATGGCACGGAATAACTGGGAATATACACACACACAGTCACACACAGACGCACGCTGCATGTTCCTCTCCACTGTGCGCGCAACGATTGGCTGCTTGGCTTTGTCCGACCTAGTAGCCTACGTGCAAATTGGTATGCTTGATTTTCCCCAAATAATACCCTAGCGAAGCCTAAATGCGTTTAACTGTCAGATTATGATTTGGGAAGAAGTGGCTCATGCGTAAAACTGCTATGAGGATGTTTGGAACGTTTGCGCGTATTTTTTTTTTTTTTTTTGGCCAAAACTGTGAGGTACATTTGGTGCGTAAAAATATTTGCAGATAAAACCAATTCTAGCTAATATTAGAGGGGTTTTTTGACCTTGTGTGCTGCCGACTGGAGCCCCCTCCCTTTGGCAGAATTGATGCGGGGATTCCTGGTTGCTATTTTTAGCGCCGGTGCCGGTTGGAGAGAGCGGCGTGGGCGGAGGAGAGCGAGAGAGAGAGGAGAAAAAAAGGATGCATGCAGGGAGGGATGGAAGGATGGATGAGGCTACAAACGGGTGTGTTGGGGGTAGGGGAGGGGGGGGAAAGGGGGGTTCCGATCAAGCTGTTGTGAGGAAGGCTTTGAATCGTGACCAGACAAACCAACGGGAATCAGAAAAAAACAAAAAACAAAAAAACAAAAAAAACAAAACCGAAATGGCGCGTCATGCCAGAAGAGGACCGCACATGGTTTGGTTTCTGTTATTTGTGGATTTTATGTGTTTGTCAAATGTGTTTTTATTAACTTATTTATTGCTTACATTTTCAAATTGTGTGTTCATTATATCGTCAGAAATCAGGAGTGCTGCTTCATTTGCATTTGAGATGTTGTGTCCAGTTTCCCATTCTTCTTTTATCTGGTGTTTTCTTGTGGTAATGACAAGTATTTAGAAGTGTGGTGTTACTGTTACCGTGGAATGACACGGGGAATGCCTTGTGTATCTGAAAAGGAGGATTTGCTGTGGACATTGGTGCTAAAGTGTGAATGCTACAAGTTAAAATATGAAGAACTAGAACATGTGTTAACTAAGAGTGTAAAAAACGTCTAAAAAGTTTGAGTGTTAGAGGTACAAAATGCTGCTGCTTGATTAATCTGTTTTTTTCTAAATCATATTAATTTGAAAATTAATGTGAAGATGTTTCAAGACTTTCTGTAGTATAATTTGAGTGTTGAGTGTTATGCTAGACCAGGGGTCAGCAACCTTTAACACACAAAGAACCATTTGGACCTGGTTTATACAGAAAAGAAAACACTGGGAGCCGCAAATACTTTTGGCATCGAAAATGAAGAAGATAACACAATAATTTATTTATTTTTTAAAAATCTTTATGCTTTGTTAAAATGAATTAAAAAGCTGGACTTAAGTTATCCATGTAGGAAACACAAAATGCCATAAACCGTCATCCTTATATCGCCTTTGGGCTTTCGGAGAGTGTGGTGGAGCCTTGACCTGAATTTAATTTCAATAAATTGGAAAAAAAGCACTGTGTGACTAAACAAACATAAATATTTGTTTTTAACTGGTTAATGGGACTTCTGCTCCTAACCCTTTGTGCACAGCGTCTGTAAATCAGGGGCTCACTTTCATCTTTACGCAGGACTGTGAGCTGTCGTCTGTGAGGCTTGAGCAGCGTTTGTTTTCAACATAGATCATGGTGGAGAATAGCTGCTCACAGATGTATGTGGATCTGAACATCAACAGGACTCCAAATGCAGATTTCTTCATGTTTATGTCGGTGTCAGGGATGACATTCCATGTTTCAAACATGAGTTTGTCTTGGAAGGTTCTCAGTATCACTCCATTTGTGATTCTGATCAAGAGTGGTCTTCTGATGGGTGGCATCTTAAAGATCCTATGTCAAGTGTTTGAATTTGGACACCCACATATCGTTGTCAGCTCTGTCAGCCAGCTCCAGCTCCAGATCAGGTTGACTTATACCTGCAAATGCGTTTTGGGCAGTGTTTTGGCATTTTATACTGGTTTCCGTGAGTGTAACACTTATTTTGAGCAACAAAAAATTATGTAATTTTATTTTAATATTTCAAGATCACAATAATCTTCCAATTTAGAACTACAGTTTAAAAAAAAGAACTAACACAAAATTGCTGACTCCTGTGCTAGACCTACAACAGGTGTAAAAGAGCTCAACAATGGCTGTAAATTTCCATAAATGGGAAGTAAATTTCCCGTTCATTTTCCCCATAGGCTAGACTTTTCAAAAATGACCACATATTCTATAAATGTATTTAAAATCAGTTTCTGAATTTTTATAAACCGCTACATTATTGAAACGTTTTGCCAAATCTTGTGTTTTAAACGTACTTTTTGGATTTAAAACAACAGTATTATGGATATGAGTTAGCACGTAGCTCATTAGCCTCTGCGATGCCTTTAAACTCTTAATATTAGAATTTTTGAAAAAGTCTATGGGGAAAATTAATGGATAATTTTACTTCCGAAACCAGAGCGAACTTGTGAGCTCCGTTGGTTATGTTGGCGCATGGACTTGTTGCCTGCTCGTAGTCTCTGTGCACATTAACTACTGTTAGCATGTTGTGAGGCAACATCATTTTGTTTGCATGTTACTAATAGAAATTTAAGAAGTAAGATGTATCTATGGCTGTTTTTTATGTAATTGCAATTGATGAGAAAACGTAGTAGCTACAATTTGAACCAATAAACAACCAAATATGACTTTAAGTTTAAGTGACATGATCTGAATTTTAGGCTCGATGTTACATAGCACAAAACAATTACTATTAAGGATGTACCGAGCCTTTTGCAATTCCAATTTCGATACTAGAGCTTTTAAGTATCTGCTGATTCCCGATATCAGCCGATACCAGTGTAGAGAAAAATACAATGAGACAAAACTGATCCAAATGTGTTACTTATATGTGATGTAATCCTCAAGTAACTACACAACACTTTTCAGCGTTGGCACAGATATTCCACTGATATTCCACTGATATTCCACTGATATTCCACTGATATTCCACTGATATTCCACTGTATTTCTCATGTCAGCTTATTACCTTTGGCTTTGGTGCGTCAAATCCATGTTTTCAGCTGAGTTGGTACAAAGCAAGTGCTGTCGTGTGACAAAATGGCTTCCCCTAGGCAAGCTTAAAAAGCAAATGACAAAATTAGCATGTGTAACTATATAATAAAAGAGAGGATTACCAAACAAATGCGGTTCAGACACTGTCGTCATGGTGCAGGAGACATATCCACACCAGTGTCGGGGAGAAACGGACCGCTCCCTCCCACTCCAGCCTGCGTCGTGTCTCTCTGCACTGGGGACCTCCTAAAGTCATCCATTTTGGCTTTTTATTCATAATTTACAATACTTTAACAAATCATATTACACAAAGCAGCGAGTGTGGTGTAAAAAGCATGTTGTGTGTTTGTGTGTGTGTGTGTGTGTGTGTGCTAGTGATGGGAATTTCAGCTGTTTTGTGGGATCTAAATCTTGCAAATCCGTTCCTTTCCAAGAGCTGATCAAACTGGCTCTTTTACTATTTATTTATATGACAGCAGCCAATGTGAGAACTAATTTTAATAGCAAACTAATCACAGACAGATATAACCCAGGCTTGGATTTGGGAGTGGGAGCGTGTTTACCCTTCGAAATGATGTGTCGCTGCGCTGAAGTAGTAAAAAAAAACAACATTATTACGATGATAAATGCGTGTGTTTTGTTTTATTTTTTGCACAAAGCTCTGATCTGTGTCGACTCTTGTGTAGGTTCAGGGATAATCTGTGTAAAAATGCAGAGAAATTAAACAGAAAAAGGTCTAAATCCAGGTCCGATCGTTCACATTAAGGAACTGTCGCATCGCTAGAATCTACCTCGGAGTGCAGTACTCTAATGATTGACGATATAGCGGGTCTTTGCGCTTGACCCTGTCTGGAAAAGCAGTTTTATCTACCTTGTGAACTTAACGTTGTCGCTGCGAGGCTAAAATAGCACATGCTAAATAATTCTCTTGTTTAAATGTTGTGTCCTGGTTTCACCGCGTTGTCTTGATTGTGTCTGTGTACATCAGAGGAAGTGGCTAATTGTAATTTCACTGTTTGTTTCCTCATTCAATGAATCAATCAATCATCCAAAGAGTGACATTTGACCTTTTAATGCTTTCTGCGGTATTTCCAAGACGCCATTTTGCAGGTCAATCCCCGTTTTCACCGTCACTGGCACACGCCCACTACTCTGTACTTGCTTTGTTCTTCAATTTTGGTACAATCGCAAATAAATTAAAAAAAAATAATAATAATAATAAAAACTTGAATTGCTCACTAGCCTGATCTGCTGCTATCCACAGCTGCACGGCTCTTTGTTGCCATGACGTTTACGGAGAAGTCAGCTCCCATTAGACACAGTAGTTTCGTTTTAGATGAATATTGCAATTTAAAAAGTGTAAATTGTACCATAATGATCCACGGGTGTCAGAGATTATAACTATAGAGCGACACAAGCACAATATGTCTGCTTTAACCAATAAAAACACCTGTAATTGAACAAATGCAAAATAGCCACGTTCAATACTGTACTGTGGAACATTCCAGGCAAAACAATTACATCCCCATAGAGACAAGCAGGTGGTGGACCCTCTACTAGAAATGTTACACAGTGCAGCTTTAAAGGGCACATATTACGCTATTTTCTGAGCTATGTTATAATATTGTTTCCTCATCAGAACATAGCTGGAGTTGTGTTTTGTTTCATTCACACATGTATAACACACAAACCTAGAGTTTTTCTCTCAAACAGACAACACTCTGTTCCACCTTGTGATGTCATGTTGTGATACAGGAAGTGCTCCACTGTGTTTTTAAAATCCAAACACCTTCACCAGAACTATTTGGATTATTTCAGATCTAGAATTGCTCATCTCTACTGAACTACAGGTAACTGGTAGCTGTTAACTTGAAAACTACCACTTCATGACATCACAAGGTGAAACAGAGCATTTTGACCTTGGAAATGTAAACAGACTAGTAATAAAGGATTACTCAAACATGTGCAAATGAAACAAAACACAACTCCAGGTCTGTTTTTGATGAGGTAACAGCCTTATAACACGGCTTAACAAGAGTCAGTTTTGTATAATATAGGACCTTTAAACCATCATTTAAAATTACAAAACTCAACACTGAAACATGTCACTGTCTCCTCTACGTTTTGTCTGCACGAAGAGAGCCTGAAGTCAACGCGGCGCATGTGGGGGAGAGCTTTTATTATTTATCAGCGCGGGTCTAAAAATAGCTGCGCGCTCCAGTGTAGGCGACAGGGGTTTCCGGGCTGGAATATGGGCAGGTTTCCCCCGGCACCTGGGGGTCACCCGGCAGGGGGGAGACCCAGGACAGAGCCTCTGCGACGGAGAATTCATCACCAGCACACTGACAGTAATTACCCACAGACACATGCTGGGAGCAGGTGGAGCGCACACACACACGCACAAACGCCATTTTGTTCACAGATGTGCATCAAAGAGCAGTCATTATGGGATATTACTGTAATGGTGATGCAGATTACGTATAGGAAAAACCCAGTATTTAAAGTAGATTTCCACTGGTGCTAACCGGTTTAAAACTGGTAATCTTGTTAGTATGAATCTTGAAATCCATGATATTGCCGAAACAAAATCAAATCTATAAACTGGACTAAACAACGATTATAGGAATGTAAGCAGGGATATGTTTTACCGTATTATCACTTAAAGGTCCTATATTACGCAAAATTGACTCTTGTGAGTGTTTAGCCGTGTTATAATATTGTTACCTCACCAAAAACATACCCAGAGTTGTGTTTTATTTCATTCCCACATGTTTGAGTAAACCTTTATCTTCAGTCCGTTTACATCTCCAAAGCTCAAAACACTCTGTTCCACCTTGTGATGTCATGAAGTGGTAGTTTTCAAGTTAACAGCTACATTTTACCTTTAGTTCAGTAAAAAAATTGGCAATTTTCAATCCACTGCTGAAATGATCCAAATAATTCCAGTGAAGGTGTATGGAGTTTAACAACACAGTGGAGCACTTCCTGTATCACCACATGATGACATCACAAGGTGGAACAGAGTGTTTTCCGTGTGAGACAAGAACTCATGCTAAATATGCACAACTCCAGGTCTATTTGTGATGAGGAAACATTATAACATAGATCAGAAAATATGTAATATGAGCTCTTTAAGATGCTGTGTTTTTTTTTTTTTTTTTTTTAAATATGTGAAGTAATGTTAATTCTCAACCAGCAATTGTACATTTTCAAAAGATTAATAATGATCTGTGTCGTTAAAATGCCATATCCACATCGTTACAGGTTTAAAAGGACTGATTGACAACCTACAGAAAAATACAGTGACGTTTAAAACCCCACTGTGTAACATTTCAACTAATGAACTTGCATAAACTTAAAAAAACAAGCCTGTTGTTTATTACAGAGGTTCTTAGTGCTACAAAATGCACATTCCTGCTTTTTAAATTTCCATCCATCCATTTTCTTCTGCTTACCTAGGGGTGGGTCGTGTGGGCAGCGGTCTAAGCAGGGACTCCCCAGCTTCCCTCACCCCAGACACGTCCTCCAGCTCCTCCAGTGGGACCCCAAGCCGTTATCAGAATTTGTTTAATATTGCAGCAATGGGGTAATTTATGGGGTTATTGTATGAGCTCTTGCACCTTTTGTATTGCATTTTACATCAAAACTGTGCAGTGTTTGATGCTCTAAATGGAATTTTGTTGTTTTCGATGATAATAACAATGAAATCTTGAATCTTTGGTGACTAAAAAGAATAAATAAATATGAGTTCTGTGAGAAATTAGCAAGTTAGTAGATGTTTTTTTTACCTGTTCTTCTTAAGACCCAATCGTTCTGCTATAGCCAGTAATGACAAATAGACCTTTTTATGGAGTTTTGTTCTATGCATTTGACTTTTTTTTTTTTTCATTTATCTTTATTTGTACAGAGAGAGCCCAATGAGAGCAGAGGTGGTGTTTTAGTTTTCATAAACCAGTACAGGGGCTAACTACATTTAAACTTGTGCAAAACAGCGATGCAAACATGGCAGAGGAAGAATCCATTTAAGACTCTCAATTAAGCCCCCGTTGAAGAACTTCGCACGCCCATAGCTCCTCCAAACAAACATCTAACGTCGCCCCCTGGACGAGACTCACGAGACCAGACTCTATTTTTCACGTTCGCCTTGTTCAAATACAGAACAATACAAGATTATATATGTTTAACACCAGATTATTAAAGTGCATAAGTGGCACCAGTGTCCCCAGTTTTGCACGTCCTTGAACAAGAGATATAGTCAAGGGAGCAGGGTAAACTCAGATTTTCTTATCAACTATTTAATTTGAAACAAGCTAAAAATACGTGATTCGCAGAAGTGCCTGAATGAAGATCCTATGCGTGTGGCCATCACACCCCACCCCTTCCTCATTCATGTTGCGGTTTAAAGCTTGTGAATGCCTACCTCTGCACCACCCTCCCTCTCTCCCCTCTTTCCCCTCCACCTCCGGCACATGTATGTTCCTCCGAGCGCTGCTTCATTCACGGGTTTGCTTCATTGACAGAGTTGGGCACGTGGCATGAGGCGTGTGAGTGTTGCCATGGCGCTGCAGTGAGGGTGTATGCGGTACACTGGGTCTGCAGCAGTCTACACCAAAGCTTCCCAACCTTTTCTCACGCACTCTACCCCCTTTATTGTGTGTATATATATAGTTCTTTGTAGTTCTAAAATTGTAACTGTTGCATTTTCTTATTTTAATGATAATTATGTCCAAATGATCCTACAGAAACATTATTAAAGGGCTCGTATTACGCTGTTTTCTGAGATATGTAATAATGTTGTTTCCTCATCAAAAACAGACCTGGAGTTGTGTTTTGTTTCATTCACATGTTTAACACACAAAGCCTGCATATTTCGGCTGAGTTCTTCTCTCAAACTGAAAACACCTTGTGATGTCATCATGTGGTAATACAGGAAGTGCTCCACTGTGTTTTTAAACGCCATACACATTTAACTAGAATTATTTGGATGATTTCAACCCTGGAATAGCCAATCTCTACTGAACTATAGGCAAAAAGTATCTGTTAACTTGAAAACTACCACTTCATGACATCATAAGGTGGAACAGAGCATTTTAAGGTTTGGAGATGACAGAGTAATAATGCAGGGTTACTCAAACATGTGTGAATGAAACAAAACGCAACTCAAAGTATGTTTTTGATGAGGGAGCAACATTATAACATGGCTTAAGGCTCATAAGAGTCAATTTTGCGTAATATAGGACCTTTAAAGAACATTTTAGATTCAGTTCTTTTAAATCTGAATCAATTGTAAGTACCAGACCAGTGTTTTGTACCCCTGGTTGGGAAATACTGGTCTACACGTCTATAAGCCTTCATACGTGCTCACAGCAGCCTGGGGATAACTGGATTACACAGAAAATACATAATGCCAACCTGAATGTATTTTGGAGAAACATTAAATTTTATGGCAAATTGAAAAAGCATATTTGAGAGGATACATTTGCATCTTTATGTGCAAACTGTATGTGCTGTACTTTACCATTGTTGCAACCTGACAAAAAAAGCCAATTTATTTTAACTGCATAGGTCTATTTAAACATTAAAAACAGGAGCAGGTTTGATTATACATGTTTATCATCAGATTATTAAAGCGCATTAGTGGCACCAGTGTGTCCAGTTTTGCATGTTCTTGAAATGTATTCCATTTTTGGGAAGTAAAATAACTGAAAGCTTTTTTTCCTATTTCAGTTCTGATGCAGCCAGTTTTTAGACATAGACAATCACGAGAGCTTGAGATTTAATGTTTTCTTCTTCCCACTCCTTTTCGAGCTTAAAGCAGACCTGTTCTGCAAAATCGACTTTTCAGAGCTTTTGACCGTGTTATATTTGTTTCCCTTCTCATTTACTCTCTCCAAGCTGTATTTAGAGTGATTCGTGCATGTTTGAGCAATCTTTAAATGCTTATTTTCAAGACGCCTTATTGCCGATCAACCCCCGTTTTCACCACCAAAGGCATACGCCCACTGCTCTGTACCTACTACATTCTTCAATAAAACTTTTTAAATCAATGATACTCATTGGTTTCAGCAGCGTTGCGTAGTCATTTTAATACAAACGGGAAAAAAAAATTAAAATTCTACTTGCTAGTGTGATCTGCAGCTATCCATAAGATCTTATCTACGGCTCTTTGTTGTGACGACGTTTACAGCAACTTGATTCTTTTGTCAAGTCATTTTAGATTAATTTTATGATTTAAAATGTGCAAATTATAACATAATGATCTATAGGTGTCAGATTATAACTATATAGCAGACATACGCACAAATGTCTTCTTTAAATATGAAAAAAACTAGTGAAATGTACATTTAGTCTTCTGAATACATGTGTGCTTACTTTCTTCTTGTGTTTGTTAACCTGCTTGAAATAAATAATTAACTGAAAAATAAAATAAATAGATGATGTAGCTGGTACGTGCAAAATGTCACTGTGCAGGGATGAACGTGTTTGGATAGAGACACATTTTTGGAGTCTTATGGCTCAAGGGAACTATGGTCAACAGTTCATCTAATGTCAATAAAAAGTCAATTCTTCAGTGAGGATAGCTGGGATAAGATGTTCAGAGAAGGCAAAGACTCGGCCTCTGCTGGAGCACTGACGAGTGAGGCGGTTTGAATGAGGCTAATAACAATCGCTGTTAACCTCAAAGTTGGGTACCAGAAAATGCAACGTAGAAAAAGGCAATTTCAAAAGAGTGTTCTGTGGACCATTCCATAATGTGACTCAGTGGTGACCAAGTATTTGAGCTTAGACAGGTGTAGTCTGGGGATTACAGTGTGAACAAAGAAAATATTGTTACAAAATCTTAAAAACTCAATTATTTTGTGCAGAATGAAACTTCTGGTGGACTGCACTGACTTCCATATTAGAAAACCGCGGTGCACAATGGGAGCGTCACCGTGAACGTCATCACAACAAAGAGCCATAGAGCGGTTGGCCCCTCCTCTGGATAGCTGCACATCACACTAGCGCGCAGCAGATTTTTTTTCATTTGTACCAAAATGACTACATGACACAGCCGAATCCTACGAGTACAGTGTTCCCTCGCTTATCGTGGGGGTTATGTTTTAAAAATAACCCGCAATAGGCAAAATCCGCAAAGTAGTCAGGTTTATTTTTACAATTACTATATATGTTTTGCGGCTGTAAAACCCCTCACCACACACTTTATACACTTTTCTCAGACAGGCATTGGCATTTTCTTACATTTCTCTCTTGTTTAATTAATAGTGACTCGTGTGTATTTCACAGTTCCTCTGACCGTGCCTCTTCGTCCTGGCGTCACTCCACTGTAGTGTCGATCAAACTTTTATGTAAATTTGTCTGAACACATTCTGTACTGTACAGGAGACACGGCACAGAGGAGAGTGATGGACAATGGTCTGCAGTTACTTAGCCAATCAGGACGCAGAACACCGATCACCGATTAAGAAAATAAAATTGGAGAACAAAGTGCGTACATCACAGTGAGCGTCTGTCGATGGAGGTAAAACGGGAGTTCATCGGCAATATGGCAACTACATTTAACATGCGTAAAAACTCTGAAAAGTCGATTTTGCAAGAATAGATCTGATTTAATACAGGATATTCAAGTTAGCTGTAATTAATTTCTTTCCCAGTTCAGAAATGATCCTCCAATCACATGACCTTACTTTTCTCACACTCCGAAGACACTTACTGTAGCGCTAAAAGGCAGAAGTTAAAGATAATCCTGCTGTGTGTGCTGGGCCTTAAACAGGAAGAGGGCCCCCAAACAGACAGAGGGCTGAGCACAGATAACATCAGGGCCTTTTCATTACTCCGCTCTATCACCGCGCTACAATCATTTCTAATGCACTCCGCTCCGTCTCAATCAGACAAACTGTTTATCCCCTCTCCCCCTCTCCCGTGTCCACCATTTTGAGGCTCTGTGCAACACCGGCTCTGGAGTACCACTGTGAACATTCTACACACACCTTCAGTACCGTTAGGAGCAGGTTGATGTGGAGGTAATGGTTGGTTACTTTAGTTACAGTTGATGATCTGTTCACATGTAATTTTTTGCAATGAGATGATGGGAATGAGGTTTCGCATCCGCCATCTACTGGGGAAGATAATTCAAATAAACGTATGGAATAAGCAAAAGCACTGCAGGGATGAAAGGGACTGTCTGGGCACCTAGAAATATATTTAAGCCAATGTATGATTTACAATGAGGAAAAGAAATGCAAGCTGGTCACATGTCATTCATAGAGACAATGACTTTGACAACAATAATATATTTATTCCAGGATTTATGGCAACTTACAGGTCAGAACTTTCTCTCTCAAGGTTCAGTTCACCAGGGGCATGTCTGGATGATAAGTACACACCCATACAACGTCTATGCCTTGGTCTTCAGTACAGGAGCAGTTCCAGGTCATTGTTCCCTTTCAGTTTGGCCTGGGAGATATGGGAAAAATTGATGGATTTTTTTCTATCTTATTGAAAACATACACTGGAACGCAACAAAGTAAAAGTTGCAAATTACTGAGCTTAAGTACAAATTTTATCTGTACTTTTACTCAAATTTTAATGTGGACTTTTTACTTTTAATTTACTACATTTGGGAGCAGGTATCTATGTTCTACTCTACTACATTTTTGAACAGGACTGAAAAGTAAAAGTATGTTTTCTCTGTGAAAATCTGTGTGAATTTTTTTTTTTTTTTTTAATAGGTACTTTAATACTTTTTTCATGTGATACTTTTACTTTTACTTTTCTCTAGGATCTGTACTTTCACTTAAGCAACAGAATTGAGTACTTCTTCCACGACTGCTTGAAATATACATGCTGCACTATACATAAATCCAATCCATTATTATTATTATTATCAAAATGTAATTAAAATTTTTCAAGGAAGTGGGCAGATCTACATCAAGTACAACTGTATTCTTGTTTGACCTTCCCAGACGCTGCCCACAATTCACCAGGATAATACGCAAACCAAATGCTGGACCGTGAGCCCATATTCCCATTACTTCCAAGATTCATGTCCCAATCATGTGTCTCATATGTGCCCTCCATACTCCTCATGTTAATTCAGGTACCTCATTTGGGATGCCGTTGTGGGAAAACTGCAAGCACAGACACAGTCCTAATTAAGAAATTAAAGCAGCTTTGGTTTCATTTGTAATGCGGTCCACTCGAGACTACCTTAAATTAGCTGTGCTTCCGGGATCTGCGCACACCATTTCTCTTACACTTAAACAGGGGCAAAACGCTGATAATAGCAATAATATTTCAACCTTTTCAGGGCCGTGGTGACATTCAAACGTGTCCTGGGTTGGTGTAGTCACAGAACGCGCAGACAAGCTAGCTCTAAGGATTGAGCGTTGATAATCTGTGAGCACTGGTAGTGTCCTTGGATGTGCTCTTAAGGGTTGTAATTTTGATATGGGTAACTAGCTCTGGTGTAAAATCTGTTTACGTCACATTTCACACAATAAAATAAAGCATAGGAAAACCTGCAGCACAGTGGAGTAATTTAGAAATGAATAATTAGTGGAATGGGTTCATGATGATGCTTCATGATGCTAACAGATATGTGTGTGAGAGTGGAAATTAACCATGGGAAAGACATCTACTGGCAGCAGTGGGAATGAGCCATTGTGAAGAAACAAAAACTTGTCAGTTAAAACAGAGCTATTCTGCAAAATTGACTTTTCAGAGCTTTTAACCATTCTGTAGTTGTTTCCTTTCAACATTTACTCACTACAAGTTTATTTGGAGTGGTTTGTGCATGTTTGGGCAATCTTTAATCGCTTATTTTCAAGACAACATATTGCCGATCAATCTCTGTTTTTACCTCCACTGGCACACTGCTCTGTGCTTATTTCATTCTCCAATTTTATTTTCTTAATCAGTGATACACGAAGTATTCGTCAGCGTTGTGTAGTCATTTTGGTAAAAATGAAAAAATCTGCTGCTCGTGCAGGTATCCATCGGAGGAGCAGACTCTTTGTTGTGATGACGTTTACGCCGACGTCAGCTCCAGTTGGGCACCGCAGTTTTCTAACACAGAAGTCAGTGGACTTTTTTCTTTTATTAAGTTGTTTTAAATGAATATTGCGATTTAAAATGTGCAAATTTTGACATAATGATCCACAGGTGTTATAGATTATAACTATAGAGCAGACACATGCACATTGTCGTATTTAAGTCACTTGATCATCAGACAACATTCCATCCATCCATTTTCTTCTGCTTATCCAGGCAGGAGTCTAAACAAGTCCCAGACTTCCCTCCCTCCAGACACGTCATCCAAGGTGTTCCCAGGCCAGCTGAGAGACATAGTTCCTCCAGCATATCCTGGGTCTTCACGGGCCCTCCTCCTGGTGGGACATGCCCGGAACACCTCCCCAGGGAGGTGTTCAGGAGGCATCCAGAATAGCCACCTCAGCTGGCCCCTCTCGACATGGAGGAGCAGCGGCTCTACTCCAAGCTCTCTCTGCGTGACCGAGCTCTGGGGACATGGAGACAACATTGTATCAGGTGATATTTAATCATTTGCAAAACCACTCCAAAGCTGCTCAGTGTCCTTCCTCTTAGACCTGTCTCACAGCCCACTGTCTCCCTATAGAATGGCCTCTGTCTAAATGCAGCCATGTTTTGTTCTGATTTCTCCGCTCTCCGGGGACGAGGATATGATTTCACACAACATTAAGTGGCCTGGATCCAAGGAGACTAGTGGAGGTGCTGGTGGTGCTGGTGCAATGATCTGGACTAATTAAGCCCCTTACCCCCAGAAGGACCATGACTTTGAGTGGCCATTGAAGGGCAAGGAGCACTCACCCAACAGCCATAAGGATTCAGCTGTTCCAAGCGTGTGTGTTAAACCTGCTTAGACCTGACATACTGAAACTGCTGGTTCCTTAACGTGAACGGCTGGAACTGGATCTCATCTCATCTCAACAACAAATATTTTTATTTCAAATATGTTTACACTGGTTAACGCTGAACTGAACCATCACTAGAGTCAGCACAGAAGCAAAGCAGGCAACATGAGTGTGTCGTAACGGTACGGATAGGACCAAAGGATGCAGACCAGAGCAGTTTTAACAGTGTTTATTTACAGCGGTGAAAATGCAGTCTTTAAACAGGTCACAAGAGCAGGTACCGGAACCGGGGAGCGGGAGACGGGTCAGGCGGGTGCGGTGCAGGTAAAGGCGGGCAGGACAGGACCAGGACGGGGATAGAAGCAGGTGCGGTACCAGGGCGGGCGGAGCAGACGAAGACCAGAGCGGGGAGCGGGTGACAAACCAGAGACCAGGACCGGGCAGGAGACGAGACGGGCAGGAGACGAGACGAGCAGGAGACGAGACGAGCAGGAGACGAGACGAGCCGGAGACGAGACGAGCAGGAGACGATACCGGGACTGGAACGTGACGGCAGGAGCTGGGCGAGTGGAGGCAGGAATCTGGAGGGTGCATAAATCCAAATGAGCACTTGCAGGAAAGTACCAAATAACAAAGCTTAGCTAGAAACATTCACGTTTTACACGCGGACGGTCTGGCACCGAGTGTAGACTGCCAAGCCTTCTTGTACTCAGCAGCAGGTGGTGGTGATTAGGCTGATGCACCCCAGGTGTGCACGGGAGGAGTCAGGCACTCCACCCAGCTCCAGACACACAGGTAGGGGAGGGGGAGAGAGCACGGGAGGACAGGGAAACTGACATCATGACAGTACCCCCCCCCTAAGGTCCACCTCCTGGTGGACCCCCAGGCTTGTCAGGATGAGCGCGGTGGAAGTCTCTCACCATGTCGGGGTCCAGAATGCGTGCCCTGGGCACCCAGGATCGCTCCTCCGGACCGTAACCCTCCCAATCGACGAGGTACTGGAGGCCCCTACCACGGCGACGAACGTCAATCAGGCGGCGGACGGTGAACGCCGGGTGGCCGTCAATGACTCGGGCGGGCGGTGGGGGATCGGCCGGAGGGCACAGGTCGCTGGTCCGGACTGGTTTAACCTGGGAGACGTGAAAGGTCGGATGAATCCGGAGAGACGGGGGTAACTGGAGGCGCACCGCCGATGGATTTATGATCCTCATGATCTTAAACGGTCCCAGGAATCGGGGGGACAGCTTACGGGAGTCCGTCTTCAGCGGGACCGTCTTGGCGGAGAGCCAAACCATCTGGCCAGGTTGGTATACGGGCGCCGGGACACGGTGGCGATCGGCCGTCGCCTTAGTGCGCGCTCCAGCCCGAAGAAGGGCCGCCCTGGCCTTCTTCCAGATCCGGCGACAGCGCTGGAGATGGCGCTGAACAGACGGGACGGCGAGGTCCCTCTCCTCCGTGGGAAAGAGAGGGGGTTGATATCCCAGCGATGCCTCGAAGGGGGACATACCAGTGGCGGAACTCACGAGGGAGTTGTGAGCGTACTCTATCCAGGGTAGGTGAGTACTCCAGGTCGCGGGGTTGGCGGAGGCTGTGCACCGTAGGGCCGACTCCAGGTCTTGGTTGGCCCGCTCCGTCTGCCCATTAGATTGTGGATGGAACCCGGACGTGAGGCTAACCGTGGCCCCCAAACTGTCGCAGAAAGACCGCCATACCTGAGAGGTGAATTGGGTCCCTCTGTCGGACACGATGTCCACCGGGATGCCGTGGAGTCGGAAGACATGACTGGTCAGCTGGTCGGCAGTTTCTTTGGCTGTGGGGAGCTTAGGCAGGGCAACGAAATGGGCGGCCTTGGAGAAGCGGTCCACAATGGTGAGAACCACCGTGTTCCCCTGGGAAGGGGGAAGGCCCGTCACGAAGTCCAAGGCGATGTGGGACCAAGGGCGACGAGGAACTGGGAGAGGATGCAAGAGACCAGAAGGGGGTGAGTGGGAGGCCTTGGCCCGAGCACATACCTGGCAGGCGGCGACATAAGCCCGGGTGTCTGTGTCCATCGTGGGCCACCAGAAGCGTCTCCTGAGGAGGGAGAGAGAGCGACCGGCACCAGGATGGCAGGCGAAACGGGAGGCATGGACCCACTGGAGCACCTGAGACCGGACAGAATCGGGAACAAACAGTTTATCTGGAGGGCCGTTACCTGGGTCGGGGTCGTTGGTCTGGGCCTCTCGGACGGTGTCCTCGATATCCCAATGGACCGCGGCCACCACACACGAGGAGGGGATAATTGTTTCTGCGGTGACCGGGCTATCCTCCAGGGCGAACTGGCGGGAGAGGGCATCCGGTTTGACGTTCCGAGATCCGGGGCGGTAGGTGAGGAGAAAGTTGAAGCGGCTGAAGAAGAGGGACCAACGAGCTTGACGGGGATTGAGGCGCCTGGCGGACTGGATGTACTCCAAGTTTTTATGGTCGGTCCAGACGATGAATGGTTGCTCCGCCCCTTCGAGCCAGTGGCGCCACTCCTCCAAGGCCAGCTTTACGGCAAGGAGCTCCCGATCCCCCACATCATAATTGACCTCGGCCGAGGACAGTCGTCGGGAAAAGAAGGCGCAGGGACAGAGGCGGTTGTGGGGGTCGAACCTCTGCGAAAGCACGGCCCCCACTCCCGAGTCGGAGGCGTCGACCTCCACGATGAATTGCCGTGAAGGGTCGGGCTGGTGCAGGATGGGAGCGGAGGTAAATAGTCTCTTAAGCTTCTCGAAGGCTGTCTGCGCCTCAGGAGACCAGGCAAACGGCAAAGCAGGAGAGGTGAGTTTAGTTAAGGGCGAGATAACCCTACTAAAATCCCGGATGAAACGTCTATAAAAATTGGCAAAGCCGATAAATCTCTGGAGCTGTCTCCGGCTGGTAGGAACGGGCCACTCAGTGACAGCCTGGATCTTTTCAGGGTCAGCTCTTACTTGGCCCCGCCCCACAATGAAGCCCAAAAAGCTGACCTCCTCTGCGTGAAACTCGCATTTCTCAGCTTTCACGAACAGTTTATTCTCGAGGAGGCGCTGGAGAACCTGGCGAACGTGCTGATGATGCTCCTGGGGGGACCGCGAGAAAATCAAGATGTCATCCAAGTAAACAAAGACGAATCGGTTAAGGAAATCACGGAGCACATCGTTGATGAGGGCTTGGAATACGGCAGGGGCGTTGGTGAGACCGAAGGGCATAACCAAGTATTCGAAATGTCCCAGGGGTGTCTTGAAGGCCGTCTTCCATTCGTCTCCCTCCCTGATGCGCACCAGGTGGTACGCATTCCGCAAATCCAACTTTGAGAAGATGGTCGCACCGTGGAGGGGCGTAAATGCCGAGTCCAGTAAGGGAAGCGGGTATTTATTCTTTACGGTTATATTGTTCAGACCCCGGTAATCAATGCAAGGCCGCAGGGATTTGTCCTTCTTAGCCACAAAGAAGAACCCCGCTCCCACGGGTGAAGTGGACGGGCGGATGATTCCGGCAGCCAGGGACCCACGGATATAGTCCTCCATTGACTCGCGTTCAGGTTTAGACAGGTTATATAGCCTGCTAGATGGTAGTGGGGCACCCGGCAGGAGGTCAATGGCGCAGTCATATGGACGGTGGGGCGGTAAAGAGAGGGCCTTGCTCTTGCTAAAAACCTCCCCCAGGTCGTGATATTCAGCAGGCACCGAGGACAGATTGGGGGTGTCTGGGGACGGATCAGCGACAGGAACGGACCTCCCGGCCGGAGGGAGGGCGGACCGAAGGCACTTGGCGTGGCAATCGGGACTCCAGCCCGAAACTCCGCCCCTGGCCCAATCGAAAACAGGGTTGTGGGCGCGTAGCCAGGGGTAACCAAGGACCAGAGGAGAAGCGGAGGAGGACAGGACATGAAACTGACGGTTCTCTTGGTGGTTGCCGGACAGAATCACGGTGACAGGTTCTGTGATGTGAGTGATGTGCCCCAGAAAACGTCCATTGAGCCCCTGGGCATTTAAGGGGCGTTCGAGGGGCTCCAGGTAGACCCCGAGCTGCTCCGCGACTTGGGCATCAATAAAGTCCCTCTCAGCCCCGGAGTCGATAAGGGCGGAAACGCATAAGGTCTCTGTGCGAACGCACAGGGTGGCGCTGAGCCGCAGTCTATTAGAAGAGTCCAGGATGTGTTGCTCGCCCACCAGTACTCCCAGTGCTACTGGTGGGCCCCCCCTTTTGGCCGAACTGGGCAAGTGACCACATAATGTCCGCGCTCACCGCAGTAGAGGCAAGCCCCGGCCAGACGACGCCTCCGTTGACGCTCCTCGGCCGACACAAGGGTCCTGTCGAGTTGCATGGGCTCATCCGGCGGGGGCGGGGCAGCGCGTGGCTCCGGCGGGACCGGTGACCGGCGTCTCTCTCGGCGACGAGCCCGTAGGCGGTTGTCTATACGGTGAGTGAGGGAGATGAGGGTCCGCAGGTCGGGGGGTTCGTCCCGGGAAACCAATTCATCTTTCAAAGTCTCGTTCAGGCCCCGCACAAACACAGCCCGCAGCGCGCTGTCCGTCCAGTCCAGCTCCGCCGCATGTGTCCAGAATTCAATGGAATAATCCGCTACCGTCCTGGAGCCCTGGCTGAGAGTCAATAACCGGGAGGCAGCATTGTCCTGGTAGTGCGGGTGGTCAAACACCAGCTTAAACGTGGACACAAATTCATTAAAATCCAGGCTATCCACAGACGTCTTCATTAGGCGCGCCTCTGCCCACTGGAGAGCTCTGCCCCGGAGTAATCCACATATATATCGGATCTTGGTGGCCCCCGAGCTGAAACGAGAAGGGCATTGCTGGAACATGAACTCGCACTGGAACAGGAATCCGCGACAGAGGTGAGGTTGTCCAGCATACGGCTCCGGATCCGTGCCTCTCGGCTCCGGGAGGCGTGGCGGCGCTCCAGCTGCAGCAGGCGGGGTGACGAGGAGCGCGGCCACCTGGTGGTTAAGCTGTGCCACCTGCTGGGACAATGTCTGATTTAGCTCCAATAGAGTTCGAATGGATTGTTCATGCTGACCCAGCACCGCCTCGGGGTGAGAGTGCGTCAGGCGGCGCGTCTGGTCCGGATCTGAGCCTGCTTGGTCCATAGTGGCCAGACCGTTCTGTCGTAACGGTACGGATAGGACCAAAGGATGCAGACCAGAGCAGTTTTAACAGTGTTTATTTACAGCGGTGAAAATGCAGTCTTTAAACAGGTCACAAGAGCAGGTACCGGAACCGGGGAGCGGGAGACGGGTCAGGCGGGTGCGGTGCAGGTAAAGGCGGGCAGGACAGGACCAGGACGGGGATAGAAGCAGGTGCGGTACCAGGGCGGGCGGAGCAGACGAAGACCAGAGCGGGGAGCGGGTGACAAACCAGAGACCAGGACCGGGCAGGAGACGAGACGGGCAGGAGACGAGACGAGCAGGAGACGAGACGAGCAGGAGACGAGACGAGCCGGAGACGAGACGAGCAGGAGACGATACCGGGACTGGAACGTGACGGCAGGAGCTGGGCGAGTGGAGGCAGGAATCTGGAGGGTGCATAAATCCAAATGAGCACTTGCAGGAAAGTACCAAATAACAAAGCTTAGCTAGAAACATTCACGTTTTACACGCGGACGGTCTGGCACCGAGTGTAGACTGCCAAGCCTTCTTGTACTCAGCAGCAGGTGGTGGTGATTAGGCTGATGCACCCCAGGTGTGCACGGGAGGAGTCAGGCACTCCACCCAGCTCCAGACACACAGGTAGGGGAGGGGGAGAGAGCACGGGAGGACAGGGAAACTGACATCATGACAGAGTGAGAACTTTGAGTATAAAAATATATATTTGACATAATAATAACAGTATTTGAAGTGAATTGATCCAAAAGATTCAGATCCCATAAAATAGCTGAAAGTCCCATCACTAGAATACATTATTTACATAAATAAACTCATTTACTATCTAAAAAAACAAACAAAAAACAAACAAACACATTAAGCGCTTTATTTTTACTTTAAATTCTTTTGCACCCCTTTGCATCATGCATCATTTGATGTTATACATTTTATAAGTTTAATTTATTGCTTTGCTCACCTGTAACTCATGGTGGAAAGAATACTACAAATTTGTAGTGTGTAAAAATGCACCTACATGGAAAATACTATACTCAGTTATGTGTACAGGTACTGCTGTCATATTACTACTTAACATGCTTTTATTGATGCTTTGCAGTGAAATCACGCTGGGGGTGTTCTATGTGTATTTATATGGTGGAATGTTCAGCAGTTACCACTAACTTTGAAAACTGAAGAAAAAATACAAAATGGATTTAAACAACAGATTTTCAGGAGCCTGTGATCAATACAAGCATCGTGGTCCTTTGTAAGTGTTTAATTTTCAACAAAAAGATGAGAGTGACTAACAGAAAAACAGCTGGCTAATGCTAGCTAGCTTTTGACTAGTATTGTAGTTCCAATTAAGTCAGTTTTTTTCTGGTCAAATTGTGTTAAAATAAAGCAAAAAAAAAAAAAAATTCTAACAAGCCTCAGACACAGCAGTGCCTATAGTTATCATCACACCCCCAGACAATGTTGATGACATCAGCTGCTAAGTATCAATGCAAAACTTGATCAGTTTTGTCAAAGTCATTTGAGTCATTTTAAACTGCAATCTGCAAATTCCCGAGACATTATTCCTGGATAGCTCTGTATTAAATACCCTCAGAGAGCTGCCATTTTTTATTCCAAATGCCAAATGGTGTGTTCTGACTTCCACCATCTTAGGAAGGACAATGTATGCTCGTCCCATCATAAAACCACTCTCTTTGGACCAGACCCATTACTCTGCTCTGAACACCCAGGCGTCACTAGTGGAGTGTGTTAACCCCACCCGTCAGCCGTGTGGAGGTGCGCAGAACAAACGGCTACATTAAGGCACTGGAGTGGAGAACATTATTATGAGGAGTCTTTGTGGGATGAGCATAAAACCCAGATGTACTACATCCGTGCATTTACAGTCAGTCCACCAGGAGGCAATCTGACGTCTTCAGAATGTGTAAACAAGGTGACCAAATATACACATTTTTAACACTTGAGCATAAGGTTATATGATATTTTAAAGTAAATTTAAAGAATTAAAGATAGGGTATTATTTTTCGATGGGGTATTAACTGCTAACACGTAACATATTTAGATCACCATGTTACCTTTTGTTGTTTTGAAAATGCAGTATTCCAGGATCATGTAGAGAGGTTTAATTTGAGAATCACTGCTGCAGTTACAGAGAGAGGCGCGACAGTTTTTCAACATAAAGTGAATCCGAGTCGATGGAGCCGGAAGCGCGCTCACGATCACTTCCTATTTGGAACACGGCGGCTAGCAGTTTAGCTATGTCCACTTATAAATACAGTCTATGATCAAGACTAAGTAACATTACTAGTTCATACCTGTACAGCAGACAGCAGTACTGGCAGCTCTGTGCTCCCTCAGGTCATCCCAGGACAGAGGAACAGAAGGAGGAGGCCCCACTGTGTCCGGCTCTGATCCATGTGCTTTCTCTTACACTATCACTGTCCCCTAAACGTCCGTGCACATCCATACCTCCCACCCATATCGCCATGTAAACCCATATCTTCTAATTTACAGAGATACGCTTACAAGTACATTTACTTTTGAAGAAATTTTACTTTTCAGAGTACTTTACAGCATACTTTTACTCCTATTTGAGTAATATTTTTATCGAAGTAACAGCACTCTTACTTGAGTAAAAGTTGAGTTACTTTTTCCTTGCTCCCTTCCCTTCTTGCATCCTTCCCTTCTTGCATCCTTCCCTCCTTGCATCGCTTTCTCCTTGCTCCCTCTCGTCCTTGCACACTTCCCTCCTTGTTCCCTTCCCTCTTAGCACACTACCTTCCTTACACCCTTGCACCCTTCCCTCCTTGCCTCCTTGAACTCTTAATTCCTTGCACCCCACCCTCTGTGCTCTCTTCCCTCCTTGCACTCTTCCTTCCTTGCACCCTTGCCTCCTTGTCTGTTTTAACTCTTCCCTTCTGGAATCCTTCTCTCCTTGTTCCCTTTCCTCCTTGCACCCTTCTCTCCTTGCACACACTCCTTCTTGTTCACCTCGCTCCTTGCACCCCACCCTCCTTGCTCCCTTCCCTCCTTGCACCCCACCCTCCTTGCTCCCTTCTCTCCTTGCACTCTTCTTTCCTTGTACCCTTGCCCCCTTGTCTGTTTTCACCCTTCACTCCTTGCACTCACTCCGTCTTGCTCACCTCCTTCCTTGCACCCTTGCCTCTTTGCACCGTTCCCTCCTTGCACCCACTCTTCCTTGCTCACTTCCCTCCTTGGTGACTTCCCTCCTTGCGCGCTTCCCTCTTTCCTCCCTTGCCTCCTTGACACCCTTGCCTCCTTGCACTCTTCCCTCCTCACCCCATTACCTCCTTGACCCCTTGCACCCTTCCCTCCTTGCCCCCTCCTCTCCTTCCTTCCTTGTTCCCTTCCCTCCTTGCACCTGCTCCTTGCATTCTCCCCTCCTTGCACCCTCTCCTCCTCGCTCCCTTCCCTTCTTCTCACCTCGCAACCATCCCTTCCTTGAACCCTTCGCTCCGTGCACACTTCCCTCCTTGCTCCTTGCACTTCTCTCTCCTTGCACCCTTCCCTCCTTGCACCCGGCTCGCTGCTCCTGATGGATGGGTGGTGCCAGTACAGCTCGCGGTCGGGGCGGCTGCACAGGGCGCGTACGGCAGCGGTGATGGACGATGCCGGGGATGCTACATAAAAATCGAACGTGGCGTATATAACATTCCCAGCTCCTCTCTTAAACTGTAATGTATAGTGATAGGAATTTGTTTCGCAGTCCATTGGCACCGACATTGATTGATGCCAAAAAAGGAGAGAGGAAGGAAGGCGAAGGGAGGGCTGACCGACTATGTGTGATGTGAGTGTGGGCCTTGTTACTCTACTGTGTGGCCAGATACAATATAATAACTAATACGAGGTGACAGCGTATGCTAAATCAACGTTTCACTTTTAAAAACAGCTGTAAATATTCAGCGTATATTCCCACACTTTAAAGAAGAGGTGTTATGTTCATCATTGCCTACCTAGCTTTAGCCACCTCAAAGACAACATCCTGATAATACCACAGTGATACTAAAACAAACACTTACGGACAACAGAATGGAATTTTTTTAACATTAAATAATAACAGGAAGCACTGTATCGGATTTTTATTGTCTTAAAACGTCTCTCTTTGGGGTCCCGCCGGAGGAGCTGGTGGACGTGTCTGGGTTGAGGGAAGTCTGGGAGTTCCTGCTTAGACCGCTGACCCCATGACCTCGCCCCAGAAGAAAATGGATGGATGGAAAATTGAATGTGAGGAACAGAACTAGTTCATTTTAAACGGTTTCAAGTGGTCTAAAGCTACTCCTCACTTACCTTATGTATTCCAGAGCTAGCATGCTAATAAGCACTTTTTATTTTTATTGTCAATTTTATTTGTTTATCAGACAGTAAAACGCCTTATAATTAAATGCAGACAGCACACAGCAAACTTATTTTGACCTCAAGGAATGACACATTTTGCTCAGATATATGGGAAAAAGATCAGATACCGGACCTTTAATGACCAAAACCATGTCTTCTTGTATAGATCAGGACTATTCTCAAACTATTCAAGTAAAGCCCAACTTTATCAGTATCTGCTCAAGTGAGTATCTATTTTCGATAGTTTTAGTTTTACACATAATTTTTTTTTTTTACAACTCTGTAAAGTATGAAGGAACAGCTTTTTTTTAAATAAGAGACATCGTGCTTGTGTCTGATAAAAGAAGAATCTATGATCATTATGTTATCATTTGCACATTTTAAATCTCAACATTAATCTAAAACAACTTAATAAAAGCGGAAAAAATGGATAGATGGATTTAATAAAAGAAACAAGTTTGCTGATTTCCTCATTAGAAAACTGCAATGCCTTATGGGAGCTGATGTCGGCGAACACGTCATCAAAACAAAAGGATTTTTTTTTGCCAAATCCTACGCGTATCACCAATTAAGAAAATAAAATTGGATAACAAAGTAAGCACGTCACAGTGGTGGTAATTTTTTTTTAACGTTGGTCACAGTATGGCACAGTACTGATCGGCAATATTGCGTCTTTAAAATAAGCGATTTAAAGATTGCTCAAGCATGCACGAATCACTCCAAAACAGCTGTGAGAGTGTAAATGCTGAGGACAACTATAACGTGGTTAAACGCTCTGAAAAGTCGATTTTGTGGAGTGGATCTGCTTTAAGTTGAAAATAGCCCACACAGAGTACGCCAACCAAGCAATTTGCAAAGAAAAGTTGAAACATTGAAAATTAAAAAACAATTCAATCCAAAAATAGACACAATTTCCACCTTTTGTTCCTGATACTTAAACATAATTTCAACAAAATAAAGTTTTTTTCTTATATTTTACTTCAAATAATAATTTCCGCGTACACTACGAGAGTTTTGGCCTATCCATGGGTTTCAGAATGATGAAAATCTAGCACTGTTGCCATACTGACTAATGTTGCATGAAACAGGAAGCTGAAACCCATGAATTGCTGTGTTTCTGATGAATCTGAACACCACCCACAGCGTACGACACGGTTGCTAGGAAACAGTTATGGAATTCCCTAGTGTGATGTCATGATTTCCAACCAGGAAGTAAAATTTTAAACCTAAAAATTCCAACCAGACCCTCCTCCCTCTGCCTATCGCCTTTGACTACACCCGATGTGAAGTTGGAGGTCCATTCATCCCCACGTACAGCGCTCGCTACAACTTCTTCTTGAGTCTAACGGCAGACGGTGCATTAACGCCACCTTCAGGGCTGTTTTAGTATTCGTGCTGTATATATTACATTGGAAGTGTTAAAAACTAATGAGCCATGACAACAATCACTGATGGACCTGGGTAATGGCTTGATGTATGTATAATGTGTAGTTTATATTGTGTTGTGTACACTTCCTGTGGCGCCCTTACGGATTTGCCAACCAACCATTGAGCAGATGGTAAAAGTGGGAGTGGCCATGACCTGAGGAACTGTGCAGGGTTTGTCTCAGTGTCTAAGCTCCGGCAATTGACCACATTACGATTTCAAATGTACAAGTAATGCATGTAAAAATAACAATATCGCTATCCACAATACTAGCTTCTGTCCCACCAGCTGCTACACGTGTCCATATTTGTTCTCTCACATAACTGCGCTGTTTTACGGGGCTGATTACATTGCGGCGCCCCCTGCATGGCTCCTGGCACATGTCGCCCAATGTGTGATGCGTTTATGTACCACCTCGGTGTGTTGTTATCCTCTCAGGCTGGCTGGTGTCACGAAGCTCTCGGTGCCTGATGAATATTGGATGGGTAGGATAATAGGAGGTCTGCCCCCACCAGGACGGACTCAGCGGTGCATGGAGAGCGTCCCGCACCTGTGGAGACCTAATGGAACAGTTTATGAGGCTTCAGGGGAGAAAAGGATTTGAAAACTGCATGTGACATTTAAGTGGTAGTGGGGACTTTTGTAGCGAGGGAGAGTAGCTCGGGATAAGATTGGGAAACAGTAGGAAAACTCAGATATTTTTAGGAACTTGTTTTTAAGTCTTTCGTATATTGTCGTACCACTCCTCCATTGCATCATGAAGAGTTATTCTGATCCCAGCAGTCTAACTTAAAGTGCATATGACAGAGTATCATGTTTTTTTATTTGTTATTTCTTGATTTGGTCAGATAGTAGCTGTGGTGAATATTTATCATAAGTGTAAAAAAAAAAGAAATCAAATCAAATAATTGTAGATAAGATAATTATCCAATCAGAAAGCTGAATGAGCCTTAGATGAGTCTCTCATTTGGGTTGCCAGTTTCAATGCTGAAATTCATTTGGTTTAAACATAAAGAACTAATAATCTGAAACCATTTTCTTTCCATTTCTTTCCATTTTCTTCTGCTTATCTGGGCCGGGTTACGGGAACAGCATTCTAAGCAGTCCCTCACCCCAGACATGTCCTCCAGCTCCTCTGGTGGGACCCCAAGGCGTTCCCAGGCCAGCTGAGAGACAGAGTCCCTCCAGTATGTCCTGGGTCTTCCCCGGGGCCTCCTCCTGGTGGGACATGTCCTGAACACCTCCCCAGGGAGGCGTCTAGGGGGCATCCGGAACAGATGCCCGAGCCACTTCAACTGAAACCTCATTACCTAAAGCCGATCACCTGCAGCCAATCATTATTCAGTGCTAGTGCAGCCTCGGCAGCTCAGTGAGTAAACATACCCAGAGTTGCATTTTGTTTCATTATACATGTTTGAGTAACACTTTATTATTAGTCTGTCTACATCTCCAAAGCTCAAAATGCTCTGTTCCGCTTTGTGATGTCATGAAGTGGTAATTTTCATGTTAGCAGCTCCTTTTACATTGTATTCAGTACAGATTGGCACTTCCAGGGTTGAAATTACTCAAATGATTCTAGCGGAGGTGGAGCACTTCCGGCATTACCCCATGACATCACAAGGTAGAACAAGGTAAAGTGTTTTCTGGAGGTTCTGATCTTTCACACGAGGCCTGTCCATACACTGAGAATGAGACAAACTTGTGTGTGTCCTCTATCTGCAGGTTAAGGCTCTGGACACACAGAGCCATCGGTGAGTGTAATATTTTGTTTTAAAACTGTAGCAGTGCAGGCTACGTACAGTTTTACATTGATGTAACGTAACGTCATTATTCACTTTGTTACTTCAATAGAGCAAGCTAACACCCCAGTGACATGTGCCTTATTTCTCCTGGATACAAAGATAATAAAACATGCATTTTGACATATGAGTGGCTGTTCTGAGGTTGACACAGCTGCTGTCATCTGTCCTTATAGGTGTTTTATTACCAGCAATTAGCCTGCACCACATCTGTCTAATATTTGAGTTAGACCATCAAGTTATTATCATAGTTTCAGTCATTTCAGTCATATGATACCAATAGCTTCATTCATCAACTCAATAAAATCTATAGTACATGACCAATGTACTTGTTTTTAACTCTGTTTTTAAACTCTGTTCACCTATGTGTATATATGTAAATAGTGGAAAATAGGAACTGTCTTAGTGTTGTTGTTTTGTCTTGTCTTTGCCTGTATGGATGTTATTCTGTTGTATGTTGAAATTTCTGCTTCTTGGCCAGGTCGTCGTTGAAAATGAGAATTGGTTCTCAAGTG
Source organism: Periophthalmus magnuspinnatus (assembly GCF_009829125.3). Taxonomy (NCBI): domain Eukaryota; kingdom Metazoa; phylum Chordata; class Actinopteri; order Gobiiformes; family Gobiidae; genus Periophthalmus; species Periophthalmus magnuspinnatus. The sequence goes on from NC_047142.1 coordinate 11,784,231, forward strand.
ACCTACCTGGTAAAATAAAGGTAAAATAAAATAAAATACATTTCTAGCCCTGTTTTAGACTTCAGTACATGCACCGATGTATAATTCTGTAAACCATTTCTCACACCTCACTGGAGTTAAGCCTCACCTTGTTGATATAAAACGAAGTAGACTGGACACTTCACTGCTGTGTACATATATGCAGTACATGTTTACATTGAAGATGGGGTTATTGTATATTGTATCGTTAATAGCAGTAAGGTAAGAAAAACCGGGGGCCGGGTGGGTCGGACTTGGCTATCGAAGCGGAGGAAGTTAAGCATTAGTAACCACGGTAACCATTCACATAAACCCAAACACACATGCTAAAAATACACACTGAGCAGCCGCCATTGTGTGTCCCCAGATCAGCTTTCACTATTTCACCAAAGAAGAACATGTGGTAATCAGGCTGCTCTGTGTACTCCGACTCCTGCGTGTCACCATGGCAACCAGTGAATAATGAGTGGTTAAGGAGCTGGTAGCTAGATCCTTCCACAGGTGATGTATTGTATCTTGTTATAGGCTAACTTTGATTGGATAATTTATATTCTGGCCTTAAAGAGCTTTAAGCCATGTTAGAATGTTGTTACCTCATCAAAAACATACTTAGAGTTGTGCTTTGTTTCATTCATACATGTTTGAGTAACACTTTATAAATAATCTGTCTACATCTCCAAAGCTCAAAATGCTCTGTTCCTCTTTATGATGTCATTAAATGTTTTTTTTTTTTTTTTTAGCAGCTACCTTTTACCTTTAAGTAAAGAGTAAAAGAAAATAAATTGATTCTGGAAAATTATACAAAGAGGCAAACACAATAGCTTGGGAACTGTATGTCTAATACCAGTTTCAAAGTCAGTACAGGACTAAAGCTAAACATATGCTTAATGATTTAAATTTACATGTATAACTGTTTTTTACATGTTCTAAATGCAAAACTCTTGATCAGATCAGACACTAAATAATTCTGCAGTGCCTTGTTCTCTACATGCCCAATGCTGTTAGGACACATGTCGCAGAGTAACCAAAGCCTGAACCCGAGACTCTGTGGTGAATAAATAAAAAACACATTCATCTGAAGAGAAGAGGTCTGATCCTGTAGCTTCATTAACTGCCCATTCCAACATGGCCGTAGAGATGAATGTGATTGGGTAGAATGACAGAGCAAGCTGAAACCAAGACCACTCACATGTAAGCACGCAGACTTCACTGACCTTGACCCCATGTGGGAAAGATGCAGTTTAACCACAGACCTCCACAGTGTAAGCATAGTCCTCCACAGACACACAGTGACCACTGAATACATAAAAAAAAGGTTGGTGCTTTCACTAACATGCAGGTGGAAATATCAGAGATCATGGGATCAAAGAAGAGAGATAGACTGAAGAAGAGACAGATTATTGAAATATTCAGGCAAACCTGTAAAGAGGTGGAGTCTTAAAAATAATAATTCTTTGCATACACTTCACAGACTTTTTCAGCCTCTCAAAGTAGACACTGTAGTCATTATTCATTCACCCCACACTCGGTGGTGGTAAACTACTATTGTAGCCTCAGCTGCCCTGGGACAGACTGACGGACGCAAGACTGTTGATCTGCACCATCAGTCCCTCCAGTCACCACCAATTTAGAGATTTACTGGTTACAGATAAGGGAGCTGTGCAGCACTATGCTGACAAACAGACAAAGGAATATTTGATAATGTCCTCATCCCACTGTTGCCTTCGCCCCAAGCAGAGACTGAGAGCCCCGGGGAAGCAGAGACTGAGGTCCAGCCCCTGAGCCGTGCTGGGGGTTGTCTGTTATGAGTTGTCTGACCAGTGCAAGTTGAGCTGTATGGGACTGCCCTTTTTCACTGCCTCAGTTTACTATATTTTTATACAGAAGATCAAAAGCCTGAGGGACCGATTCAGAGGTCCCTAGATGTTCTCTGTTTTTGCAGAAGTCCTGCAGCTGGAATGTAAATGAACACCAGGTTAGTGGAGAGTCCCATCTGCAGTGTTGTGATCATTGTGTCAGTGATGACGCAGGAGCTGAGCCAAAAGGCAAAGCTCTCTGTGGCTCTCATGCTCCTGTCCTACTCATAGGTTATAACTGATACTTTGCAGCTGATGTCATCAACATTCCTTGGGGGTGTGATGCTAACTGAAGGCACTACTTAGTCAGAAGCTCTATTAGATTTTAATCTTTATTTTAACACAATCTGACCAAAAAGAGCTGCCTTAGCTGGAAGTACAACAGGTGAGATAATTTGTGCTGTTACACACATCAAATTACAGTCACAAGCGAGCGTTTTTTCATTTAGTCACTTTCACCTTTTTGTTGAGTTGAAAATAAACACTTAAACAGAAACATGAATGCTCGTATTAACCACAGGCTCCAGAAAATGTGACGTTTAAATCCATTTTGTATTTTTTACTGAGTATTCGGACAATGTTAAAACTTTTTTGTTTGCATTGTGTCACCATGGTACCTGATAAATTCAATAGAGATACATGTACAACACCCCTAGTGTGATGTCACTGCAAAGTATCAGTGGTGCACATGCATCTGTCCCACCTGTATATCTTGTTCTGTTTACCTGTACCTGTCCCTAGCTGTAAATGGGGCGTAGAGTGACCCTGTCCTGTTGAGTAAATGGGACGTTGACCTGTCAGGGGCCCGGGGCTGCATTAGTCTTGTGTTCTCTAATGGCTCCACTTACGGGAAGTGCCTCAGATCCTGTGTCTGTCTGATTCTCACTATACACCAGAGCTCAGCACAGGCACGCAACAGGCAGAGGTGGGAGAGTAGCAAAAAATGTACTCAAGTAAGAGTAATGTGGCTTCAAAAATAACATTACACAAATAGAAGTACAAAGTACTGGGAAAACTCAAGTAAGAGTAAAATATGGGAAACAAGTAATCGCGTAAGAGTAACATAAAGAGGAACTGCTGGGACTGGATCTGATTTATATTTTGATGTGAAGGTAATGACAAGGTAAGGACAAAATGTTAAATTATGCACAAAATCTGGTATTTTTAAAGGACAGACAAAAAATTAACACATTTCTAAACTAAACCATATCTGAAGGAGCAGTGCAAGAAACACAAATGTTCAAATCATTTCATATTGTCGACATAAAGCTTTTGTCACTTGTAGACTTACTCAAGAGGAAGAGGAACCACAACGTTTACTCAAGTAAGAGTACAGGTATTTTAAATCACTCAAGTAGGAGTAAATATATTCTGCTAAAAAAGTACTGAAAAATGTAACTGAGTGCTACCCATCTCTGAAAACAGATAACACATAACACTAGTGACATGTGAGGTAAGAGGTGCACAACAGAATACTGGAATGAAACTCAGAGCTGACCTGCCATATGACGTTCATATGTGGAGGTCATGACTCGAGTTCTCCACATTATCAGTCTGAGATGGCTCACACTGAAAACTATCAGGGAAAGGCGACACCTTTAGTTGAAGTGTCAGAACAGTCAAATCTAATGTGTCTAAAATCCAACTGAGAAAATCACAAACATCTCCTGATCCACAAATGCACAAAGCGCTTCTCTCTGCATTTTTCATCAGGAAACTGCAAAAAATATAGATCAAAGGCCCGTTATCACTAAGTTTGGAAGTTCAATGTCATTGTGTTCTTTGGCAAGACACATCACCCAACTTGGCTGTAAAAACTGTGAGATTGGTGATGGTCAGAGTGCGAGACAAATGTGCAGGTCTGCTGCAGCCTGGACAATGATTAGTGCATCACATGGGTGTAGTACATACTAAGACACTGCTGACCAACATGTTCAATAACTTTTTGTTCTGACCAAAACACACACACATATGCACAAACACGCATCTGCGCACATACACACACACACACACACACACACCTACACCCCCCCCCCACACACACATAAGCTCAGTTTTTGTATTTTGAGAGTTAAAGGTGTACTTTGTGTCTAGTGGAGGGACCACCACCTGGTTTTCCCTATTGAGATGTTTATGCTTTGCCACAAATGTTACACTGTATGACATTACTTGGAGATGTTATATTTCTGATCTGTGGAAGTGCAAGTCCACTCAGTGAGAAGTTTCAAGACGTTTTAGCAATAATGCAATTTAATGAACCGCTAGATTGATATTTTAATGCTGCAGCTTTCTGTGGAGCATTTCAGGCAATGCAATACCATCTCCAAGTTACAAGCAAGTGGCAGATTCCTCACCAAAAAAGTTACATAGTGCACCTTTAAAGTCCTCTTTCACCGAACTTGTTCTGATAAAGTTCAGACTTACATCAGCCTCATCAATAGCAGACAAGCTCCCTGGGGCCTATCCGTTAGCATCATGCTGCTAAGAGCCGAGCTAAAGAGGCATCTCATGGGCTTTGCCATGTGCCAGGTAACACATGAGAGGCTGCAGTGTGCAGGGACAGTCTGCTCAGACCCATAGGGCACACACATGACTGTAGCTGCTGCAATACTGCCCTCTATAGGCTGTCAGCTGCACTTCCGTGATATTGCATTCACGAAAACAAACATATTCATTTTTATGCCACGTTATAAAAATATCTGTGACAAATTATACCATTGTATTTTTTTCCTAATAATAATTTGAATCTGCCCATTTGATGTACTAGATTCAGTAAAGAAAAAACAGTTGCATCCTTTATGTTTTTATTGGAAATTTGAAATGTCCAAATTATTACCTATGAAGAAGAAATATATAGGCTTTGGCAGAGGTTTTGGCAGATATTATGACAGAAGAGTTTTTGAATTTACAATTTTAAGTATAAAAAGCATAGGTTTGCTATGAGAGACCACTTTAATGTGTATTTGTGTATGTGTATAACCACTGTACTTGGGTAAAAGCTTTAACAGAGGTTATTTACAGAGAATATAATGCAAATGAAGGTAGACAGTTGAGGAGCTGAGCGGGTCCAGGGAGCGGGATCACTGTGGATAAGTGGACGACCCAAGGATAGACCTTCAATTTAAAGGAACAGTACGCAGCCAGCACTCTTTTGCCTTATCCTATAGTGGACACAAGTTTTTCTCATCCTCAGTAAAGGGACAGAGGCTGCACTAGCACTGATTCATGATTGGCTGCAGGTGCTGGGGTTTACATAGTGATGATTCAGATCAGACAGAGTCCTTTTAGATTTAAACCAACTGGATTTCAGCTTTGAAACTGGCAAACCAAATGAAACCAAAACACCATTATGTCCAATGTTTTTGCATTTAAAAATAAATCAGCATTAAAATTATTATCAGTAAAAGCTATATTTGAACGCATTTACTTTGTATCCAAACACTTACATACTCTCTTTTTTAGGAAGCCAAAGCAACTGTTACTGTGTGGTCAAAACTTTACAAAATATTCCATACGCACAAACACATCACAATTCGTCTTACTCCCAGCTTTGCCGACATGCCCCCCTGCCCCAGCTCTAACGTGCCTTCCCTCGTCCCAGCGCCGACATACACCTCCCACTCCCTCCCTTCTACTGACAGCTGCGCATCAACATAATCAATGTCATCACCAAATTATACTCATTACTGCACTATGGCCATCCCTGTATCCCTGCATATAGCACCCACATAGAGCGCCTGTTCTCGTCCGATGGAGAAAATCACCTCTTCATTTAAATGCAAATTGACACCCACTCCTCCCAGATCCCGCTGTGCGTTTGTGGTTGTCCAAGATGTCCAAACCATATGCAATGTTATGTTTTTATAATACGATTTGATTCAATTATTACATACAGTCAGAAAGAAAAATTTAATAAAATAGACCTACTATATCTGTTAAGTCAACACTTTGATATATATTCGTGTATATGGTTTACACTGGGGTTTTGGCAGATATTGGCAGAGAATAGTTTTTGGAAATACTACTTTATATATATATATATATATTTAAAAAAAAAAAGTAGGTTTGCATGCTACGAGAGACCACTTTAATGCATTAATTTTTTCCTTTGGGATTTTCATCTGAAAGCTTTGACATAACGGCTATGACAATGATTCTCACTATTCTTAAACCAACGTTGTCAAACATATCGCGAATCAGATATTAAATCTTGTATCGAAACTAGATACTCTTTTGAACAAATATCAATACTCAAAAGTCAAATTCACAGGACAGAAATGAATCTTTCCTGAATATCTTTAGAATGATCTTGAGCTGTATCAGAACAAGTATAAGACACATAGACTAGTGTACACCCATGGACCACTATGGACCGATTTGATTACATTTTTTAAAAATTGTTGTTAATTATGCAGAAATCAGTCACGACAGGTCAGAATTTTATGATTGAAATAAATAAATAAATGACAGTTTGTGAAGAAAAATGGAAAATTAAAGGGCAAAAATACAGGAAACAGCGGTGAAAAGTTCTAAAACAGAATCTTGATCCAAAATGCAGAGACTATTTACGTACAAGGAAGTCATTTTTCTCATAGTTTAAACCTTCATTCCACAAAACAAAGGCATTGGCATTTACTGTATGTTATTAGTATAATTAGTATAATCTATTGTACATTTTAGAAATCTTGGCTCTTGTTTACATTATTGTTGCGGTTGTGCAGTTACCTCTGTGTATGTCATATGTGCTGCCTGTGTCCAACCAGGAAGTTAAATGATAAACTTTACCTAAATTTAAAAAAAAAACAAGCAAATAGTAGGCAACATTTTTAATACAATTTTAAATATAATGATGTTAAGATGAGATGTGTAGTCTACTCTAATCTGCAATATGCACTTTAAACTAGAGATGCAAATATCCAGTTTAATCCATAAAATGAACCTCAAATTTGCAGCAGTCAAGTAAAGTGCTAAAGATGTTATATCGACCTTCTCCACTAGAGGGACGCGTAAAAAAGACAAAACGTAATTTGCAATTGCTGAACCAAGAATGCGGGAATCTGATGAAAACTAGAGACCAGTTGCTGAAACAATTTCTAAAAACAAGTCTAATCATAAACAGACAGAGATTTGCTCATATGCAAAATAAAGCAAGTCTAAGGCCAAAGCTAACTTCTTTATAAATGTAATAGAAAATGCAAAAGGAAATGGTGAAATGATTTGGCAACATCTAAACAAACTGCTTGACTGTCAATCAAACAAAAATAACAAGACAATGGAGCTACATGTGAACAACTCCATTATTAAAGAACCTATTTCTTTTTATTTAAATCAGGTGCTAAAACAGATATGGTTAATTAGCGGCCTATAAGCATACTTCCTGTTATATCTAAAATAGCTGAGAAGTGGGTGGTCAAACCTTTTGAAATAATCCGGTGTGTTTACTTTTATGTTGTATCATGTCTGTTCATTAACATGCACTGTCCCAATCAAATAAATGAATACATACATACATACATACATACATACATACATACATACATACATACACACACACACACACACACACACACACACACACACACACACACACACACACACATACATACATACATACATACATACATACATACATACACATACACACATACATACACATACATACATACATACATACATACATACATACATACATACATACATATATAAATATGGCAAGTTTGTGGAGTCAATCCCAATCAGATAATGATAAGGTTCAGCAGAGAATCTTCCATACAGTACATACGGGGTACTGTATTAGAGAGGACTTTGCTGAATCAGCCTAAACGGTTCCACTGAGGAGGTCAGTGGAACCAGTGGATTCAGGCCGCTATCTGGTGGAGAAAAGAAAGTACTGCACAAGATCATAACCTGACCATATTAGATTGTTTTTTCTAATCGTTCCCTTATTTATTCAGTTAGGAAAAAATGTAAGTGATTTAAGATCAGATTTGTCAGCACAGGGTGACATAAATCACCCAACTCTGAATTACACCAGTTAATGCAGAAAACAGAAACACTGACTGGATTGAGTTGTCACGTTCAAATTTTGAAAATATATTTCATATCTGTCATAAAAAGTGGAAACAGAAGAAGTTCTCAAGCCTGCATGATAAGACAAAGGCAAAATTAATGAGCCTAATGCTGATACAGGCAATGAAAAGCACAAATATCTTTTTTTATGTATGGAAATATATTTGTATTATTGTAGATGTATTTATTTCTAGAATTATTTTTGTTTTATATTCATTTATTTCCACATGTATGTGTTTTATTTATTCTTAATACGTGAGTAGGACTGTGCTGCGGGTCAACAGCAGAAAAGCTCTGAGTTCGGACTCTATTTGGGGTCAGGTGTCCAAAAACGTGACGGCTTCCTGCATGTTTTAAAAAGGCAACTACTCCTATTCCAAAGTTAAAATATCCCACATGCCAACGGAAATTCAGGGAGCTGGGACTGAACTCTGCCTTCTACTCTGGGGTTCAGGGCCCAAGTGGTGACGATGGGAGCACATATCTCACATATCACATATCGCCCCCAAGAATGTGTGCTGGGTCCCCCTCCTGTATTGATAATCTCCAGTGGCATGTAAGTCTGTAGAGGAATGATCAGCTGTTACCATGGTGACACAACGCACACATTAGCAAACACAGTCGGGTGTAGGTTTTTAGATTGTCTTGACTCAAGAAAAAATATTAAAATGGATGCATAACTACCCTATTCAGCCCTTAACGACCCTGCTATTGTTCTCATTGTTGTGGGTCTGAGGATGGAGTTGTAGATGGGGGAGAGATTATGTCTCAGGCCCCAATTTCTGTTTAAGGAAGGATTTTCTTTCCTAACAAAAATAACTACTTTAACTCCTCTCCCAAACCATTTCTTTTCTCTGGCTAAGATCTGAACTTCACTATCTTCAAAGGAGTGGTTAGTGGCTTTGAGATGGAGATGCACGGCGGACAAAGACTACATTACTTTGTTTATGGCTCTGGGTTTTGTTCTTTGGGTGATCCAGTTTTTGCCTTAAAGTGTTTGTGGGTTTGAAAAAGACAGGAATCTCATACTGTCTGAAGATTCTCTGACGTTTTTCAGACACACCCGCGGTGTAAGGGATGGTAACACCTCTCCTTCTAGGTTCAGATTTCCTGTTGTCCTGGTTTTTTTTAGCTCTCTTAGATCTATTGAAGGCCCATTTTGGATATCCATTTGGATATCTCTGCTTGTGGATATCCAAAATGGGCCTTCAATAGATCTAAGAGAGCTAAAAAAAACAGGACAACAGGGAATCTGAACCTAGAAGGAGAGGTGTTACCATCCCCGGTCTCTCAAAAATAACTTGAATTTGGAAATAATATTATAAGCTAAACTAATCTTTTGAAAAGGACTTTTTTAACAGAACAAATGAGCTCATCTGTTGCAGTTCAAATCAGTCAAATCTTTATGGTCAGACTGTGTTAAAGCAGACCTATTCAGACCATGTTATAGTTGTTTCTTTCTAGTTTACCCTCTCGAAGTTGTATCTGGAGTGATTTGTGTATATTTCAGTAATCTTTAAATCGCTTATTTTCAAACTACCATAACCTGTTTTCACCTCCACTGGCATACGCCCACTGCTCTGCACTTATGTTGCTCTCCAATTGTATTTTTTTAAATTTTCATATTATTAAAATTAAAAAAAACAGAATGGAAACAAAACAGTGAGTTGTTATATGTTTACTTGGTAAACTCCTGCAGTTGGCTTGTACTGTGCAGCTGTGTTGTTCTCATAATCTTACAAAATGACACATAAGGAGGAAGGGGGGCTGTGACTTTCCTGAAGTCCAAGATCATCTCCACTGTCTTCTGGGCGTTGAGCTCCAGGTTGTTGCTGCTGCACCAGGACACCAGCCGGTCCACCTCCCTCCTGTAGGCAGACTCATCGCCGTCCGAGATGAGTCCGATGAGGGTGGTGTCATCCGCAAACTTAACCAGTTTGACGGAGTCGTGGCTGGAGGTGCAGCAGTTGGTGTACAGGGAGAAGAGCAGGGGAGAAAGTACACAGCCCTGTGGGGATCCTGTGCTGATAGTCCGAGTGTCCGAGACATTCTTCCCCAGCCGCACGCGCTGTCTCCTGTCTGTTAGGAAGTCAGTGATCCACCTGCAGGTGGAGTCAGGCACGTTGAGCTGAGCGAGCTTGTCCTGGAGCAGAGCAGGGAGGATGGTGTTGAATGCAGAGCTGAAGTACACAAACAGGATCCTGGCGTAGGTTCCCGGGGAGTCCAGATGCTGGAGGATGAAGTGAAAGGCCAGGTTAATGGCGTCGTCCACAGACCGATTGGCTCTGTAGGCAAACTGCAGAGGGTCCAGGAGGGGGGAGGTGAGGGACTTGAGGTGGTGCAGGACTAGGCGCTCAAATGACTTCATGACTACAGATGTCAGCGCCACAGGTCTGTAGTCATTAAGTCCAGTGATCCTGGGCTTCTTCAGAATCAGAATCAGAATCAGAAGACTTTTATTGCCATAGTCTGTGAACACAGTTCACAAACTAGGAACTTGCTTCGGTGAAAAAGTGCAACATAAACACACTGAATAAATACAAATACAAATAAGGGCATGCACAAAGTTAAAAAGATATGCTTAAAAAAAAAAAAAAAAAAAAATCAAGTGAAATACTTAAAGGGAGAAAAATATATACAACAGCAGCATCAGAACAACAGTGCAAAGTGGCTTATTAAAGTGACCGGTGTTATAAAGTGTCCAGTTTAGTGCAGATATTATAAAGTGTTCATGAGACAAACGGCAGAGGGGAAGAAACTGTTCTTATGGCGAGAGGTTCTGGTCCCAATGGACCGTGGCCTCCTGCCAGAGGGAAGTGGCTCAAATAGTCCATGTCCAGGGTGAGAAGTGTCAGCTGCTATATGACCTGCTCGCCCCCGAGTCCTGGAGACGTACAGGTCCTGTATAGATGGAAGGGGGTGTGAAACTTCAAACCTCGCATAAAAGCTGTTTAACTTTTCTGCTAGTTGTTTGTTGTCCACGGCGGGAGGGGCTTTGGGCCTGTAGTTGGTGATTTGCCTAAGCCCTCTCCAGACAGAAGCAGAGTCGTTGGTGGAGAATTGCTGCTCCAGACGTGTATTGTACTTTGCTTTAGCCTTTTCCACCTCTTTGCTAAACGCATACTTGTCTGTAGCCATCACGATCTTCTGCCCTGAAAGCCATCTCCTTTTCCCTCCTCAAATGTCTAAGTCTGGGTGTGAACCAGGGTTTATCGTTGTTAAAAGTCACCCTGGTGCATGATGGAATGATGCTGTCCTCACAGAACTGAATGTATGATGTCACAGTGTCTGTGTACTCATCCAAACTGTCTGTGGCAGCCTCCCAGTCTGTAGTGTCCAAACACATGCGAAGCTCCTCCACAGCCTCACTGGTCCACTTCTTAGATGTCCTCACAGCAGGTTTGGAGAGTTTCAGCCGTTGTTTGTAAGCAGGGATGAGGTGAACGTGACGTGATCAGAGAACCCTAGAGCAGCGCGGGGCACGGCTCTGTAGGCTCCACTGACTGTTGTGTAACAGTGATCCAGCATCTTCTGCTCTCTCGTCGGGCAATTAATAAACTGTTTATATTTGGGCAGTTCCTGGCTCAGATTTCCCTTATTAAAATCCCCCAGGATGATCAGTAAAGAGTCCAGGAAGGTTCGCTCCACATCCAGAATCTGCTCCGCGAGCACGCACTGGGCCTCGTGCGTGTCCGCGCACGGAGGGATGTAAACAGCGGCCAGAATAAATGAAGTGAACTCACGTAGAGAATAGAAAGGCCTACAGTTAATGTCACTGTTGTTGCCATGTGGGAAAAAGGTTAAGAAAATATTGTATCACAAATGCCTTGTATTTGCAACTTCATTATTATTATGAACTATTTCATGTTTTTCTCTTAATAGGAGAGCAGTTTGCAACAAACTAAAGAGTTTCATGCTCTTGGCATAATAGAAATGTTCCCCTCGCAAAAGGATTCATGTTCCAAAAAGAGACATGTAAGTCTTCACTTTCTCACAATTGGGCTAAATCTGTTGTTTTTTAGGAACACTTATATGACATGGAAAGCAACTCTGGATTCCTTCAGTGGTGTCTAAAAACTGTGCAGTGCCAGTTAAGAACGGTGTCTACAGCTCGCAGCAAGCAGCCACGCAAAGGTGGCCCAGTGTCTCCTGGACTGCCTGCTTCTGCTGCGCAGCATTCAGGAGATGAATGCCTGGAAACAGTGACACTTTTCACTCAGCTGACAAAGAACTGGCCTCAAAGATGAGATAAACCTTCAGTCATCGGCAACAGCTCCACAATGATCCACAACAGTCTTCGGATAATCTGCAGCTGTTTCCTCGCTTTATGGAGACAAAAGACTGGTAAATATGAAATGTGAATTCATTCTTTCCTATGCTGCCACAAGATGTGTGAATACTAAAGGGGGGTAATAATTATTGCTGGTTCTCCATTAATAGATTTTACAAGACTTTTCTTTGATGTTTGAAGATGAGGTTTCTGCAAGATTCCATGAAAAATGGACCATGAACTTTAAAGAAATCAAAGAAGCACAGACCCTAAAAGAGACATCTCTTCTTCAAAAATGTCCAAAGGCTGTCCTCCGTGAAGCTACTAGCCCCACAGAGGAGCCAGGTAAATACAAACAACTTGTGTATAATTTATTTCCTCACAAGGGATAACAGTTAGCATTGATTCACTGTATTTGTAGTGACAGGTAATGATTTGTTTTAGAGTGGGACAGTGATATGTCCTCGCTGATGCTTCTGCTGTATTTTTACCGCAAGCTGCTGGAAAAAAGTGGGCAAAGAAAATCAGTGTTGAGGAAGCTACAGAACATCTGGTGAAATATCACAAGGTTTGTTTAAAAAAACCTTGCACCTTTTTATAAGCAGGTGTCTCATAAATGATTGTTATATTTTGTGTTTATTTCAGTCCTTCCAAAGTCTTGAGGATCACAGCCATATGAAATCCACAGCCATATGTCCTTGACCAGGGATCATCAAAAACCCAAGTTTCATTGTTTTTAACAAAAAGCTTCCCTGCCAGTCAGGCACAAATTTGGAGGTGTTTCCCATACTGTTTTCAATGTAATTTTGTCATTAGCTTGAGGTATGATGACTCCCGGTCCAACAAGATGTTTAGATGTCACCTTTGCGCTCTGTTATTTAGCGCTGCTTTGCTTTTCTTCTGGCATCTCAAATGTATCCATGGAATGTGCCCCGGGAAATATCTAAGGTAGGTAGGCTGTGGCTTAATGTTCAGTTTTTTTTTTGTTTGGTTTTTTTGTTTTTTGTTTTTTAAATGCATGTTCAAAAGTACAAATGTATTTTAATGGAAGTAGATACAAATGTTTTATTTTAGTATTTGCTAAATAAAATGTCTTATTTTGGCAGATAATGTCTCTTTTCTATAATTTTATATGGATAAAATCAATATTATAATAAACCCCCAAATCTTAACTCCCCAAAAGGGTAAAAAATGGCCCAAAAACAACTCCAAAAAAAGAGTACTTGAATTCCAGTTTTGGAGTAGAATCTGTAGACTTACATATACACTTTAAGAGGTGGGAGTTTATGGCAAAGTGGAAAATTTGCAGTGCATGTTATAGTTGTTTCCTTCTCATTTACCCTCTTGAAGCTGGAGTGATTTGCATATATTTGAGTAATCTTTAAATCGCTTCTCTGCTCCCATTGGGCAGAAGTCAGCAAACTCTTTTCTTTTATTACGTTGTTTTAGATGAATATTGTGATTTCATATTATTAAAATAAAGGCAGAATGAAAACAAAACAGTGAGTTGTAATATGTCTACTTGGTAAACTCCTGCAGTTGGCTTGTACTGTGCAGCTGTGTTGTTCTCATAATCTTACAAAATGACACATAACAATGTCAAAGTCTGACAAAGTAGTTTCAAGCACAACATGCAAATAAGGAAAACCTGTTCTGTACACATTCTGAGAGACACCAATACTTAAGAGGCTCTGTTACAGAGTAACCGCAGGGGCTGAAACAAGAATATGTTTTTTCAGTGACAAAAACATAAAAAACCTGCTTCTTGCTTTCGTGTACATGTTGTTCCTTTGGTTCTAATATTCCACTGTATGGCATAAACTGTATCTATCTCCATGGAGAATGTTCAGAAGTATGGTTTTAAAGAAGACCTATAGTACTTGTGTCTGCTCTATAGTTATAATCTATCTAAATATGCAACATACAACATAAACATCATCACAACAATGAGTCGTGAGGCCGTCGTCCCTACTATGGATAACTGCAGATCAAGCTAAAGAGCAGCTGAATTTTTGTATTTGTACCAAAATGACTACACAATGCTGCTGAATCCTATGTGTATCATTGATTAAGAAGGTAACACTGGAGGACAAAGCTGAAGCTCTGGAAAAAGTTGTGGGTGTGGACTCTATTTGAGGTCAGGTATCTAAACTGACCTCAAATAGAGTAATAAATATTAAAATGGATGCATATTTTCAGCAGCCTGTGATCAGTGCAAGAGCTCATAGTCCTGTTTAAGAGTTTGATTTTCCACAAATGGATGACAGTGACTAACTGGAAAAGCTGTCACCTAATGCTAACTAGCTTGTGACTGTGATGAGGGCAGAGGGACTTGACTTTCCAAATTAAAGTTCTGAAACATATTAAAACATGTGAAAACAACACACCGGTCTCTCAAAAATAACTTTAATTTGGAAATAATATTGGAAAACAAAAACAAACCTTTTTGAGAAGCACAAAGCTCATCTGTTGTAGTTCAGACCAAATCAAATCTTTATGTTAGCAAATGTTTATTCATTTTTGGCCAAATACAAAAAACACCCATAACAGGTCCAAGACAAAAAGTAACAGAAAATAAGATTTACGCCTGTACATACCACATTAAACTTAGACAAACTTTGATAACAATATGACTTAACCACTCATGGCCTATTGTTTATATGACAACAAGGCAGCTTTAAGATCAGACAGTTTGGTTCCAGAGATTAAGAGTTTTCTATTTTGTAGTACGCATGTACACTGTGGACAACTCTAAATAAGCAATATCAAAGGTCCAATATGGTCCCAAAAACCTGCATAAAACTCAGGGGGTATCCCATTGAGGCCAGAAGATTTACTTCTGCACATAACTAAAACAACATCTTTAAGCTCACTCAAAGTAATAGGGTGGTTAAGTTTATGTAGTTCGTCCTCAGCCAGCTTAGCTAAATGTGTGCCCTCAAGAAAGTTATTACACGTTTATTCATCATGTAGCAGCTCAGAGGTGTATAATTTGGAATAACATGAGGAAAAAACAGCATTAACACCTGATGGCTCCACTAAAATCTGTCCGTCAGAATCCCTAACAGAGGAAATGTCCGAGAAGTGCTAATCCGCTCTGAGCCGAAGATCAAGTAGATGACTTGGTCTGGCTCCATTAACATAGCAATGCTGTCTAGTTTAATGAATTCAGCACAGTGTTTAAGAATAGTGTTAATCTCTTTTTTGATTAAATCATGTTGAAGAGCCATGAGCCATGTCATCATCATAACATTGTTGCATTAGCTTGTCAAAGACTTTAACTTTACTCTGTAACACATGCAGTCTGGACATTCTGTATTTCTTTACATAGGAAGCATAGCGAGTTGCATTGTTGTGAATAAAACCTTTAACCGCATCCTATAAAATTCTAGGGTCATCCACAGAGCCTTTATTAAAGCTAACTGTCATTACAAAGAAAAGTACTATTAAAGCACCAACGAAGAGCACATGGAAGGCATGATGTTAATGAGGCACAAGTGATGAAAGCCTTGAGAAAATGGATTGTGAGTAACTTTGGAAATGTTTTGAAAGCAACAAATAATCAATTCTAGAGAATGATTTGTGTCTAGTCGACCTGTGTGTATAATCCCTTGTGCCAGGATTCAGCATGATCCACAGATCCACCAAACCAGTCTCATTAGCCCAGCGCTTAAATGCTTCTGAAGCACGTTTTTGATCCAGACTTTGAGACCTTCCACAGCCTCCCTCAGGTTCAACAAACAAATATTATCCTGCCTCAAACGGCTTTCAAGATCCACAACTTTGGCCGCCAACTCCACATTGAATTTAACTCATCCACTCTCAACGGCATCACGTCGTTCTCCAGCGCCAAGATGCATACCTCCTCCTCAGCAACTTCCATTTATGTCAGAAGAAACAGCAATCTCATCAATATGCTTAATAATGTTGTCAATTTTGTCATCTAGTGACAATTCCAACTTCGCAATAGAATGACTGATGGCAGTCTGAGTACACGTTGCTTCTGGGCCAATCGTGTTGGAAATGTGCTTTAGTAAGGCCTCAGTGGAGATGGCGGGGATTGTTCTTCTTGAACAAAATCTTCACTCACAAGACCATTCAGCCAGCATTTGTTTTGTACCTTTGTTCCTGGCGTGGACGTTGATGAGGACGTCTTTGCAGATCTGGCTGCTAAAGACATGGGATTCATCATTGCTGCAAGTAGGCCTAATGTACATCAGTATGATTTATTAAAGTATGTTCTAGGAGATATGTCTATGCTTTTTAAAAGGAGTTTTTGATTTTAGTGCTTCCCTTGGAGCCAGTGAATTTGTCTACCTACACAGACCTAAATGCATTTTGTGACGCCCCAAACCTGTCTGACAACATGACAGTTGGTAAGTAAGACAGGAAAAGTAGTATTAATGTATGTGTGCATTCATGGCATATCATGTCTGACAAACTTGAGCATTTTAGAAGATGAGAATGATCTAAAAACTGTCCATCTCAAGCAGCCTAAGCAGTGAGGCTTTTTTATGAGTGAAATTATATACTGTTCATCCTACAGATCAAGCAAAAAAATGTGTTTTTGCAATTATTGTGGTAGACGGCCTTCATGATGCTTTAAAGATGCACTATGCAACTTTTCTGGTGATATGTTAAACAGTCTTAATCTTAAATTATTTCCACTGACACAATATACATTTTACATCAATAAAACACTTGTAGTATACACTTGTATATTATATAGATGTTAGATAAGTAAGTTTGTGACTGTGGAATTGTTTAGACAAAGTTACATGATTTCCATTGAGCAGACAGTGGAATTCACACCAGAAATATGTTTAAATATTTACAGATTCTATTTCTTTCCTTTTTTTTTTTCTTTTTTTTTTTTTTTTCATTTCAGAATGTGGAAAAAAATCTGAGATGTAGTCCTGAGAGCAGAAATGTAACTAAAGAAGACATAGAAACTAGAACTTTGAAGATACAACTTGACACATTATGGTGAATCAGAATCAGAATCAGAAGACTTTTATTGCCATAGTCTGTGAACACAGTTCACAAACTAGGAACTTGCTTCGGTGAAAAAGTGCAACATAAACACACTGAATAAATACAAATACAAATAAGGGCATGCACAAAGTTAAAAAGATATGCTTAAAAAATCAAATGAAATACTTAAAGGGAGAAAATATATACAACAGCAGCATCAGAACAACAGTGCAAAGTGGCTTATTAAAGTGGCCAGTGTTATAAAGTGTCCAGTTTAGTGCAGATATTATAAAGTGTTCATGAGACAAACGGCAGAGGGGAAGAAACTGTTCTTATGGCGAGAGGTTCTGGTCCCAATGGACCGTAGCCTCCTGCCAGAGGGAAGTGGCTCAAATACTCCATGTCCAGGGTGAGAAGTGTCAGCTGCTATACGGCCTGCTCGCCCCCGAGTTCTGGAGACGTACAGGTCCTGTATAGATGGAAGGCTGCAGCCAATCACCTTCTCAGCAGAGCGCACAATGCGCTGCAGTCTCTGTCTGTCCCTGGCAGTGGCCCCAGCGAACCACACAGTGATGGAGGAGGTGAGGATGGACTCAATGATGGCCGTGTCGTGGTCGTGGTCGGCTCCCACTTGAGATCCTGGGTGATGCAGGTGCCCAGGAAGCGGAAAGAGTCCACAGTGGTGATGGGGGAGTTCGTCAGGGTGAGGGGAGGCAGGGGGGCTGTGACTTTCCTGAAGTCCAAGATCATCTCCACTGTCTTCTGGGCGTTGAGCTCCAGGTTGTTGCTGCTGCACCAGGACACCAGCCGGTCCACCTCCCTCCTGTAGGCAGACTCATCGCCGTCCGAGATGAGTCCGATGAGGGTGGTGTCATCCTCAAACTTAACCAGTTTGACGGAGTCGTGGCTGGAGGTGCAGCAGTTGATGTACAGGGAGAAGAGCAGGGGAGAAAGTACACAGCCCTGTGGAGATCCTGTGCTGATAGTCCGAGTGTCCGAGACATTCTTCCCCAGCCGCACGCGCTGTCTCCTGTCCGTTAGGAAGTCAGTGATCCACCTGCAGGTGGAGTCAGGCACGTTGAGCTGAGCGAGCTTGTCCTGGAGCAGAGCAGGGAGGATGGTGTTGAATGCAGAGCTGAAGTCCACAAACAGGATCCTGGCGTAGGTTCCCGGGGAGTCCAGATGCTGGAGGATGAAGTGAAGGGCCAGGTTAATGGCGTGGGTTAATGGCGTCCGAGGTGGGTTTGGAGGTAATGTCCATGATGGTGAGGGAGGAGGGGTAGGGGTGTGAAACTTCAAACCTCGCATAAAAGCTGTTTAACTTTTCTGCTAGTTGTTTGTTGTCCACGGCGGGAGGGGCTTTGGGCCTGTAGTTGGTGATTTGCCTAAGCCCTCTCCAGACAGAAGCAGAGTCGTTGGTGGAGAATTGCTGCTCCAGACGTGTATTGTACTTTGCTTTAGCCTTTTCCACCTCTTTGCTAAACGCATACTTGTCTGTAGCCATCACGATCTTCTGCCCTGAAAGCCATCTCCTTTTCCCTCCTCAGATGTCTCAGTCTGGGTGTGAACCAGGGTTTATCGTTGTTAAAAGTCACCCTGGTGCATGATGGAATGATGCTGTCCTCACAGAACTGAATGTATGATGTCACAGTGTCTGTGTACTCATCCAAACTGTCTGTGGCAGCCTCCCAGTCTGTAGTGTCCAAACACATGCGAAGCTCCTCCACAGCCTCACTGGTCCACTTCTTAGATGTCCTCACAGCAGGTTTGGAGAGTTTCAGCCGTTGTTTGTAAGCAGGGATGAGGTGAACGTGACGTGATCAGAGAACCCTAGAGCAGCGCGGGGCACGGCTCTGTAGGCTCCACTGACTGTTGTGTAACAGTGATGCAGCATCTTCTGCTCTCTCGTCGGGCAATTAATAAACTGTTTATATTTGGGCAGTTCCTGGCTCAGATTTCCCTTATTAAAATCCCCCAGGATGATCAGTAAAGAGTCCGGGAAGGTTCGCTCCACATCCAGAATCTGCTCCGCGAGCACGCGCTGGGCCTCGTGCGTGTCCGCGCACGGAGGGATGTAAACAGTGGCCAGAATAAATGAAGTGAACTCACGTGGAGAATAGAAAGGCCTACAGTTAATGTCACTGTTGTTGCCATGTGGGAAAAAGGTTAAGAAAATATTGTATCACAAATGTCTTGTATTTGCAACTTCATTATTATTATGAACTATTTCATGTTTTTCTCTTAATAGGAGAGCAGTTTGCAACAAACTAAAGAGTTTCATGCTCTTGGCATAATAGAAATGTTCCCCTCGCAAAAGGATTCATGTTCCAAAAAGAGACATGTAAGTCTTCACTTTCTCACAATTGGGCTAAATCTGTTGTTTTTTAGGAACACTTATATGACATGGAAAGCAACTCTGGATTCCTTCAGTGGTGTCTAAAAACTGTGCAGTGCCAGTTAAGAACGGTGTCTACAGCTCGCAGCAAGCAGCCACGCAAAGGTGGCCCAGTGTCTCCTGGACTGCCTGCTTCTGCTGCGCAGCATTCAGGAGATGAATGCCTGGAAACAGTGACACTTTTCACTCAGCTGACAAAGAACTGGCCTCAAAGATGAGATAAACCTTCAGTCATCGGCAACAGCTCCACAATGATCCACAACAGTCTTCGGATAATCTGCAGCTGTTTCCTCGCTTTATGGAGACAAAAGACTGGTAAATATGAAATGTGAATTCATTCTTTCCTATGCTGCCACAAGATGTGTGAATACTAAAGGGGGGTAATAATTATTGCTGGTTCTCCATTAATAGATTTTACAAGACTTTTCTTTGATGTTTGAAGATGAGGTTTCTGCAAGATTCCATGAAAAATGGACCATGAACTTTAAAGAAATCAAAGAAGCACAGACCCTAAAAGAGACATCTCTTCTTCAAAAATGTCCAAAGGCTGTCCTCCGTGAAGCTACTAGCCCCACAGAGGAGCCAGGTAAATACAAACAACTTGTGTATAATTTATTTCCTCACAAGGGATAACAGTTAGCATTGATTCACTGTATTTGTAGTGACAGGTAATGATTTGTTTTAGAGTGGGACAGTGATATGTCCTCGCTGATGCTTCTGCTGTATTTTTACCGCAAGCTGCTGGAAAAAAGTGGGCAAAGAAAATCAGTGTTGAGGAAGCTACAGAACATCTGGTGAAATATCACAAGGTTTGTTTAAAAAAACCTTGCACCTTTTTATAAGCAGGTGTCTCATAAATGATTGTTATATTTTGTGTTTATTTCAGTCCTTCCAAAGTCTTGAGGATCACAGCCATATGAAATCTACAGCCATATGTCCTCGACCAGGGATCATCAAAAACCCAAGTTTCATTGTTTTTAACAAAAAGCTTCCCTGCCAGTCAGGCACAAATTTGGAGGTGTTTCCCATACTGTTTTCAATGTAATTTTGTCATTAGCTTGAGGTATGATGACTCCCGGTCCAACAAGATGTTTAGATGTCACCTTTGTGCTCTGTTATTTAGCGCTGCTTTGCTTTTCTTCTGGCATCTCAAATGTATCCATGGAATGTGCCCCGGGAAATATCTAAGGTAGGTAGGCTGTGGCTTAATGTTCAGGTTTTTTTTTGTTTGGTTTTTTTGTTTTTTGTTTTTTAAATGCATGTTCAAAAGTACAAATGTATTTTAATGGAAGTAGATACAAATGTTTTATTTTAGTATTTGCTAAATAAAATGTTATTTTTTTATCAGATAATGTCTCTTTTCTATAATTTTATATGGATAAAATCAATATTATAATAAACCCTCAAATCTTAACTCCCCAAAAGGGTAAAAAATGGCCCAAAAACAACTCCAAAAAAAGAGTACTTGAATTACAGTTTTGGAGTAGAATCTGCAGACTTACATATACACTTTAAGAGGTGGGAGTTTATGGCAAAGTGGAAAATTTGCAGTGCATGTTATAGTTGTTTCCTTCTCATTTACCCTCTCGAAGCTGGAGTGATTTGCATATATTTGAGTAATCTTTAAATCGCTTCTCTGCTCCCATTGGGCAGAAGTCAGCAAACTCTTTTCTTTTATTACGTTGTTTTAGATGAATATTTCATATTATTAAAATAAAGGCAGAATGAAAACAAAACAGTGAGTTGTAATATGTCTACTTGGTAAACTCCTGCAGTTGGCTTGTACTGTGCAGCTGTGTTGTTCTCATAATCTTACAAAATGACACATAACAATGTCAAAGTCTGACAAAGTAGTTTCAAGCACAACATGCAAATAAGGAAAAGCTGTTCTGTACACATTCTGAAAGGCACAGATATTGTAACAGGGACAGAGTGACGCTCAAACTGCCAAACCCGATTTCTGAAACAAGACACTCTGAGTTGATCCTGTCTGAGTGGGATAACTCTGAGTTCGTCCATCCTGCTTTGTGAAACAGGGTTGATTCCAACGCAGTAATTATGAGTTGGTCAACTGTAACATTTGTTGATATAGCGCTTTTCCACCTTCAAGGCACTCAAAGCGCTTTACATCAAGAAATCACTCACCCATTCACACACATAGGAGATGAAGTGTCTTGCCCAAGGACACAGTCAAAGTATTCTGGATGAAATGCCTGATGGCTGTGGTAATGGGAGGGAATTCTGTGAACAAGTCAAACAGGTGATTATGAAACAGAAAAAAATGCGCCGCCAGGCTCAGATCAAGAGTCTTAAGAGGGAGGCCAGGACGGACCATCTCATAACGAGTGACACGGCGCATCTCCACTGCACGGCTCTTCGGCTCTCCTCCTCAGGTGAGTCTTAAATACACGTCATTAGTGTCGGGCAAAAGATCGATTAAATTGATAAATTGAATTCAAATGAGTTCAAATAATTTTCTTTGGAAGGAAATAGGATTTTATTTCTTCAGTTACACATTTAACACTCTTGACGATGATGATGATGATGATGATGATTAGTATGGCAACAATTCAAGTCTTGATTCTACTGAGTCAAAGAGTCATAATTTCAGTATTTTTTCAATTTGGTTGGGCCTCAGAAGAGCAAAAACTTGTGCTACTTTTTCTGTACATTTTATATCCATTCGACGTGTGTTGTGTCTCACTTGTTCAGGTGGACTTTACAATTTTGCACACAGTTTTTGCAGTTTCAGGAGGATGGGAGAGCATCTGACACAGTCTGACTGCGCTGTACATTGACATCACACTTTTTTGGACACTTAAAGATGTTTAATATTACACGAAAACAGAAATAAAATTTAAAAAAGGAAGGTGAGTGAGGCTTTAGAGGGAGGGCGAGGTGTTTGTGGAAGGAACTGAGTGAGTGAGAGAGGGGCCAGGTGTATGTGGGAGGGGCCAGGTGTATGTGGGGGGGGGCAAGTCAATGTGGGAGGGGCCAGGTGCATGTGGGAGGGGCCATGTGAATGTGGGAGGGGCCAGGTGTATGTGGGAGGGGCCTGGTGAATATGAGAGGGGCCATGTGTATGTGGGAGGGGCCATGTGATTGTGGAAGGGGCGAGGTGATTGTGGGAGGGGCCAGGTGTATGTGGGAGGGGCTAAGTGAATGCAGGAGGGGCCAGGAGATTGTGGGCGGGGCAAGTTAATGTTGGAGGGATCAAGTGAATGTGGGAGGGGCCAGGTGATTGTGGGAGGGGCCAGATGATGAAGAGAGAGGCCAGGTTTTTATTTTTTTTATTTTTATTATTACTTAACTACCAAGCTACAGATTTTAGACAGACCATAAGCAAAAACTGTTCATATTGCTACCTTTTCTTAAAGCGCAGTTATTGAGCTTATGTCTGCTCTATAGTTATAAACACCTGTGGATCATTATGTTAGAATTTGTACATTTTAAACTGCAATATTCATCTAAAACGACTTAATAAAAGAAACTAGTTAACCTCATCATAAATGTCATCACAAGAGAGAGGTGCATGTTGTCAGCCTCTCCTGTGGATAGCTGCAGATCACACTAGTGAGCAGCGGATTTTATGACAACGTGACGCTGCCGAATCCTAGCAGTATCATCAATTAAGAAAATAAAACTGGAGAACGAAATTAGCACAGAGCGTGTACTGGTGGCAGTGAAAACGGGTTGATTGGCAAAATGGCGTCTTGAAAATAAGTAGTTAAAGGTTGCTCAAACATGCACGAACCACTCCAGATACAGATACTTTGAGAGCGTAAATGAGAAAGAAACAACTATAACATGGTTGAAATATGTATTTTGCAGAATAGGTCTGCTTTACAAGAGTGCAAGTTTTCAGAGAGCTCCCATAATCCTTTATACCTGTTGTGTTAAACAGACATGGGGGCAAGTCAAATATCTAGTTACAGTGTGTTGTGTGTATGGACCTTGTCACTAATGTAAATGATCGAGGAAAACATGGGCTTAATGTTTAGAGAGTTCTTATGACATTTTTTTGTTTGTTTTTAGTTTCTCAGGGACCAAACGCACTGAGGGCGCACTGCTCCCTGCTGGTTTAACATGCTCCTGTTGGTGCTCATCGCGGCTGGCCTCTGTTCCACCGAAGGTACAAGCTAAGAATGAAAAGCACTTTGGTATTGTTGTGTGAGCTCTGTGAGTACTGACTGTGAGTATCAGGCGTATGTGAGTATCGATTGTGTGTGTATTAGATGTGTGTGTGTGTGTGTGTGTGAGTATCAGTTGTGTGTGTGAGTATCAGTTGTGTGTGTGAGTATCAGTTGTGTGTGTGAGTATCAGTTGTGTGTGTGTGTGAGTATCAGTTGTGTGTGTGAGTATCAGTTGTGTGTGTGAGTATCAGTTGTGTGTGTGTGTGAGTATCAGTTGTGTGTGTGAGTATCAGTTGTGTGTGTGAGTATCAGTTGTGTGTGTGAGTATCAGTTGTGTGTGTGAGTATCAGTTGTGTGTGTGTGTGAGTATCAGTTGTGTGTGTGAGTATCAGTTGTGTGTGTGAGTATCAGTTGTGTGTGTGAGTATCAGTTGTGTGTGTGTGTGAGTATCAGTTGTGTGTGTGAGTATCAGTTGTGTGTGTGTGAGTATCAGTTGTGTGTGTGAGTATCAGTTGTGTGTGTGAGTATCAGTTGTGTGTGTGAGTATCAGTTGTGTGTGTGAGTATCAGTTGTGTGTGTGTGTGAGTATCAGTTGTGTGTGTGAGTATCAGTTGTGTGTGTGAGTATCAGTTGTGTGTGTGTGTGAGTATCAGTTGTGTGTGTGAGTATCAGTTGTGTGTGTGTGTGTGTGTGTGAGCATCAGTTGTGTGTGTGAGTATCAGTTGTGTGTGTGTGAGTATCAGTTGTGTGTGTGAGTATCAGTTGTGTGTGTGAGTATCAGTTGTGTGTGAGAGTATCAGTTGTGTGTGAGAGTATCAGTTGTGTGTGTGAGTATCAGTTGTGGGGGTGTGTGTGTGTGTGTGTGAGTATCAGTTGTGTGTGTGAGTATCAGTTGTGGGGGTGTGGGTGTGTGTGTGTGAGTATCAGTTGTGTGTGAGAGTATCAGTTGTGTGTGAGAGTATCAGTTATGTGTGTGAGAGTATCAGTTGTGTGTGAGAGTATCAGTTATGTGTGTGAGAGTATCAGTTGTGTGTGTGAGTATCAGTTGTGTGTGTGTGAGTATCAGTTGTGTGTGAGAGTATCAGTTGTGTGTGAGAGTATCAGTTATGTGTGTGAGAGTATCAGTTGTGTGTGAGAGTATCAGTTGTGTGTGAGAGTATCAGTTATGTGTGTGAGAGTATCAGTTGTGTGTGTGAGTATCAGTTGTGTGTGTGTGAGTATCAGTTGTGTGTGTGTGTGAGTATCAGTTGTGTGTGTGAGTATCAGTTGTGTGTGTGAGTATCAGTTGTGTGTGTGTGTGTGAGCATCAGTTGTGTGTGTGAGTATCAGTTGTGTGTGTGTGAGTATCAGTTGTGTGTGTGAGTATCAGTTGTGTGTGTGAGTATCAGTTGTGTGTGAGAGTATCAGTTGTGTGTGAGAGTATCAGTTGTGTGTGTGAGTATCAGTTGTGTGTGTGTGTGAGTATCAGTTGTGTGTGTGTGTGAGTATCAGTTGTGTGTGTGAGTATCAGTTGTGTGTGTGAGTATCAGTTGTGTGTGTGAGTATCAGTTGTGTGTGTGTGTGAGTATCAGTTGTGTGTGTGAGTATCAGTTGTGTGTGTGAGTATCAGTTGTGTGTGTGTGTGAGTATCAGTTGTGTGTGTGAGTATCAGTTGTGTGTGTGAGTATCAGTTGTGTGTGTGAGTATCAGTTGTGTGTGTGAGTATCAGTTGTGTGTGAGAGTATCAGTTGTGTGTGTGAGTATCAGTTGTGGGTGTGTGTGTGTGTGTGTGTGAGTATCAGTTGTGTGTGTGAGTATCAGTTGTGGGGGTGTGGGTGTGTGTGTGTGAGTATCAGTTGTGTGTGAGAGTATCAGTTGTGTGTGAGAGTATCAGTTATGTGTGTGAGAGTATCAGTTGTGTGTGAGAGTATCAGTTATGTGTGTGAGAGTATCAGTTGTGTGTGTGAGTATCAGTTGTGTGTGTGTGAGTATCAGTTGTGTGTGAGAGTATCAGTTGTGTGTGAGAGTATCAGTTATGTGTGTGAGAGTATCAGTTGTGTGTGAGAGTATCAGTTGTGTGTGAGAGTATCAGTTGTGTGTGAGAGTATCAGTTATGTGTGTGAGAGTATCAGTTGTGTGTGTGAGTATCAGTTGTGTGTGTGTGAGTATCAGTTGTGTGTGAGAGTATCAGTTGTGTGTGAGAGTATCAGTTATGTGTGTGAGAGTATCAGTTGTGTGTGTGAGTATCAGTTGTGGGTGTGTGTGTGTGTGTGTGAGTATCAGTTGTGGGTGTGTGTGTGTGTGTGTGTGTGAGTATCAGTTGTGTGTGTGGGGTGTGGGTGTGTGTGTGTGTGTGTGTGTGAGTATCAGTTGTGTGTGTGGGGTGTGGGTGTGTGTGTGTGTGTGAGTATCAGTTGTGTGTAGTATGTGTGTGTATCGATTGTGACTATGATCTGTGTGAGTGAGTATCGGTATCGGAGAATCGGCCATGTCTGCTGACTGACTGACAATGCTTCTGTTGCAGGGGCTACCTATCAAACCAGGTTGAACGTGGATTCGTGTCCCTGGAATATTTATGGAAAAAACTATACTTTGATTTATGTGAGTATTACACAAGGAGAACCTAATTCAATTCTATTTATTTTTTTAAAGCCCATAATCACAACAGCAGTTGCCTTTTAGGCAATAAAAGTTTAATAATTGATTTAACAAACAGAAAGTTAGAAAATCAATAATGAAACAGACATTGGTAAAAAAAAAACAAAAAAAACAAAACAAGAAAACAAGCAAATGGATAACTGTCCCAGAACATCCCCTGTCCTTAGACCCTCCTTCTCACCAAGAAAAAACTAGAAAAACAAAAACCAAGTTGGGAAAAAGAGAAAACTCGGGGAGGACCACAATGAAGGAGGCTTATCCATGGTAGGGCAGGGGTCATCCTAGCCTGGAGAGGAAAGGGAGGGTCCGGCTCCACAGAACAGGATCAGGGCACAGGAAGGGCATCTATGGTCCAGTCATGACTGGACAGTCATAGCAGTGAACAAACTCCAGGTGAACTGAAGAGTGAATGTTGTTGACAGGGAAAGTAGGGGAAACACAGGATAGTGCTCAGGTTACCATACTTCCGACAGCATAGCTGCTTCTAAGGCAGTGTAACAAAAATTATTGATTATATTTCTGCTCCTAACTTGTCTGGCCATAAGCTAATTCAAAGAGGAACGTTTTAAGCCTGTTTCAAATGAGACTTCAACAAGAAGCTAATGAAGAGCCCGGCTGTTGCATTTTGAACTAGTTGAAAGCTTTTTGTAGAGTTATTAGGACACACAGCTTGTAGGGAATTACAGTAATCAAGCCTTGATCTAACAAATGTGTGAATACGTTTTTCAGCATCATTTTTAGAAAAGATTGTTCTGATTTTGGCGATATTACACAGGTAGAAGAAGGCTGTTCTACAGGCTTGGTTTATGTGTGCTGTGAGTGAGGGCTCTTGGTCAAATAAGACTCTAAGGTTCAGTCGAGCTGGAGGCTACACTGACACTGTCCAGAGTGACTCTCTGGTCAGATAGAAAGTCTCACAGGCCTTTGGGGCCTAGAACAATGACCTCTGTTTATTTGGGTTAAGAAGCAGATAATTAAGTGTCATCCAGGTTTTTGTGTCCTTCACACAGGCACTAAGTCTGTCTACTCCATCAGTCTGATCTGGTTTCATTGATAAGTTCAGCTGTGTGTCATCAGCAGAGCAGTGGAAATGAATGCCATGTTTTCTGATAATATTACACATAAGTGTGAACAAGATTGGGCAAAGTACAGAACCCTGTGGCACACTGTAGGCATCTTTAGAACTTGGCAAGGACCTCTGATTTACATTAATAATCTGGTACCTATCAGATAAATAGAATTTAAACCAGCTGAGGTTTGATGGAGTCAAACACTGCACTGAAGTTCAACAGAACCAGGACTTAGACCAGTCAGCAGATAATAATAAATCATTTGTGACTTTAAGAAGTGCAGTTTCTGTGCTGTGGTGAGCTCTGAATTTTGATTGAAAAGCTTCTAATAAATGATTAGCCTGTAGGTGGTGACAAAGCTGCTACTACGACTGTAGTTGGGTAATAGATCAGGATCAAGATTATTTTTTTCAGAAGTGGTTTAATCACTGCATATATTTTGAGGATAGGCTGAAGTTAGCTCTGCTCGTCGACAGCAGTGAACCTACTGTCACTGATGGATTTATGTGGGACACCGCTTTTTATTTATCTCTAATGGTTGTGATTTAAAAAAAAAAAAAAACTTAAAAAATTTAAGAAAGTCGTTGCAGCTGAGCAAAGCAGGGACTGAGGGACCTGAGGGAGGATATAAAGTAGGACTACGATATGATTTATGAGAATTACACAAGAACTGAAAATATAACAAATCACTGCTCAATAATGTAAAGCAATACATTAAAAAATGTAAAATAAATGTATGTAATGAAGAGGAGAGGAGGATGAAAAGGAGAGGAGGATGAAGAGGAGAGTAGGGTAAAAAGGACAGGAGGATGAAAAGGAGAGGAGGATGAAGAGGAGAGGAGGATGAAAAGGAGAGGATGGTAAAAAGGACAGGAGGATGAAGAGGAGAGGAGGATGAAAAGGAGAGGAGGATGAAGAGGAGAGGAAGGTAAAAAGGAGAGGAGGATGAAGAGGAGAGGAGGGTAAAAAGGACAGGAGGATGAAGAGGAGAGGAGGATGAAGAGGAGAGGGGGATGAAGAGGAGAGGAGGGTAAAAAGGACAGGAGGATGAAGAGGAAAGGAGGATGAAAAGGAGAGGAGGATGAAGAGGAGAGGAGGGTAAAAAGGAAAGGAGGATGAAGAGGAGAGGAGGGTAAAAAGGACAGGAGGATGAAGAGGAAAGGAGGATGAAAAGGAGAGGAGGATGAAGAGGAGAGGAGGATGAACAGGAGAGGAGGGTAAAAAGGACAGGAGGATGAAGAGGAGAGGAGGATGAAAAGGAGAGGAGGATGAAGAGGAGAGGAGGGTAAAAAGGACAGGAGGATGAAGAGGAAAGGAGGATGAAAAGGAGAGGAGGATGAAGAGGAGAGGAGGGTAAAAAGGACAGGAGGATGAAGAGGAGAGGAGGATGAAGAGGAAAGGAGGATGAAGAGGAGAGGAGGGTAAAAAGGACAGGAGGATGAAGAGGAAAGGAGGATGAAAAGGAGAGGAGGATGAAGAGGAGAGGAGGGTAAAAAGGACAGGAGGATGAAGAGGAGAGGAGGATGAAAAGGAGAGGAGGATGAAGAGGAGAGGAGGATGAAGAGGAGAGGAGGATGAAGAGGAGAGGAGGGTAAAAAGGACAGGAGGAGGGTAAAAAGGACAGGAGGATGAAGAGGAGAGGAAGGTAAAAAGGACAGGAGGATGAAGAGGAGAGGAGGATGAAGAGGAGAGGAGAGTAAAAAGGACAGGAGGATGAAGAGGAGAGGAGGAGAAGAGGAGAGGAGGATGAAGAGGAGAGTAGGGTAAAAAGGACAGGAGGATGAAGAGGAGAGGAGGATGAAGAGGAAAGGAGGGTAAAAAGGACAGGAGGATGAAGAGGAAAGGAGGATGAAAAGGAGAGGAGGATGAAGAGGAGAGGAGGATGAAGAGGAGAGGAGGGTAAAAAGGACAGGAGGATGAAGAGGAAAGGAGGATGAAAAGGAGAGGAGGATGAAGAGGAGAGGAGGGTAAAAAGGACAGGAGGATGAAGAGGAGAGGAGGATGAAGAGGAAAGGAGGATGAAGAGGAGAGGAGGGTAAAAAGGACAGGAGGATGAAGAGGAGAGAAGGATGAAAAGGAGAGGAGGATGAAGAGGAGAGGAGGGTAAAAAGGACAGGAGGATGAAGAGGAGAGGAGGATGAAGAGGAGAGGAGGGTAAAAAGGACAGGAGGATGAAGAGGAGAGGAGGATGAAGAGGAGAGGAAGGTAAAAAGGACAGGAGGATGAAGAGGAGAGGAGAGTAAAAAGGAGAGGAGGATGAAGAGGAGAGGAGGAGAAGAGGAGAGGAGGATGAAGAGGAGAGTAGGGTAAAAAGGACAGGAGGATGAAAAGGAGAGGAGGATGAAGAGGAGAGGAGGATGAAAAGGAGAGGATGGTAAAAAGGACAGGAGGATGAAGAGGAGAGGAGGATGAAAAGGAGAGGAGGATGAAGAGGAGAGGAAGGTAAAAAGGAGAGGAGGATGAAGAGGAGAGGAGGGTAAAAAGGACAGGAGGATGAAGAGGAGAGGAGGATGAAGAGGAGAGGGGGATGAAGAGGAGAGGAGGGTAAAAAGGACAGGAGGATGAAGAGGAAAGGAGGATGAAAAGGAGAGGAGGATGAAGAGGAGAGGAGGGTAAAAAGGAAAGGAGGATGAAGAGGAGAGGAGGGTAAAAAGGACAGGAGGATGAAGAGGAAAGGAGGATGAAAAGGAGAGGAGGATGAAGAGGAGAGGAGGATGAACAGGAGAGGAGGGTAAAAAGGAGAGGAGGGTAAAAAGGACAGGAGGATGAAGAGGAGAGGAGGATGAAGAGGAAAGGAGGATGAAGAGGAGAGGAGGGTAAAAAGGACAGGAGGATGAAGAGGAAAGGAGGATGAAAAGGAGAGGAGGATGAAGAGGAGAGGAGGGTAAAAAGGACAGGAGGATGAAGAGGAGAGGAGGATGAAAAGGAGAGGAGGATGAAGAGGAGAGGAGGATGAAGAGGAGAGGAGGATGAAGAGGAGAGGAGGGTAAAAAGGACAGGAGGAGGGTAAAAAGGACAGGAGGATGAAGAGGAGAGGAAGGTAAAAAGGACAGGAGGATGAAGAGGAGAGGAGGATGAAGAGGAGAGGAGAGTAAAAAGGACAGGAGGATGAAGAGGAGAGGAGGAGAAGAGGAGAGGAGGATGAAGAGGAGAGTAGGGTAAAAAGGACAGGAGGATGAAGAGGAGAGGAGGATGAAGAGGAAAGGAGGGTAAAAAGGACAGGAGGATGAAGAGGAAAGGAGGATGAAAAGGAGAGGAGGATGAAGAGGAGAGGAGGATGAAGAGGAGAGGAGGGTAAAAAGGACAGGAGGATGAAGAGGAAAGGAGGATGAAAAGGAGAGGAGGATGAAGAGGAGAGGAGGGTAAAAAGGACAGGAGGATGAAGAGGAGAGGAGGATGAAGAGGAAAGGAGGATGAAGAGGAGAGGAGGGTAAAAAGGACAGGAGGATGAAGAGGAGAGGAGGATGAAAAGGAGAGGAGGATGAAGAGGAGAGGAGGGTAAAAAGGACAGGAGGATGAAGAGGAGAGGAGGATGAAGAGGAGAGGAGGGTAAAAAGGACAGGAGGATGAAGAGGAGAGGAGGATGAAGAGGAGAGGAAGGTAAAAAGGACAGGAGGATGAAGAGGAGAGGAGAGTAAAAAGGAGAGGAGGATGAAGAGGAGAGGAGGAGAAGAGGAGAGGAGGATGAAGAGGAGAGTAGGGTAAAAAGGACAGGAGGATGAAGAGGAGAGGAGGATGAAGAGGAGAGGAGGGTAAAAAGGACAGGAGGATGAAGAGGAGAGGAGGATGAAAAGGAGAGGAGGATGAAGAGGAGAGGAGGATGAAAAGGAGAGGAGGGTAAAAAGGACAGGAGGATGAAGAGGAGAGGAGGATGAAAAGGAGAGGAGGATGAAGAGGAGAGGAGGGTAAAAAGGAGAGGAGGATGAAGAGGAGAGGAGGGTAAAAAGGACAGGAGGATGAAGAGGAGAGGAGGATGAAGAGGAGAGGAAGGTAAAAAGGACAGGAGGATGAAGAGGAGAGGAGGATGAAGAGGAGAGGAGGGTAAAAAGGACAGGAGGATGAAGAGGAGAGGAGGATGAAGAGGAGAGGAGGATGAAGAGGAGAGGAGGGTAAAAAGGACAGGAGGATGAAGAGGAGAGGAGGATGAAGAGGAGAGGAGGGTAAAAAGGACAGGAGGATGAAGAGGAAAGGAGGATGAAAAGGAGAGGAGGATGAAGAGGAGAGGAGGATGAAGAGGAGAGGAGGGTAAAAAGGAAAGGAGGATGAAGAGGAGAGGAGGATGAAGAGGAGAGGAGGATGAAGAGGAGAGGAGGGTAAAATGGACAGGAGGATGAAGAGGAGAGGAGGATGAAAAGGAGAGGAGGATGAAGAGGAGAGGAGGACGAAGAGGAGAGGAGGACGAAGAGGAGAGGAGGATGAAGAGGAGAGGAGGGTAAAAAGGACAGGACGATGAAGAGGAGAGGAGGATGAAGAGGAGAGGAGGGTAAAAAGGACAGGAGGATGAAGAGGAGAGGAGGATGAAGAGGAGAGGAGGGTAAAAAGGACAGGAGGATGAAGAGGAGAGGAGGATGAAGAGGAGAGGAAGGTAAAAAGGACAGGAGGATGAAGAGGAGAGGAGGAGAAGAGGAGAGGAGGATGAAGAGGAGAGTAGGGTAAAAAGGACAGGAGGATGAAGAGGAGAGGAGGATGAAGAGGAGAGGAGTGTAAAAAGGACAGGAGGATGAAGAGGAGAGGAGGATGAAGAGGAGAATGAAGAGGAGAGGAGGATGAAGAGGAGAGGAGGGTAAAAAGGACAGGAGGATGAAGAGGAGAGGAGGATGAAGAGGAGAGGAGGATGAAGAGGAGAGGAGGAGAAGAGGAGAGGAGGATGAAGAGGAGAGGAGGATGAAGAGGAGAGGAGGGTAAAAAGGAAAGGAGGATGAAGAGGAGAGGAGGATGAAGAGGAGAGGAGGGTAAAAAGGACAGGAGGATGAAGAGGAGAGGAGGATGAAGAGGAGAGGAGGGTAAAAAGGACAGGAGGATGAAGAGGAAAGGAGGATGAAAAGGAGAGGAGGATGAAGAGGAGAGGAGGGTAAAAAGGACAGGAGGATGAAGAGGAGAGGAGGATGAAAAGGAGAGGAGGATGAAGAGGAGAGGAGGAGAAGAGGAGAGGAGGATGAAGAGGAGAGGAGGGTAAAAAGGACAGGAGGATGAAGAGGAGAGGAGGATGAAAAGGAGAGGAGGATGAAGAGGAGAGGAGGAGAAGAGGAGAGGAGGATGAAGAGGAGAGGAGGGTAAAAAGGACAGGAGGATGAAGAGGAGAGGAGGATGAAGACGAGAGGAAGGTAAAAAGGACAGGAGGATGAAGAGGAGAGGAGGATGAAGAGGAGAGGAGGGTAAAAAGGACAGGAGGATGAAGAGGAGAGGAGGAGAAGAGGAGGATGAAGAGGAGAGTAGGGTAAAAAGGACAGGAGGATGAAGAGGAGAGGAGGATGAAGAGGAGAGGAGGGTAAAAAGGACAGGAGGATGAAGAGGAGAGGAGGATGAAGAGGAGAATGAAGAGGAGAGGAGGATGAAGAGGAGAGGAGGGTAAAAAGGACAGGAGGATGAAGAGGAGAGGAGGATGAAGAGGAGAGGAGGATGAAGAGGAGAGGAGGAGAAGAGGAGAGGAGGGTAAAAAGGACAGGAGGATGAAGAGGAGAGGAGGATGAAGAGGAGAGGAGGGTAAAAAGGACAGGAGGATGAAGAGGAGAGGAGGATGAAGAGGAGAGGAGGATAAAGAGGAGAGGAGAATGAAGAGGAGATGAGGATGAAGAGGAGGGGAGGATGAAGAGGAGAGGAGGATGAAGAGGAGAGGAGGATGAAGAGGACAGGAGGATGAAGAGGACAGGAGGATGAAGAGGAGGGTAAAAAGGACAGGAGGATGAAGAGGAACGGAGGGTAAAAGGACAGGAGGATGAAGAGGAGGGGAGGATGAAGAGGAGAGGAGGATGTAGAGGAGAGGAGGATGAAGAGGAGAGGAGAATGAAGAGGAGGGGAGGATGAAGAGGAGGGGAGGATGAAGAGGAGAGGAGGGTAAAAAGGACAGGAGGATGAAGAGGAGAGGAGGATGAAGAGGAGAGGAGGGTAAAAAGGACAGGAGGATGAAGAGGAGAGGAGGATGAAGAGGAGAGGAGGGTAAAAAGGACAGGAGGATGAAGAGGAAAGGAGGATGAAGAGGAAAGGAGGATGAAAAGGAGAGGAGGATGAAGAGGAGAGGAGGATGAAGAGGAGAGGAGGGTAAAAAGGAAAGGAGGATGAAGAGGAGAGGAGGATGAAGAGGAGAGGAGGATGAAGAGGAGAGGAGGGTAAAATGGACAGGAGGATGAAGAGGAGAGGAGGATGAAAAGGAGAGGAGGATGAAGAGGAGAGGAGGACGAAGAGGAGAGGAGGACGAAGAGGAGAGGAGGATGAAGAGGAGAGGAGGGTAAAAAGGACAGGACGATGAAGAGGAGAAGAGGATGAAGAGGAGAGGAGGGTAAAAAGGACAGGAGGATGAAGAGGAGAGGAGGATGAAGAGGAGAGGAGGGTAAAAAGGACAGGAGGATGAAGAGGAGAGGAGGATGAAAAGGAGAGGAGGATGAAGAGGAGAGGAGGGTAAAAAGGAGAGGAGGATGAAGAGGAGAGGAGGGTAAAAAGGACAGGAGGATGAAGAGGAGAGGAGGATGAAGAGGAGAGGAAGGTAAAAAGGACAGGAGGATGAAGAGGAGAGGAGGATGAAGAGGAGAGGAGGGTAAAAAGGACAGGAGGATGAAGAGGAGAGGAGGATGAAGAGGAGAGGAGGATGAAGAGGAGAGGAGGGTAAAAAGGACAGGAGGATGAAGAGGAGAGGAGGATGAAGAGGAGAGGAGGGTAAAAAGGACAGGAGGATGAAGAGGAAAGGAGGATGAAAAGGAGAGGAGGATGAAGAGGAGAGGAGGATGAAGAGGAGAGGAGGGTAAAAAGGAAAGGAGGATGAAGAGGAGAGGAGGATGAAGAGGAGAGGAGGATGAAGAGGAGAGGAGGGTAAAATGGACAGGAGGATGAAGAGGAGAGGAGGATGAAAAGGAGAGGAGGATGAAGAGGAGAGGAGGACGAAGAGGAGAGGAGGATGAAGAGGAGAGGAGGGTAAAAAGGACAGGACGATGAAGAGGAGAGGAGGATGAAGAGGAGAGGAGGGTAAAAAGGACAGGAGGATGAAGAGGAGAGGAGGATGAAGAGGAGAGGAAGGTAAAAAGGACAGGAGGATGAAGAGGAGAGGAGGAGAAGAGGAGAGGAGGATGAAGAGGAGAGTAGGGTAAAAAGGACAGGAGGATGAAGAGGAGAGGAGGATGAAGAGGAGAGGAGGGTAAAAAGGACAGGAGGATGAAGAGGAGAGGAGGATGAAGAGGAGGATGAAGAGGAGAGGAGGATGAAGAGGAGAGGAGGGTAAAAAGGACAGGAGGATGAAGAGGAGAGGAGGATGAAGAGGAGAGGAGGATGAAGAGGAGAGGAGGAGAAGAGGAGAGGAGGATGAAGAGGAGAGGAGGATGAAGAGGAGAGGAGGGTAAAAAGGAAAGGAGGATGAAGAGGAGAGGAGGATGAAGAGGAGAGGAGGGTAAAAAGGACAGGAGGATGAAGAGGAGAGGAGGATGAAGAGGAGAGGAGGGTAAAAAGGACAGGAGGATGAAGAGGAAAGGAGGATGAAAAGGAGAGGAGGATGAAGAGGAGAGGAAGGTAAAAAGGACAGGAGGATGAAGAGGAGAGGAGGATGAAAAGGAGAGGAGGATGAAGAGGAGAGGAGGAGAAGAGGAGAAGAGGATGAAGAGGAGAGGAGGGTAAAAAGGACAGGAGGATGAAGAGGAGCGGAGGATGAAGAGGAGAGGAAGGTAAAAAGGACAGGAGGATGAAGAGGAGAGGAGGATGAAGAGGAGAGGAGGATGAAGAGGAGAGGAGGGTATAAAGGACAGGAGGATGAAGAGGAGAGGAGGAGAAGAGGAGGATGAAGAGGAGAGTAGGGTAAAAAGGACAGGAGGATGAAGAGGAGAGGAGGATGAAGAGGAGAGGAGGGTAAAAAGGACAGGAGGATGAAGAGGAGAGGAGGATGAAGAGGAGAATGAAGAGGAGAGGAGGATGAAGAGGAGAGGAGGGTAAAAAGGACAGGAGGATGAAGAGGAGAGGAGGATGAAGAGGAGAGGAGGATGAAGAGGAGAGGAGGAGAAGAGGAGAGGAGGGTAAAAAGGACAGGAGGATGAAGAGGAGAGGAGGATGAAGAGGAGAGGAGGGTAAAAAGGACAGGAGGATGAAGAGGAGAGGAGGATGAAGAGGAGAGGAGGATAAAGAGGAGAGGAGAATGAAGAGGAGATGAGGATGAAGAGGAGGGGAGGATGAAGAGGAGAGGAGGATGAAGAGGAGAGGAGGATGAAGAGGACAGGAGGATGAAGAGGACAGGAGGATGAAGAGGAGGGTAAAAAGGACAGGAGGATGAAGAGGAACGGAGGGTAAAAGGACAGGAGGATGAAGAGGAGGGGAGGATGAAGAGGAGAGGAGGATGGAGAGGAGAGGAGGATGAAGAGGAGAGGAGAATGAAGAGGAGGGGAGGATGAAGAGGAGGGGAGGATGAAGAGGAGAGGAGGGTAAAAAGGACAGGAGGATGAAGAGGAGAGGAGGATGAAGAGGAGAGGAGGGTAAAAAGGACAGGAGGATGAAGAGGAGAGGAGGATGAAGAGGAGAGGAGGGTAAAAAGGACAGGAGGATGAAGAGGAAAGGAGGATGAAGAGGAAAGGAGGATGAAAAGGAGAGGAGGATGAAGAGGAGAGGAGGATGAAGAGGAGAGGAGGGTAAAAAGGAAAGGAGGATGAAGAGGAGAGGAGGATGAAGAGGAGAGGAGGGTAAAATGGACAGGAGGATGAAGAGGAGAGGAGGATGAAAAGGAGAGGAGGATGAAGAGGAGAGGAGGACGAAGAGGAGAGGAGGACGAAGAGGAGAGGAGGACGAAGAGGAGAGGAGGATGAAGAGGAGAGGAGGGTAAAAAGGACAGGACGATGAAGAGGAGAGGAGGGTAAAAAGGACAGGAGGATGAAGAGGAGAGGAAGGTAAAAAGGACAGGAGGGTGAAGAGGAGAGGAGGAGAAGAGGAGAGGAGGATGAAGAGGAGAGTAGGGTAAAAAGGACAGGAGGATGAAGAGGAGAGGAGGGTAAAAAGGACAGGAGGATGAAGAGGAGAGGAGGATGAAGAGGAGAGGAGGATGAAGAGGAGAATGAAGAGGAGAGGAGGATGAAGAGGAGAGGAGGGTAAAAAGGACAGGAGGATGAAGAGGAGAGGAGGATGAAGAGGAGAGGAGGATGAAGAGGAGAGGAGGAGAAGAGGAGAAGAGGAGAGGAGGATGAAGAGGAGAGGAGGATGAAGAGGAGAGGAGGGTAAAAAGGAAAGGAGGATGAAGAGGAGAGGAGGATGAAGAGGAGAGGAGGGTAAAAAGGAAAGGAGGATGAAGAGGAGAGGAGGATGAAGAGGAGAGGAGGGTAAAAAGGACAGGAGGATGAAGAGGAGAGGAGGATGAAGAGGAGAGGAGGGTAAAAAGGACAGGAGGATGAAGAGGAAAGGAGGATGAAAAGGAGAGGAGGATGAAGAGGAGAGGAGGATGAAGAGGAGAGGAGGAGAAGAGGAGAGGAGGATGAAGAGGAGAGGAGGGTAAAAAGGACAGGAGGATGAAGAGGAGAGGAGGGTGAAGAGGAGAGGAGGGTAAAAAGGACAGGAGGATGAAGAGGAGAGGAGGATGAAGAGGAGAGGAAGGTAAAAAGGACAGGAGGATGAAGAGGAGAGGAGGATGAAGAGGAGAGGAGGATGAAGAGGAGAGGAGGGTAAAAAGGACAGGAGGATGAAGAGGAGAGGAGGAGAAGAGGAGGATGAAGAGGAGAGTAGGGTAAAAAGGACAGGAGGATGAAGAGGAGAGGAGGATGAAGAGGAGAGGGGGGTAAAAAGGACAGGAGGATGAAGAGGAGAGGAGGATGAAGAGGAGAGGAAGGTAAAAAGGACAGGAGGATGAAGAGGAGAGGAGGATGAAGAGGAGAGGAGGGTAAAAAGGACAGGAGGATGAAGAGGAGAGGAGGATGAAGAGGAGAATGAAGAGGAGAGGAGGATGAAGAGGAGAGGAGGGTAAAAAGGACAGGAGGATGAAGAGGAGAGGAGGATGAAGAGGAGAGGAGGATGAGGAGGAGAGGAGGAGAAGAGGAGAGGAGGGTAAAAAGGACAGGAGGATGAAGAGGAGAGGAGGATGAAGAGGAGAGGAGGATAAAGAGGAGAGGAGAATGAAGAGGAGATGAGGATGAAGAGGAGGGGAGGATGAAGAAGAGAGGAGGATGAAGAGGAGAGGAGGATGAAGAGGACACGAGGATGAAGAGGACAGGAGGATGAAGAGGAGGGTAAAAAGGACAGGAGGATGAAGAGGAACAGAGGGTAAAAGGACAGGAGGATGAAGAGGAGGGGAGGATGAAGAGGAGAGGAGGATGAAGAGGAGAGGAGAATGAAGAGGAGGGGAGGATGAAGAGGAGGGGAGGATGAAGAGGAGAGGAGGGTAAAAAGGACAGGAGGATGAAGAGGAGAGGAGGATGAAGAGGAGGGGCGGATGAAGAGGAGAAGAGGATGAAGAGGAGGGTAAAAAGGATAGGAGGATGAAGAGGAGAGGAGGATGAAGAGGAGGGGAGGATGAAGAGGAGAGGATTGTAAAAAGGACAGGAGGATGATGAGGAGGGGAGGATGAACAGGAGAGGAGGATGAAGAGGAGAGGAGGGTAAAAGGACAGGAGGATGAAGAGGAGAAGAGGATGAAGAGGAGAGGATAATGAAGAGGAACGGAGGGTAAAAAGGACAGAATGATGAAGAGGAGGGGAGGATGAAGAGGAAAGGAGGATGAAGAGGAGGGTAAAGAGGAGAGGAGGAGAAGAGTAGAGGAGGATGAAGAGGAGAGGAGGGTAAAATGGACAGGAGGATGAAGAGGAGAGGAGGATGAAGAGGAGAGGAGGATGAAGAGGAGGGGAGGATGAAGAGGAGAGGATTGTAAAATGGACAGGAGGATGAAGAGGAGAGGAGGAATAAGAGGAGGGGAGGATAAAGAGGACAGGAGGATGAAGAGGAGAGGAGGATTAAGAGGAGAGGAGGATGAAGAGGAGAGGAGGGTAAAAAGGACAGGAGGATGAAGAGGAGAGGAGGATGAAGAGGAGAGGAGGAACAGAGGAGAGGAGGAGAAGAGAAGAGGAGGATGAAGAGGAGAGGAGGAGAAGAGGAGAGGAGGATGAAGAGGAGAGGAGGAGAAGAGGAGAGGAGGATGAAGAGGAGAGGAGGATGAAGAGGAGAGGATGAGGAAGAGGAGGGGAGGATAAAGAGGAGGGGAGGATGAAGAGGAGAGAAGGATGAAGAGGAGAGGAGGAGAAGAGGAGAGGAGGATGAAGAGGAGAGGAGGGTAAAAGGACAGGAGGATGAAGAGGAGGGTGAAAAGGACAGTAAGATGAAGAGGATAGGAAGGTAAAAGGACAGGAGGATGAAGAGGAGTGGAAGAAATGGAGGATGAAGAGGAGGGGAGGATGAAGAGGAGGGAAAGAAGTGGAGGGTGAAGAGGAGAGGAGGTTGAAGAGGAGGGGAAGAAGTGGAGGATGAAGAGGAGGGGAAGAAGTGGAGGATGAAGAGGAGGGGAAGAAGTGGAGGATGAAGAGGAGGGGAAGAAGTGGAGGATTAAGAGGAGGGGAAGAAGTGGAGGATGAAGAGGGGGTGTTGTGTGTATATATATTTACTTGTATGTTTAGTCTAACAGCTCTGTGTCTTTTACAGGCGCTTGAAGACGTGACCTCATTTACTCTGTGCACACTCGACTTCGGCAACGCCAACGTCTCTAATCTCTGCATCAGTCTGAACCTGACGAGTGTGACTTCTATAGTTTCAACCAAAAGTTATGGTTCCAGTTCAAAATTCTTCAACAGTTCCACCACCAATGAGACGGAGATTCCTCCTGCTATAATGAATTGAAATTTTTCAATTCCTCTTTGGAAATGGTAAGAAAGAAGAGAGTAGAGAGGAAGGGGTGAGAGGGGGGAGAGAGAGGGGAGAGGAGGGGAGGGTGAAGAGGGGTGGAGAGGAGGAGGATCAAGAGGAAAAGGAGGGCAGAGAAAAGGGTGAAGAGGAGGGAGTGCTGAAGAGGAGAGGAGGGTAAAGAGGAAAAGAGAGTAAAGAGGAGAAGAAGACAAAGAGCGCAGGAGGGTGAAGTGGAGAGGATGAGGAGAAGAGGAGCATGAGATGGGGAGGAGAGGAGGGAAAAGAGAAAGGGAGGGTGTGGAGAAGTGGAGGATGAAGAGAGGAGGAGGAGGATGAGACCAAGAGGAAAAGTGTGGAAAAGTGGATGATGAAGAGGGGAGGTGGATGAAGGGCAGGTGAGGGAGAGAAGAGGGTGAAGGGGAGAGGAGGGTGTTGGGAAGTGGAGGATGAAGATGAGATGAGTGAGAGAGATGGATGAAGGGGGAGGGGTTAAAGGGGAATGTGAGACCACCCTAATGCCTCTGTCTCGTTCTGCAGGCCACAATCATTCTCCAAAGCTTCAACGGTCACGGATATGTCAATGTCACAGCTATCTTTCCCCTCAAAGTGAGTTTCGGTTCTCCTTCTCTTTTCTTCCAGTCTGACTCTGGTGTCCTCCCCTCATCTTTCCCTTCACCCACTGTCCTCTTCTCTTCGCCCCTCCTCTCCTCTCTCCCCCTCCGTTCCTCTTCCCTCCTCTCCTCCCCTCCCCCTCTATCCTTTTTTCCTCTCCCTCTGTCCTCCTGTCCTCACCCCGCCCTCTTCCCTCCCCTGTTCTTCCCTCTGTCCTCCCCCTCTATTCTTTTCTCTCCTCCACTACTGTCCACCACCCCTTTTTCCTCCACCCTAACCCCTTGTGTAATGTCTCTCCAGATCCAGTTTAAGATTAACTCGGACGTGAAAGTAGAGTATGATGTTGCAAGTCAATCATACGTTGATTTTTTGTTAAGCGGATGCACAGGTAAGTTTTATTCACTGGACCAATGTGAGAAGAAATAACACCCCTCCAAGAAATACCACTGCTTCAACGGGTCCCTAACTGTAACTTAAAGCCCGCCATGCGCTACAGGATCATCTGCTCCATTTAGGGCTCGATTTTCTCCTGCTCGACTTTGGGAAAAACGTGATGCGATTTTGGATCCTCATATGCGATTTTTAAACCACAGCGCTCCTCGTGTGTGGTGTCAGCGCGACTCTAAGCTGCTCCGTCATATCGTAACCACAAAACATCACCACGGCAACAGTCAATAAAATAGTCTCAGGGCAGACGGAGGCGCAAGATACAAACTCGGGAAATAACAAGAATAATTAGGCGGCTTTGTGACTCATAAAGTTGAAGTTAAACTGCAGCGTTCTCGTCCTTATTATCCATTAGAATGTGTCCTTTATTCACAGATGTTAAAAAAAGGAAAAAGGAGAGAGTAGTTCCTCGCGTGTGTCTGTTTACATCCACACAGCGAGGATCGGGCTGAAGCTGCTGCAGATTAGCGATAGTGACTCCACGCCAAAACAAGAGAAAAACAACAACAGTCTCAACTCACTAGAACCTGTCTCCAAAACAGACCAGTAACTGACGAGTAGAACCCATCCCATCCTTGGCGGCATAGCAACCAAGGGACACATAGTAGTTACATTAACAACATACCTCAACGCGGCCACGTCTGAACTTCAAACCGATGTCATCGCGGTAAAAGAGTTTACGTCATGGGGACCAGATTTTTGGAGTGAGTGTGTACAAATGTCGAACCCCACAACTTCATAAATATCCACCCACACAAAGGAAACACAGCACATAAGAGCACGACAAACAAAATACACATTACACTCCACACACCATTATATTTAACATTGAACAAAACAAATCTTACTTTAGTTCGTACAAACAAAAAAACTATTAAATAATTAAATTGGAAGTAAACCAACTAAAATTGTTGTAATGAAAAAGTGCACAATCTCTAGTGGAAGCCCTCCAAGTATTTGTTGACCTCTGAAGAAAAAAACAAAAAGGTGTATGAGTGTGTGTGTTAATTTCATTGTTTTAAGACAGGGGTGTCCAAACTTTTCTCATTAAGGGCCACATATAAAAACATAGACAAAGCTGAGGGCCGATTGAGGGCCAGACTGGTCACCAATACAGTGAATACTTCAAATCTGTGTGTTTATGACAAGTTAAACTGAACCACTAGACCTTTATTCATGCTTAAATCCTCAGAGGGACACATTAAATATTTGATATGGGCTTGTTAAAGTAGATTTTCAGAAATATACAGTAAAAAAGTACTGTTTAAGGTAATATGGGCCAATTCACCTGGAAGCTTGAGGGCCAAGAAAAACTGGTCCACATTCGGCCGCAGTTTGGGCATGCCTGATTTAAGTTATTTGATTATCCTTTTCCCAGTGCCTTTTTATTGCGCATTGACATTACAATAAAACATATATATATACAGGTAATTCCATAACCATCACTTAGCAACCATAATGCAAAAAATAATAATAATAATGTTATAATTAGACTAATAAAAATAAATGCAACACCTTTATTTTGTTAAATGATGGTTTAAACTTGATGCTATGGGCAGAAGTATTACATTTTAGAAGCCAGTATTTTTGTTCTCAACGTTTTTTCCCACAAACTGCTAATTTACCGATGTAAAGCTCTGATAAATATTTACCACAGGGACTATCCCACCAAACCAAGTAAGAATTACAACAACATCAAACACGTGCACTTTAAAAACCAACATAAAAACTGTGCAACAGCTATTCTCCTTGTGGAGCCAGAGACCATGGACTGTATATATAAATGGACATAGCTAACCTGCTAGCCACCACGTTCCAAATAGGAAGTGAACATTGGCGCACTTCCAGCTCCATCGACTCTGTCTCCATTTCACTTTCTATTGAAAAACTGTCATCCATCTCTCTGTAACTGCTGCAGTGAGCCTTGTCATTTTGGTCTTAAATATTCGTGTTAACCCACTCTACATGATCCTGGTATTTTTTATTACGCTATTTTGTCAGTAAATCAAGATATGTACATTAATAACATTAATATGTACAGCATTGCTAAGCACTAAATACTTTTAGCTTGAGGATATGAATAAAAAT
Organism: Periophthalmus magnuspinnatus; assembly: GCF_009829125.3. Lineage (NCBI taxonomy): Eukaryota > Metazoa > Chordata > Actinopteri > Gobiiformes > Gobiidae > Periophthalmus > Periophthalmus magnuspinnatus. Next base: position 11,826,799 of record NC_047142.1, read on the forward strand.
ATTTAAAAAATATATTTAGTAGAGTTATTTCACTTTTTTCTTTGCTATATAATTCCATAGATCTTACTTCATGTATTTGATGTCTGTTTGTATATAAAATGTTTGTTTTTTTTTTTTAAACAAACATTTAATGAGATGATGTGTCTAAACATTTGATTGTTAGTGTAAATGCATGTAAACCCAGGAACTATCCCCACTAATCCCAATAACACATCTGGATACGTTGATACATACTTGGATAGCAGCTTCATGTAACAAGGGAGGCGTTCAACTGCACTCGGTTAGAAACAGACAGGAAAATATTAGACGTGTGTTTAGACGTGTTCTCACTCATTTAAGTTCAGCAGTGATAATAAACTACGCCCTCTTCACTGAGTGATGCTTTCGTTTACTCCAGTACGTTAAAGTTAAAGTGAAAACTACCAGCGCTTCACTGTATAAATTTGCCCTGCAGAGAACAAAATAACTTGCGAGTAACACAGTTCGTAGCATGTTTGAAAATCAAATGCTCAAAGTAAATGAGATGTCACTGATCTATATGTGTGATAGTAATTTTTTATTAGTAATTATTGCTGCAACGTTTTAGTGCATATGCTAAATAACTACTCGCCTCGCAGCTCTCGTTCGAATCTCTTTGGATCTTTGATCTGTTGTAGACTGGGACTGGGACTGAGTGGTCTGACAGAGTTTGAATTTGGTTGTTTAGCTCACTGGTTTTACTCTGCAAGTAAACGCAGTCAAAGAGAAAGACACACACACAGGAGGTACACAGAGTTTATATTCAAACCATTTTGTTATATTGACATAATTCTCTCCCATCATCTAGACAGTGACGATACATTATTGGATATATAATATCAAAGTTACAGGTGTCCTCTGCGGAGCTAGCAAAATCTTTGATGCTTGCCCTGCCATGATGGAGCCCAGCTAAGGAGATTTTGGCTGAAATTAACCAAGGAAAAGTGTGAGGAGTGGATGTGTGCCTGGTGAGTGTGGTGTGTGTGTATTGGTGGCGGTCTGAGTGGCCAATGACACAGACTGGCAGTCTCGCTTCTGTTGGTCTTCCCCAAGGCAGCTGTGGCTACAATCTTAGCATACCACCTCCGAATGTGGAATGAATGAATAATGCACAAAATTGTAAAACGATTTTGAGTATCTGCAAAAACACATCATTATTATAATTATTTGGAATTCAAATAACTGGTGTTGTCTTTTCCCTCAGCTGTAGGCCAGCCACGTGCTCAGTATTGGGCAACAGAGTTGTCGACATACTCGGTTTCAACACCTCAGTGGTTGACTATTGTGCCTACATGCTGCTGTCGGGCACCGGATTAAAGCTGGGGGCAGTATTTAGAGACCGTCGCCGTGGAGACTTTCCATTGCTGGACCATTTGAAGCTCAGTTTAACAGACACAAATATTACCCTGGGACCAGGGGTAGCACGAATGCAGGTGAAGACACTCCCGAAACATGGCAAAAAGCATTTTGTGTCACATTTGGAATGATTTTTGGCACGTTTCTTGCTTTAAGTGCGGGGAATCTTCATGAGGGTGGATCAGAAACATGTCCAGTGAACATATAAGTGGGAGCCTGAGCTGTAGTTTTGTGCTTAATTTGTTGCAGGTGAATGGCTCTACAGTAAACATCAGCACTGCTGTAATGCCACAGGGAATTAATGTGTCTAGAAGCTCCAGTGGAATCTCTCTTCACTACATGGAAAAATTTGAGCTGGTCTATGATGGCTACTCGGCAGCCCTCTACCTCAAAGGTACTCTGACATGTGTCTCATGTCCCCATGTTTCTTTTGAATGAAATGGACCATGCATTTCTCTGACTGGTAAATTTGCCTGTAAATTACATCCTTTTGAAGTTGTTGAGAGAAGACCTGCTCCCAGCTGGTTGTAAAGTATATTAAAGCAGCCCTGTTATGCAAAATTGACTTTAGCTGTTTTCCCTTCTCAATTACTGTATTTGGAATGATTCATGCATGTTTTAGTCATTTCTAATCGCTTATTAACAAGATGCCTTTTTGCTAAAGAACCCCCACCCTTTCACTGCCACTGATAACACAACCCCTGCTCTGTACTTTGTTTTTCAGTTTTATTTTATTAATCGCTCATATGTGTAGGATTCAGCAGCGCCATGTAGTCATTTTGGTACAAATGGAAAAAAAATCTACTACTCGCTAGTGTGATCTAGGCCTCTCCATAAGAGACGAGGACGACAGCTGCATGGCTCTTTGTTGCAATGATGTTTACAGCGACGGCAGCTACCTTTGGGCACTGCAGTTTTCTAACGCAGAAGTCAGAGGCCTTGGTCCTTTCATTAAGTTGTTTTAGATTAATATTGAGATTAAAAATATGCAAATTTTAAGATAATGATTCACAGGTGTCATATAACTACCGTAAATTTCGGACTACAGAGCGCACCTTGATATAAGCCGCACCAGCTAAATTTGAAGAGAAAATCAATTTTGTACATATATAAGCCGCACCTGAATAAAAGCCGCAGGTTTTCATATTGTAACATGAGATATTTACACAGAAAGACGGTGCACCGACACGCTTTTTTTTAAACTGTGCCTGAAAATTGGCACCAACACGACAACAACACGGGATGAACACATCTGCAGGTTTAGAAAATAAAGCTGCACCAACACGGAAAATCTGCTTTTATTTCCTCTGAAAACTTTTGTCGTCTTTTTACATTGACCAAGTTGGATTCATTGATGTCGAGCTCACGTGCAGTGGCTCTATTTCAGGGGTCGGCAACTCGCGGCTCCGGAGCCGCATGCGCCTCTTTCCGCCTCATACTGCGGCTCTGCGTGGCTTGGTAACTGACACAGACACAGCTCACAGTCCTGCGTAAAGAGCCCTGATTTTCAGACGTTGTGCGCACAGGGGTCAGGAGCAACTTTGGCCCGTCCCTAATGACACACTAATAAGCTCGTCCGTAGATGTATCATGAAAATCCTGCTGGAAATCGCCACAGAAATCTATTTGATGTAGTAGCAAGTATATTATCTGCTCTTGTCTCCGCGGTGACGTATCACGTATAACACATCAGACACGACGCACAAAAGTAGAGCCACAAGCGAGTGAAAATGAGCCAAAACAAAAGTCTTTGGAGATCTTTTTAACAAAGGGGAAAAGGACAACTGAGGAGCCAGAAGAAGAGACTACGACCTCCAAGAAAAAGAAAGATAAATTTAACAGACAATGCCTACTTAAAATCTGGGTTTGTCACTACAGGTGACATACGCACAGAGTCCGCTCTGCGTAACATACGGGAAAAGCAAATAAGGCAATGAAACCTTCAAAACTGCTTTGGCACATGGAGAATAAGCACCTGGGATTAAACGATACGCTACGAGTTTTTTTGTTGTTGTTTTTTTAAAGAAACTGCGGAGTAGAGTAGACATAATCACATAATCAGCGCGATGCATGATGCAGCGGTTTGGTGAGTTGTATTTTTTTAATGCACTTAAGTTATTTTTGCCATATTTATCTGCCACGTGTAGAAGGCTTGTCCGTGAAAGTAAAACCTACATTATTCCGTTACATTATTGTTATTATACAGTGTTATCTTCATTTTAGATGTCAAAAAGTATTTGCGGCTCCCAGTGTTTTATTTTATGTGGAAAGTGGGTCCAAATGGCTCTTTGCGTGTTAAAGGCCGACCCCTGCTCTGTTTCCTTTCTGTTTCTTTATCTTAAAAACTGCATCATATCCATTTCATGATGCGCAAAATGATCGTTCAAAATCAAAACTAGTGAATTCTTCAGAGCAGAATCTTTCCCCACGTCTGTCTCACTTTTACGTTTACAGCTAGAGAGCGCCCCCCAGGGTCCGTTATCCAGTAAAATTCCATATATAAGCCGCACTGCTGTAAAAGCCGCAGGGTTCAAAGCGTGGAAAAAAAGTAGCGGCTTATAATCCGAAATGTACGGTATACAGCTTCTTTAAAATGCCCATTTTTGGCTGGATAGAGCAGGTAGACATCTCCAGAATGAAACAAGATTTTGAAATCTCATAACTCATACATCACACCCAGAGGAACACTGCCTGTTCTATTTGGATCTAGATTTAATCAAATACAGAGCTTAACTAGGTGAAAGGGGTTAGAGAGATTCGCTGCAGAGAAGTGAAGAAATAAAGAAGTAAATTTCTTATACATTTTTCTAATAGACTTTCAAATAAATAAATAAACTAATTAAAAGTTTGAAAGCTCAAAGCTAATCAGCTCTTTGGTAACTAATGACCTATAATTTTATTTTTAAAATGTGTAAATCGCTTAGTTATTAAAGCATTTCGCTTAATCTAGAGTTTTAAATGTGCTTTTTGGACTTAAAATAACCACATTATGGATATGAGTGAGCATGTAGCTTGATAGCCTCCGCGATGCCTTTGAACTCTTAACATTAGATTTTTTCAAAAAGTCCATGGGAAAAATGAGCTCCATTAAATTAGTTAAAATTGGTCATTGGTTTTTAGGCCTGAGTCAAGGCTTGTGATTGGTCTTTAGATCTGAGAGGGTGGAGTTTGTGGAGTATGTGGGCAGGTCATACAGCAGCACCATATTTATATGTGCTGACTCTTCTGTCCACAGACTTGACTGGAGAGACAGGTTTGTGCATCAACTCTTCAGATGTGCAAAACTCTAATTCCTCTTTATGGAGCGAGAAGGGGTAAGATGCCTCCTTCACAAACTGAATTAAAATTTGCTTGTTAGAAGACGACAGCACTGTACCACCATGTCATTATAAGGGGCTACTTGATAGACTGCCTGAATATCTCACTTGAACTTTTAACAAGAGATCTCAGGGTTGTCTGCACTCAAATTGAAATAGAAAAAAAAAAGCTTTTGGTTATTTTTGCACCCCAAAAATTGACATCTATAATCAAACTTGCTCCTGTTTTTAATGTTTTAAATGGACCTATGCAGTCATTTGTTTTGTTTGCCTTTGTTTGTATAGTTCTTTTAACAGGGCACCCATTAAAAAGAGTGTGGTACTGTCATTGGACTGTAGAAATGAACATAAATTAATGCACAATCGCAGCAATTTTTTGTGTCATAATTTTCCTCTACTCTTGAACTGCTAACCCGGAAGTTTATCTCTGCACAACCATTCTGAAATACATGTGATTTTAGTTAGTTTAGTTCATTTTACATATGAAAGATAAGCATGATAAGCATCTGAATGTGTTTGCTGCTGTAGATGTGGCGCACTGTCCATAGACGTTACGAATGTTACCGATGACTGTACCACCGCCCAACAAAGGTAAGCTGCTTCAACACCTCACACTTAGACACACATACATGTTTATTTAAGTCAGAGGTAGTGATCCTTCAGCACTACTTTGTTTAAGTTAGAGTCATGCTATACTTTGGTTCTGTTATTCTGAGCACATCTTAAGATATTTAGCATGGGTATTTGGTCTAGCTTCATTTTTTATTAACTATATCACTTGTACATACACTCATTTCCTTGTGGATTACTAAATAAAGTTAGTATAAGTCAGTCACAGTGATCATGTAACGTGTGTTTTATCCACAGTTGTATGCTCATGAACAACACCCTCTTCTCCGCGTGCCACCCTCTGATTAACCCCGCTCCGCTTATGGGGATTTGTCAGGAGGATGTGTGTAAATATCCCTTAAAAGACGGCTATGACTGCGCGTTCCTCCAAGCCTACGCCTCCGCCTGCTCCATGTTGAACATCACACTGTCCGAGTGGAGAACCACAGCCTCATGTGGTGAGGACGAGTCTTCATTCTAAATCTAGTCCAATGCATCTTTATTACTTTGGCTCTGCTCCTCTGGCTCTGCTCCTCTGGCTCTGCTCCTCTGGCTCTGCTCCTCTGGCTCTGCTCCTCTGGCTCTGCTCCTCTGGCTCTCCTCCTCTGGCTCTCCTCCTCTGGCTCTCCTCTTCTTGTTCTGCCCCTCTGTCTCTCCTCTGGCTCTGGTCTTCTTGTTCTGCTCCTTTGGCTCTGCTCCTCTGTCTCTCCTCCTCTGTCTCTCCTCCTCTGTCTTTCCTCTTCTTGTTCTGTTCCTCTGGTTCTGCTCCTCTGGCTCTGCTCCTCTGGCTCTTCTCCTCTGACTCTCCTCTTCTTGTTCTGCTCCTCTGGCTCTGCTCCTCTGGCTCTTCTCCTCTGACTCTCCTCTTCTTGTTCTGCTCCTCTGGCTCTGCTTCTCTCTCTCTCCTTCTCTGACTCTGCTCCTCTGGCTCTGCTTCTCTCTCTCTCCTCCTCTGACTCTGCTCCTCTGGCTCTGCTCCTCTGGCTCTGCTCCTCTGGCTCTGCTCCTCTGGCTCTGCTCCTCTGGCTCTCCTCCCCTCTTCTCCTCTCTGCTCCCCGCCTGTGTGCTGATGTGATGTGTTCTTTCTTTGCGTTGCAGCTACAAACATGAGTCTCTGTCAGGAGACTTACTGCAGTGACCATGAGTTCTGTGGACAACACAACTTAAACGAGATGTGCCTCTGCCGCGCCGGGTTTAACGCCAGTGTCAGCAGCACTTCAGGTAGGAACCGCTTTTGAATGAAACCCAAAACTTTACGATCCAAAAATAGTAGATCTTATGATTATTTACTGGGGATTACTAAATATTAGAAAAAGTATAAGTCACACCAGAGAATAAGTCGCACCAGCCAAAAAATGCATAATAATGATGAAAAAACACATTTCACATATAAATCGCATCTGAGTATAAGTCGCACCCTTGTCCAAACTATGAAGAAACTTATAGTCTGGAAAATAAGGTAGTTAAATATGTTACATTCAAATCTTCAAAGTCTGTTTCTAATCTGGTCACTTCTGGAAGGGTCTACTAGTAAACCATCTTGTAAAGGGTCTACTAGTAAAACTCACTTCAGTGCACTCCTCTCTCTGCTCTTAGTGGTGAACTGAGGAACTGTCCATTTGTTTATGTCCAGGTGAGTCCACGATGTGTTACAACAACTCCGCCTCCCTCAATCTCGCTACGTGCCTATTGGCTGAGAAAGGAATCAATTACGAGGAGTTACGCCTCAATGATCTCAACTGTACCGGCAAATTGGACCCAGTGACCCACATGCTGCTCTTTGAGTTCGACTCTGACAACATGTGTGGGACCAATATCACGGTATGTGCAATTTATCCATTTTATTCGATTTTTTTAAATAAAATTCACTCATTTTCCATTTTGCATCAATAGTCAATGATGAGCTTTGTTTAATGAAGCCAATCTCTCTGTAAAAGTGTTTTGGAGTTGGAGTTTGGAGTGTGGAATAAGCTATGTTTTTCACATACACTACCAGTCAAAAGTCAACAAAATATATATTTTTTATATTTATGTTGAAATCCTAAAAGTAGCCTCAAAACATATTTAGTAGAGTTATTTCATGTTTTTCTGGGCTACATAATTCCGTATATCTTACTTTGTACATTTTGTGTCCTCTGTGTGTATACAAAATGTACAGAGTAGTAAAAATAAAGAAAAAAAAAACACTGAATGAGAGGGTGTGTCAAAAATTTTGACTGGTAGTGTGAATTTTGTCATATCATCCAGATCTATAGCTCACGGTGATCATTTTTATATTTCAAGTGGACATGTTAAAACAGCATTACCTCATCATAAACATATTCAGTCATTCGATTGATTCATGATTCATGTTTGAGTGATCCTGTATTGTCCTGCATTTGAGGCTCGAGCGCTCAAAAAATCACATCTCACAGCTCTGTACCAAAAATACATGTTCTGAATACTAACAATATTAATCAGAACGTATTCTTGTACAGCTACTTTTTCATTTGGTGGTATTCAGAATACAGTTACTTTCCTAAAATCAATGGAATACATGGTGGTACTTCATCATGTCATTTTGGCTTTGAGCTGCTCAGTATCAGTGAGAAAAAAAAAACAAAAACAAAAAAACAAAAACACACAGCTCTTGCAATGTGTGTGTGTGATTTTTTTTCATCTGTAATTACACATAAATGAATGCATAATAATATAATGCAAATTAGTGTTAAAGCATTCTAAGTATTCAGAATATAGTAACTGAATAATAGAAAATACATTTTAATTTGGGTATTCAGTATTCTGTAACTAAATAGAATTTCATTGTTCCCAATTTCTTTGTGATTATTTGAAAAATGAAGGTTCCAGGTCATACATGTAGGGTTAAAACATGTCAGTGCAAAGTTTGTATGAATAAAAGTGTAGTTTCCTCAGCGACAATAAAGTTTTCTTGTGGTGCATGTGTGTGGCAGGTCCAAGGCGATCAGCTGATTTATGAGAACAAAGTAGTGCTCACGAACAACAGCGGGAGTATAATCACACGCCATGACCAGTTTGAGGTAAAGTTCTCCTGCAACTACAACCAGCCTGACACCCAGACTGTGGCCCTCAAGATCAAAGACAGGTGGGCTCCTAGTCATGGTTCAGTCCTGGTTTAGTCCTGGTTTAGTCCTGGTTTAGTCCTGGTTTAATCATGGTTTAATTATGGTTTAGTCCTGGTATTAGTCTTGGACTTAGTTGTGGTCTTACTTCTATTCTTAGTCCTGGTTTAATCCTGGTTTTGTTCTGGTTTAGTCCTGGTTTAATCCTGATTTAATTATGATTTAGTCCTGGTTTAGTCCTGGTTTAATCCTAATTTAATTATGATTTAGTCCTGGTTTAGGACAGTGGCTCAGTGGTTAGAGTGTTGGTCCCCCAACCCAAAGGTCGGTGGATCAAGCTCCGCTCGGACCAAGTTCTGTCGTTGTGTCCTTAGGCAAGACACTTCACCCACATTGCCTAGTATGAAAGTGGTGTGTGTGCGAATGATAGGTGGGACCAATGGCGCAGATTGGCAGCCTCGCTTCCGTCTGCCCCAGGGCAGCTGTGGCTACAATAGTAGCTTACCATGACCAAGTGTGGAAATGAATGAATAATGACTATAGTGTAGCGCTTTGAGAGGCTTTGACAAGCCTGTAAAACGCATTACAAGTGTAAGCCATTATTATTATTAGTGCTGGTTTAGTCCTTGTTAGTCCTGGTTTAATCCTAATTTAATTATGGTTTAGTCCTGGTATTAGTCTTGGTCTAAGTCCTGGTCTTACTTCTAGTCTTAGTTCTGATTTTGTCCTGGTTTAATCCCATTTTAGTCCCAGTCTTAGCCCTGGTTCAGTCTTGGTGTAGTCCTAGTTTCAGATCTTAGTCCGGTCTTAGTCCGGTTTTAGCCCTGGTTTAGCCCCAGTCTTAGTCCTGGTCTTAGTCCCAGTCTTAGCCCTGGTTCAGTCCTGGTATAGTCCTGTTTTACTCCCAGTCCTGGTTTTGTTGTAGTTCAGTCCTAAAAGCTCTCCTGTTTTGTCATGTGTCTGGTGCAGCTCTGTGGTAGAGACCATTGTTGCTGGAAACTGGTCTTATAATTTGACCATGAAAGCCTACAAGGACTCAACCCGGACCCAAGCCATCACCCCGAACACGACGCTGCAGTTGAAGGACCCAGTCTGGGTGGAGCTGACTGCCGAGGGAGTGGACCAAAACACAGTGTCCCTGGTTACAGACAACTGCTGGGGCACCAGTCAAAAGCTGGCCAACTCTACGCCTAAATATTACCTGATCAAAAATGGGTGAGATACTGGCTGAATGTCCACATTATTACCGCACTATTTAGTGGTCATGCCATTTTTGTGCTGCCTGCATGACCTGTGAGTGAAAAAACTGTGCAAATTTCCCACAATGCACCTTGTAAAGTAGTGTCCAGTTATGGTCACTAGATCAGTCAACATAGACCACAATGCACTGCGAGAGTTGGAAAAATGAACAGTGCAGCAACAGGTCTTTAACTGGGCACAATGCGACTGAATAAAGCAGATAGAAGCTCTGGTTTATCGCACTGTTAACCCTGATTATGAATAAAACACTATTAAATAAATCGGTGCTGTGTTAAGTTGCTAACGTTAGCTGCTTACTTTAGCTCGAGCTGTTAAAACTTTCATAAATAATCTAGTCTGTTTACGTGAGATCCATTTGACAAAAACTTGTGCGGTTATTATTAGTCCATAAATATTTGTCAAATTGTCACTGCAAACTCCACGATATTAGTGAGAAAAAAGACAACATCATTCCTGCCTCAAAAATAAAGCATTTTGTAATTCTATGCAGTATTTTTTCACTAAAATATACTGCAACTCAGTGTTGAAGTATTATAAATAATACAAAACACATTTTAATTGAAGTACTCTGTATTCTGTAACTAAATACATTTTAAACGTATTCTTCCCATCACTATTTATATAATACAAACACTGAAGTTAGTTTTTCTCTTTTTTAATTCTTATTCTAATGTTATTGTGATGTGCAGCTGTCCGAACGTCAATGACTCCACAGTGACAGTCCATGGGAACGGTGTGGGAATCTCCAATTACTTCTCCTTTCAAATGTTCCAGTTCACCGGCGTCTCCACTGACGTCTACCTCCACTGCTCTGTGTCTCTGTGCGTGACTGCTAATAACTGTACCCAGGTAAGTCCAATCTATAACAACTCACTCTGAATTAACCCTCATTTTACAGAATTGTAACTAATATTCTAACAATCTAGTAATTGCATTTAGCCAAAACCATATTTGCAATATGATATTTTTTCAGTCACCCATGCTGTGTGTGCTGGGGACAAGGGTCAGGTGCTTTATCAGAGGCCTGTAGCACTAATTACTATATCAACTTGCTGTTCAATGTATGATGAAAAGAACAATACTTTTTCAGGCTCAATAAGTATTTTGTATACTTTTGTGAGCTTACTGCAACAGCAAAACTCCGCTTTGGCCACCAAAAGCTTATAATCTTATCATGATAAATAATTAGAATGCTCAGAATGCATAAGGTAAGTGAGGAATAAAATGAAAACTGTTTAAAATGAACTGTTCAGAAAACATCAGGTACAGGGCCTTAAAAAAGATGCATTTTTCCATAGTCTGCGTCAAGGCAAGTCAAGTTTATTTGCATAGCACAATCTGTACACAAAGTAATTCAAAGAGCTTTACAGAATAAGAAAGACATTAAAATAACAATACAACAAATCAAAACATAAATAATAATTATAAAAGTAACATTGAAAGAGAAAAGTGCAGAATAAAAACCTTTCAGTCATGTGCACAGCTAAACAGAACTGTTTTGAGCCTGGATTTAAACATTGTCAAAGTAAAGGCCTGTCTCACATCTTCAGACTGTTCCAGGTTTTAGCTGCATAAAACTGAAACACCGATTCCCCATGTTTAGTCCTGACTCTGGGCACCAGCAGGAGGCCGGTCCCTGAAGTCCTCAGAGTGTGAGATGGTTCATATGGCACTAACATGTCGGAGATGTACTTTGGTATATGGAGAGACTTTTTCACAAGCAGAGCTAATGTAAAGTCTATTCTCTGAGCCACAGGAGCAGAGACCTGAGCACAGGACACATGTGTGAAGTACTTCCTGGTTCTAGTCAGGACCTGAGCAGCAGTGTTCTGGATGTACTGCACCTGTCTTAAAATGAAGTTCATCTGGTTTTCAGACAATTTATTTTAATAGATTCTTTCTCCAGACCAAGCTTTAGTTTGTTTTCATATCTGACAGTTTGGACTGCTCACCAGTGGGTTTCCTCAGAGTAGTCATGTGATGTTGCAAGGCTGTCCGGTCAGCTGATTTAAACAGGTTTTGGGGCTGTCTTCCTACAGGTGGAGGCAGGACAAAAGCGTCATCTGCAGTCTGACTTTTTCAGGACAGCATCCTGTCCAGGCGCAGTCATCCTGCCTTCACCATTAGGAAGATAGTGCCAAAACCTGCTTAAATCTGTTGACCAGAGACGCACAGCACATGACCCTTCTGCTGTGAGTGAACAGAAACTGAGACTGAAACTGTCAGGCATAAAAATAAACTAAACCTTGGACTGAAAAAGGGAATCTATTGAAATAAATGTCTTAACGCTCGTTTGGAAAGGCCAGTGAGCAGACTGTTGCAGTAGTCTAACCTACTGGAGACAAATGCATGGATAAGTCTCTCTAGGTCTGGTTTATACCTTTGATTTTTGCAATGTTTTTTAGACGGTAAAAAGCTGCAGATGTTATTGATTTGATGTGGCAGATAAAGTTCAAGTCTGAGTCCATTACTACCCTAGATTTCTAGCCTGATTTGAAGGTTTTATCACCACCTCTCTGTGTGGCAGACATGTGGGGCAGTAAGACGCCGCCGGTCCCTGTATAAAACCCGCAACCCCAGCCTCATCACAATGTCCTGGAGCAACTAAGCCCAAAAGGGACCAACCAGGTTAGATACTGCTCTGTTTTTTTATTCAAGAGGGGGTATTATGCAAACATTTATTTTCTACCATGTTACAATACTGTTCCCTCATCAAAAACAAGACGTTTTAGATGTCACCCATGCGTGTTTCAGTCATTTAGCGATCTCTCCTGGGCCCTAATCCAACCCACCTTACATTAGCTGTAAGATTCTTAATAGGTGGTTTTCTGCAAATATAGCATTTTCAAAACAATAAAAGGTAACATGGTGATCTGAATATGTCATATATGCCCCATAGAAGTAAAATACCCCCTCTTTAATACCCCATAGAAGTAAAATACCCTTTCTTTAATGTACCTGTGGCTCTAACTCCATCTCTGCTTTTAGGATGTGCTCATAAAATGTCCTGGAGAAGTTTGTGAAGACTGTGTGGATTTTAACTTTTTTCCGAATTGCTGAGGGGTATTTTCAAATGTAATGATGGTAGCATTAGTCTCTATAATTTTGACAAAATGGGAAGTTTAGAAAGTTGGAAAGATAAAGAGCAGCATGCCTTTTTCTACAGCGGAACAGTGGCTAAGAGTGCGAAACTCTTGCCTCACAGCCAGAAGCTCCCAGGATTGATTCCCAGACTGGGTTTTGTTAAATGTGATTTGTAAAACTGAATCTATTTCTTTTTTCCTATTCTGATCTATTTCTGTTTGCATCAAAAAAAAAAAAAAAATTTAATAAAGGTTGTGGTCAAAGCTGTGTGTCGTCATTGGTGACATAATTGTAGAACGATAAACAAACTTCACAGTGTGTACATGTGCTCTTGAGATTCAGGCCAAAATGTGAGTTGGGGTCAGGCGTTGTGTGGGCTCATTTTATTTCATTATTTTGTCATCAGGCTGTTTCTAGTTAGCAAGAAATAATCTCAAAATTATGTTAGAACTTTAAACATTTTTATTTTATGTCAGTTTATCCAGATTGGTAGAAGGATGATAGATTTTTTGATTGCTTATTGTCACAAAATAAAAACCAAACAAAAATCATAATATTTTCCCCCCTGGATGCTGCCGGTGATGCTAAGGCTCCAAGACAAAGATCAGGGACACTTTTGTCCTGAGGGCTGCTACTCACCTCAAACTTCCCTCACACTGGATCTTATGACGTTACCTGTGGAGCAGCAGTGAGATGTTTGTTTGAGCTTTTCTATTATTATTGTATTTTACTGCTCAGTTTGCGTTAGTTGCCCCTCAGGGACAATTAAAGTAATATTGATTGATTGATTGATCAAGAAAAAGGAAAACAAAAGAAAATGCACTCAATTTTTTATTGCAGCTAAGTTCAGTCCAGTTTTAAATATAGGCTAATTAAATATAGGTACATTTTATATCAGGAAATAAATAGTTATTACGGCATTCTTTTAACATTACATTTCTATCATTGTCAGTACAAAAGTCTATTATATATTTCATAATTGAATTTTCATAGATAAGAATAATTTAGTCGTGGTTGCTTCAGCAGAATTGGATGAGCTCTCTCTTGCTACAGCCCTTCTCACAGCACAAGTCTGAGATCTTCAGAGCGGTGCGTCTTATACGAGCAGACAGGGGGAGCCAGCGAGCCACCAGAGCCTCCATGTCCTCCCTGTGCCCCATGTCGCCCCCTGGCTGTGACGGGACAGGGGAGGGGCCAGAGGAAGCGTCCTGCTCTTGGCTGGGTGAGGCAGGAACATCTGTGGGTGTATAATGAAGATATCAGTGCTTTTGATACTTTGCAGTGACATCATGTGGAGAGTGTTCTACATGTATGTGTATGGCAGAATGTTCATCAGTTACCTTGGCGACACAATGTACACATTAGTAAACACTGCCAAAAAAGTTTTAGGATAATCTGAAAGCTCAAGAAAAAGTACAACATTTATTTAAACATCACATTTTCAGGAGCCGGTGATCAATACAACCATTTGTGGTCCTGTTAGGTGTTGTTGGCTAATGCTAGCTAGCATGTGACTGTAATGTTATTTGAGAGGAACTTGTTTAACTGTATGAACAAGCTCACCTGTTGTAATTCCAGCTAAATTATCTGGGTTTTTTTTTTATTGTATTGTTTTATGTATTATTGTATTTTTTTTTTTTTGTATTATGTTAAAATAAAGTTTAAGTTAAAGTCTAACAAAGCGGTGCACAATCACAGTGGAGGAACTACTTTGTTTCCATTTTGCCATATGAAGCTAATTTGAGCTAAATAAAAGTGTTCCATGGACAAAAAATTGGCTTTTCGTATTTAGCAGTAGTGACCCTGCAGTTTGTCAGCTTGTTCCTTCACGCGTATGTCTCTGTATGAGCTTTACTCTACCATCCCTATCGATACTTTGCAGTGGATATCGTCAACGTTCCCTGGGGGTGTGATGCTAACTGGAGGCACTGCTCTGGATCATCACAGGCTCCTGAAAATGTGCTGTTTAAATCCATTTTCTATTTTTTCCTTGGGTTTTAAGACTTTTTGGTTAGTGTTTGCTAATGCAAATACTGGTAACTGCTGAACATTCCACCATAGAGAGACATGCAGAACATCCCCAGTATGATGTCACTGCAAAGTATCAATAGCAACAAAGGTTTGTCAAGGTTTTTTAAAAGGAAAACGTGGCAATTCCTCAACTCTGTTGGCATCTCTAAAATGGTAATACATATCTTATTGTGAAATGAATATCATGATTATTGTGTCGTGAGATTTACATATTATTACAGCTGATGTCAACAATCCTTGGGGGTGTGAAGCTAACTGTAGGCACTGCTCTTAGACTTTAATCTGAGCTTTATTTTAACATAGTCTGACCAAAAAGAACTGACTTCGGTGTAGGTTAACTGATTTGTGCTGTTTTTTTCTTGCGTTTTCTGACTTAAAATGTTTTTGACAGTGTTTGCTACTTCCACCATAGACATACATGTAGAACACCCCCAGTGTGATGTCACTGCAAAGTATCAATTAGTGACCCTGTGTGTGATGATTCATTCTCACCTCTCTGCTGTGGCGCCTCTGGCATCGGCACGGCCCTCCTCAGCCTCGAGTTCCCGCAGTAGGACACGGCATGTCGAATCAGGTCTCTCCCACACATCTTAATGCTCTCATGCCCCTCCACAACCACACCCACCACGACCAGACCCACCACCACCACCGTCAGGCACAGCACCCGTTTCAGCCCAGACATGCTTCACTGTGAGCGGGTTACAGCTTCAAGAGAATGTTGGAGGACCACTGAAGATGTGGAGGTTTTATAGTGGGCCATGAGTGCTGAGGAGACAAATTCTTCTCGTGATGATCAGCCTTGGCAAGGGAAAAGTATGTCCTGACCCTGCCCCATCAAGGATGAAGAGCTCATTAAGATTACAGCAGACATGATTTCTGCTCCAAAACATGCAGGTGTGCGTAAAATGAAGAACAGTATGGTGATTCATGGTGATAGTGTTTGGTCATGAGGGTAGAGGAGGAGGAGGGCGGCTTCAGTGAGACATCTAGGAATTACAAACAAAGTAATGTCTGGAATGTGGTGTATCAGTCCTAAAACATGTACAGTGGCATTGGAGCAGACATATTGTGCTTCTGTCTACTCTATAGTTATAATCTATGACACCTGTGGATCATTATGTTTTCACTTGGATATTTTAAATCGCAATATTGACAATTTAAAAGAAACAAGACTGACTTTTTAGAAAACTGCGGTGGCAAATGGGAGTTGACGTCACTTTAAACGCCATCTCAACAAAGAGTGGCAGGTAGCTGTCGGCACCTCCGGAGGATAGCTGCAGTTCACCCTGTGAGTGAGTCGTGGATTTTAAAATAATTGTCCTAAAATGACTTCATGATGTTGCCAAATTCTACATACATCACTCATTAGAAAAATAAAGTAAGTACAGAGCAATGGGCAAGTAACAGTGGCAGTGAAAATGAGGTTTGATCGGAGCAATGACATCTTGAATACAGGAGAATTTATATGCAGATGATGCTGTTTTTGTATGTAAGTGCTTAGCTTCACAAAACCATATCCTTTGAAAAGTTAAATTTTATCTCCAGTAGTTTTTATTATTCAACAAAAATATCAGAACTTTTAGTCGATTGAAATATATACTGGAGATAGATGTCATTAATGCCATACTGTGGGCCATTCCAGGTAAAGCAAAAACATCTCCATGGTGACAAGCAGGTGGCAAACTCTATCAGCTCTTCAGGGCCCCCTAGTGGTTTAAAGGGCTACAAGTATCTTAATAATTTAGTTAAGCTCATGCAGGAACAGCACTGCTTTGAACTTAATAGGAGATGGTGGTTGAAGACACAAAATAAAATAAAGAAGGTAAAATGAATGTGTATTTCAAAATGGCCTCCTGACTCAAATAATAATGTGAATGTGTGTGTTTGTTTTTGTGTGTGTTTGTGTGTGTTTAGTGTGTGTTTTGTGTGTGTTTGTTTTTGTATGTTTTGTGTGTGTTTGTTTTTGTGTGTGTTTGTGTGTTTTGTGTGTGTTTGTGTGTTTTGTGTGTGTTTGTTTTTGTGTGTTTTGTGTGTGTTTGTTTTTGTGTGTGTTTGTGTGTTTTGTGTGTGTTTGTGTGTTTTGTGTGTGTTTGTTTTTGTGTGTGTTTTGTGTGTGTTTGTGTGTGTTTGTTTTTGTGTGTTTTGTGTGTGTTTGTTTTTGTGTGTGTTTTGTGTGTGTTTGTGTGTGTTTGTTTTTGTGTGTGTTTGTGTGTGTTTGTTTTTGTGTGTTTTGTGTGTGTTTGTTTTTGTGTGTGTTTTGTGTGTGTGTGTGTGTTTTGTGTGTGTTTGTTTTTGTGTGTTTGTGTGTGTTTGTTTTTGTGTGTTTTGTGTGTGTTTGTTTTTGTGTGTGTTTGTGTGTTTTGTGTGTGGGTGTGTGTGTGGGGGGGTGTGGGGGGGGGGGTGTGGGTGTGTGTGTGTGTGTATGTAGTTTTTATTTAATGTAATTTTGTATTGTATGAGTATTAGTGGTGGTTTTATTTTGAGAAACGAACAATTGTAATTCTGATTTTCACCACTTGATGGCAGCACGCGCAGCGAGAGGTCGGTCTTCTGCTTCCTGTTAGCGGCAGTAGCAGCGAGCCAAGACAACACGAAATGAATGTCTCCGTCTCACTTTGTTTATTTCAGTTACCAACTCTCCTCTACAAATAATGTGCCTGTGTGTGTCTCATCAGCGCTTTGGGTGTCTTCAAAGCAGCTATATAAGTCCAATGATTAATTAATAAATAATTAATAGCTGTGCAAGATCAGTGTATAGGGAGCACTGAGGCTGTGAAATTATTTTTTAAAGTAGCCATTATTTAAAGTAGTTAATAAACTATGAAATGTCAAAGCAAAGGTGTTCAAGGCCAATAACAAAACAGGTACTACATAATATGTATTTGTTTAGATGAGCATTACTCATTGATAACATAAAAACATTTGGCTTCTCTTGTTATCGCACTTTAAATTCTCACATTCTTGCCATGCATTTGTCCAGACTGGTTACATAACTCAGGTATGATGTCTCCTCTTTGTATCACTGGATATGACGCCTTATCTGAACACACTGAGCGACTGCAGCCAATTAGAACAGAGCCAGACAGTCAGGCACATCAAGGTCACGGTGCTACTGTAAAGCAATGAGGTGATGAGGAGGTGATGAGGAGGTAATGAGGTGATGAGGAGGTGATGAGGAGGAGATGAGGTGATCAGGAGGTGATGAGGAGGAGATGAGGTGATCAGGAGGTGATGAGGAGGAGATGAGGAGGTGATGAGGGGACAGGACTCCAGTATGACACGGTTATGTAATGTATTTTAATGTCTATGGGACAGTGTTCGTTGACTAAATTATTTTGTCTTTTTTGACATTTTTTCTCCTGGACTCCTCTCTGTGGAGGTGTTCCAGGCATGTCCCACCAGGACGAGGCCTCAGGGAAGACCCAGTACATGCTGGAGGGACTATGTCTTTTGGAGGAAGTCTCTGGGCTGGGGGAAGTCTGGGTATCCCTGCTCAGACCGCCCCCATGACCTGGCCCTGGATAAGAGGAAGAAAAAGGATGGAAGTCGTTTGTATCAATGGATGTCACTACTACTGAGTTAACATTCTGGGGCACCCTAGAGGCTGGAAGGGTACGTCACAATAATGACAAATCGGTCCAAATGACCTTTTATAAAAAGCATGGATGGACTCCTTCCTTCCTAAAGCAGGTATGTGATGGACTCGTCCTGCAGGGCTGAGCCTGGTGTTTAATTGTACCTGACAGTCTGCAGTAGAGGCTCCTGATCCTCTTATCCTCTGCCTTGTACAGACATGTCAGCTCACAAACCCCGACACTATCACTACACCTATGAACTAAGGGAGAATGATATGTTTAATGCCATACTGTGGAACAATACAAGGAACAATTCCTGTATGACTTTAAAATGTGCACTGTGAACTGAATCCATGATTTTTTGCAAATCCCATCACATCACAATGAATGTTTATCAGAAAGCTGATTTTTTAGGGTAGAATAAACATTTTAAACAATTTTGGGTTTGTGGGCAATAAAAGTGCTTTATAGGTAGATGCAGACAGGACACAGCAGCCTCATTTTGACCCCAACAGCTGATTTCACAATACAACTGTACTGGGACAAGACAGTCAAACTTTATTCCATGAAAGAAGTCAGCTACAGCCACATTAGCTCTATGATAGCTTTATAAGTGTCCAAATAAAAACATGTTGGTGAGGTAGGCCTAGTACAGAGCTGAAAGTAACCTGCAGATAACTGACTCTTCACCTGTGTGACCTGAGCACAACTAATCCACTAATCCTGTTCTTAGATAACAGCCACACTGTGTCTACGGGGATCATGATACTGGTATAAATGATCTGCCCCATGGAAGATATTAGCCTATAGTCTAATGTTAAAATAATGTTAATCTAAAGAAGTTGCACTTAATCACCTTCATGTTAAAGTAGGAACAGCATGTCTGACTGATCCAACTTCATAACTCTTTTGTTTCTAAATATTTTTATTTTATGTTGTCAGAGCATTTAGAACGACCCTTACGACTTTAATATGAGCAAATACAGCACTGAGGAACGAAGCCTCATTGTACAGTGGTACTTTGAGTCACATGGGTCAAATTCAGAAACCCAGCGATGTCACCGTCGACATTTTAATATCAGAGATGCCCCGAGAGTAAATGTCATTAAAGGAATAATAAGTTGTTTTCAAAGACGGGGCAGTATGTGATCTCCACAGACTTGACTAGTCCTGATTTCTTCCTGTGGGTCTATCTTAAAGAAAAGGTATTTGTGAATAAACCTCAGACAGTAAATGACTTAAAACGTAATATGGAGGATCTATATTGAACTTTCAAATGTTATGTAAAGTGTGTTGGATCAGGCTATTCAGCGCGAAACAGAAAATGGTGGACACTTAAAAAACTTACTTCCCCAAGTTTAAGTAGTGATAAATTCAAGTGTAAGTGAACAATTATAACCGTATATATTGCCAAAAATCTCAGAAGGTTCAGTTTACCCAATGCTAAAATTTGGTGAGTATAAGTTAAGAATTATAGGAGCTACTGAAGATTTAAAAGTGTCAATGACTTTTGGGTATATCCAGGTGCTTGTCTCCATGGAGATGTTTTACTTTGCCCAAAAAGTTCCACAGGATGACACAAAATATATCAATCCCCCTGACACAAGCAGATGAGCAAGTGGCGGACTCTCCCCCCAGAAAAGTTACAAAGTGCAGCTTTAAAGGCTGTATATTACACTATTGTTTGAACTGTTGCAATGTTGTTTGACCATCACAAACACACCTGGAGTTGTGTTTTGTTTCATTCACAAGTTTTAACACAAAAACCCTGCAAATTTAGGCTGAGTTATTCGCTCACTCTGCGCACTCTGTTCCACCTTGTGATGTCATGTGGTGATACAGGAAGTGCTCCACTGTGTTTTTAAACTCCATACACCACTAGAATGACTAGAATCATTTGGATAATTTCATCCCTGGAATTGCCCATCTCTACTGAACTAAAGGTAAAAGGCAGGAGTCAGACAACCTGTACAGAATCTTTATCAAATTGCCATTAATAGTTTTGACATTAATTGCCCCCTGTCTGAAACTGCTCCCACTGTGTACAGCACTGTCATATTAAAAAAAACAATAAATAAATAAATAAATAAAAACACACACACACCAATAATATGTGTACATTGTATTTTAATTTTGAAAATGTTAACAGATAAACATACACAATATACATATTTACACAGAGCAGAGGATATTGTGTTAATAGCACTTCCAGAGCATAGTCCTGGCCGTCGCAGCCTGGTGCTTGTGGTGAGTCGTCTGGTCCTATTTTTAGCCTCACTTTGACAGGAGTCTTCACGCTTAGCATGCTAATAGGCAGGCCCAGTCTTACAGCTTATCTGCATGCACCTCTCCTCCTCTGCTGCTCCCCCCTGAGCCCAGCGCACACCAGAGGAGATAAGGCCATTCTGGAGAACCCGGTCAGGCACGCAGCACACAGGGTGGACACTGGCATCACAAACAGGAGGGCTTGGTGTAAATAGTTACTTTTCAACTGAATTTGTTGGTACACTGCAGAATATAATCCAAAAATCCCCTGAGGACAGCATTTTTATGAGTTTAGTAACAGTAGTTAGTTTTCTGTTAAAGTTGACCAGAGTTGGGTGGAGGAGCCAAAGGTTTTATTCAAGTAACGTCGCTTCAAAATAATATGACTCAAGTAGAAGCATAAAGTAGTGGTCAAGAAAATTATTCAAGTAAGAGTAAAACAGTATTTGGGAATTTGGAAGAGTAACTTAAAGAGTAACTGTTGAGACGTCTGATAGTTTAAAGTGAATGCAAGAAACAAATGTTCAAATAATGTCATATTGTCAATATAAAGCTTTTGTCACTTGTTGACTTACTCACAGTGGAAAAAGGAATCAGAATGTTTACTCATGTAAGAGTGAAAGTTTGCTGCTTGGAAAGCACCCTGAAAAGCACAGTTTCTTAAAAAAGGTAAATGTAAGTGAGTACTACCCACCTCTGAAGTTAACTGCACCATAAGTCAATACCATTTACTATGACCCATCTTCAGACTCCAGGGGCGGTGGCACACATTTTTGTTTAGAGGAGCTCAGGGAGTTCTAAGGTTTTTAATGTGGGTGCTCACTTCACATGTTCATTTAGAGCCTTTTCACAACGGAGGGTATCCTCCTCCCCCTGCCATGTTTGCTTAATTTAAATGTAGTTAGCCCCTATAGGGATTAATAAAAGCTAATATGGAACTCTTTTTTTATTGGAGTCTCATTTTAAAGAACATTTTTAGTCAAGAATGGATGTGCAATGAAAATCTTTGTGGGGTAACTTTTTAGTAGTAAAAAGTAACTTTAGTTACTTTAGTCAATTTAGTCAATTTAGTTTCTTTAGTAACTTGTTCTCTATCAAAAATGTGTTTAATCTATAGATCTGTGCCATAAAACCATAAACAGATAGAATAGCAGCATTTGATGGCAGCTTCTGGTCCCAGACACAGACCAGCTGTGAACCAAAACAATAGAAATGCTGGTTTAAGGAGGAGTGTGAAGTCGCCTCAGTTTGAAATCAGGTTTAAACAGAAGTGTGAAAGGGTCATCAGTCTGAAGAATTCATGCTTTTTTTAAGCTGTATGTTTCAGTTTTTTCAAAGTAACCTATAGTATAATTATATAAATCAAATTACTTTTGAAATAGAGTAATTAGTTAGAGTAGTAAGTAGAAGGAGTAATCAGTACTCAGTAATCAGATTCGTTTTGCAAAGTAATCTGACCAACACTGGTGAGTAGAGTTACACAGGACTAGTGAAAAAGGAACTACATTGGCTCCTTGTCCACCCTGTCTAGTCCCTGTTGTCAACTCTGTGCCCCTGTTGCCCCCTTGTCCCTGTTGTCCCACTCTGTCCCTGTTGTCTCACTGTGTCCCTGTTGCCCCCTTGTCCCTGTTGTCCCACTCTGTCCCTGTTGTCTCACTGTGTCCCTATTGTCTCACTGTGTCTCTGTTGCCCCCTTGTCCCTGTTGCCCCTTTGTCCCTGTTGCCCCTTGTCCCTGTTGTCCCTCTATGTCCCTGCACAGTCCTTGGTCTGCAGCGTGTGCTTGACAGTGGGCCTGTAGTGTGTTTCATCGTCTGAGTCGTCCAGATCCGGGGGCTCCAGGCAGCTCTGGAACCTCCTCCTCATGCGCTTGCGGAGCTGGAATGTGCGCTCCGTATTGGAGTAGGTGTACTCCTGCTCCTTCAGCTTGGCGTAGTAGTCAGAAAACTTGTTGAAAAGGATAGATATGGGCATGCCATTCAGGATGATGCCGAAGGAGATGCACCCGAAGGCAACGCAGCGGCCCAGGTAGGACACCGGGACAACGTCGCCGTAGCCCACCGTGGAGATGCTCACCTGGGAATGAGAAGACACGGAGTGAGGTGAGGTGTTGAGGTGCACGACCTAACTTTTCTCATAGAGTGTCTTTATTTAATTTATTTATTTATTTGATAAGGTCAATGCACATTAAAGGTCCTAGATTACACAAAATGGACTCTTGTGAGCTTTAAGTCATGATATAATGCTGTTACCTCCTCAAAAACAGACCCAGAGTTGTATTTTACTTTATTTCACACATGTTTCAGTAAATCTTTATTAATACTCTGTTTACATCTGCAAAGCTCAAAATGCTCTGTTCCACCTTCTCATGTCTGTAGTTTTCAAGTTAACAGCTTTCTTTTACCTTTTGTTCAGTGGAGATTGTAAATTTCAAGGCTGAAATCATCCAAATGATCTTAGTGAAAGTGCATGGAGTTTAGAAACACAGTGGAGCGCCATATGACATCACAAGGTGGAACAGTGTGTTTTCTGTTTGAAAACAACTAAATCTGCAGGGTTTGTGTGTCAAACATGTGTGAATGACACAAAACACAAGTCCAGGTCTGTTTGTGATGAGGAAACAACATTATAACATAGATCAGAAAATATCATAACTGTTGGAGCCTAAACCTAGTTTTGTAATTTTCATATTTTTTCATTATTGAGAAAATAATTATTATTTTGTTTGATTTTATATTTACTTAGAGTTCATGATTTGGGGTTATCTTGGTCATTTTATACTGAACATGATTATTTGGTGATTATTTGCTTACGAAATAATTAGATTTACGTATTTACATTTTCCCCTTAATTAATTATTGCTCATGTTAATCATAAGTTTTACCTCAGTAATGTTTATTGTTTGTATTATTTTGTGGTCTATGGCTCCTTATTTAAGATGTGTTCAGGTGCACCCTGGAAAAAAAGTGGAGAGGAGCCAAATGTTGTTGTTTTTTACCTTCTGTTGCCTTGTAAATTCCCCTTTTTTCTTTGTATTCGTATGTCCTCAATAATGTGAACACTCAGTAAAGAGTTTTTAGCTGCATTTGGATCGTTCTGTGGATTTATTTCACTTTTGGGGCATTTTAAACGGTGAAACAGGTGTGCAAAGCATCAAGCTATGGCCTCACAAATGTTTGGGCCTTACAGTAATATAGGCCCTTGACTGGACATCTGCATAAAAGAAATTTTTAAAAAGATGCTGAATTATAGCTACCAAGATAATTTACTGGTCAGATCTGTGGAGAGTAGTGATGGGACAAGACACAATTTTCCACAAGACAAGACGAGGAACAAAAACAAAGCTTTTCGAGAAATGTCTCCAGTGATGGGAAGAGTACTAGTAGTGTGCAGTTCAAAGCCAAAATTACATTATGAAGTACTGTCATGCCTTTTATTTAAAAAAGGTAACTGTATTCTGAACACCACCGAATGAAAGAGTAACTGTATTGGAATACAGTTACTCAAAATTAGTATTCAGAATATGTATTTTAAGTATATGTATTCAGTTACTGCCCAACACTGAACAGAACTTGCCAGAACAAACCCTCGCCCCAGTGGGTCATGTGAGGTTATGTGTTTTTAAGTTATAGCTTTTCAATGGTTTTCAAGGGTTTATTCATAGTTCTATGTTGATTTAAGTGTGGTTATTTTCAGTGGGTTGATAAGAAAATAACTGTTGAATTTAAGTTATTATCATAATGATCAATTCAACAATTCAACAGGAAAAACAGGAAATTATAGCTAAAGGAACATTTCCACAGAAACAGCAGGAAGACGCCCTCCTCCAGGCCAAAGAAGAGCAAGAGGTCTATGGAGATGCAAGCCCGCTCACAGTAAGAACACTGTTTTTCAGAGCAATGAAAACATCAAAAAAAAAAAAAAATTTACCCAATTTTTGGCTATAAGTTACACAGTGGGGCTTTAAAGAACATCAACACCCAGAATAAATGATCACAGACTATAGATAGAGAGTTTTGTAGATTTGGCACTGTGAGGCCGGACGTGGTGCCTTTTTACACTAAGCCTGTCATTACAGCTGGATAAGTGTTTAAATAGAAACTAGGTAACTGCGCTCTTATGTGCACCTTATATTACTTAAGAGTGCATTCATTACACAAGGAAGAACATTTACAGCTCACTTTTGTGTGTTTATTAAAAACCTTCTACTGTGATAGTAGGGCTATAATAATCACATTTAGAGCATGATTAGTTAACATCTACACTTTTTGTTTGAAAAGTGAAAAAAACCAAAAAACAATAGTGTTGTCATGATTTTGATACTGAGGAATAAACTCAATACTATGTGATAAAATGTGATTATCAACATTAAATCATAGTATTTTCTTTTATATTCCCATGTGTCCTTGTATCTGTGTAATCCCTCAGTCGTCCAGGGAGGTTCTATAGTGGTCCATGGGTGTGTACTAGTCTATGTGTCTATTCAGGAAATGTTTAGCTCTGTCCTGTGAATGTAACTTTTTTTAGTATCGACACCTGCTCAAATGAGTTTCGATGTTAGTTTTAGTATCAATTAGTATCAGATTTTCAATACTTTAGACAACCCCACTACACAAATTAAAAAATACAGACCAACAAACAAAACAAAACTATTGAAATCAAGATCAATGTTCTGATTTATGAATTCAAGTCATTTAATTTTAAACTTTTGCTGTTCAAGTAAACTCATTATGTGCTACTGTTGCTATTATAACATTACTAACCATTTCACCAATGTAGCCCTGTCAAAGGTTTTGAAAACCAGTTACTAATGGATACTATATAAGGCCACATGGGAATATAAATGTTAAGGTCACATTTTTATATAGCACTTTACATCAAGGAAGCTACTATCACCCCACTTTATGCACAAAAGTATTATGATATAATGTTGAAAATGCCACATTCTATTGTCTAAAGAAAGTGTTTTTACTTATTGTGCTGGTATCAAGTCTATTCCTTAGTATTGGAATTTAAAATTTTAGTATCTTGACAATACTACGCCAATGCACACCCCCTATTTTGCGCTCCCATGAACTCTGAGGGTGTTTATGTGCGTGCAGTCCTGAGATGAGTTTGGGTCTTACAGTGCATTAGACGGGATTAGATTCTCCAGATCACAGCTGCAGAGTCTATTAAACCACTGTGTTAATGACAGACACATGGACTGACACTTGCACTGACGCCTCCATGATAAAGCTCTGTTTAACGCAGTATTCAGATATTTCAAATGACAATGCACAAACTGATTAGTATTTGTGAGCAGATAACACACTGTATTTATCCATAGATTAATGAAACTGGCAATAGATAGGACTAAATAGGTACTATAATGGATATGCTGACTTTACAAATTGGTAAAAACTGACAGTACCCACGTATATATCCCAAAAATATTTTCTAAAAAGGGCAGGGGACTATAACCTAAGAGGAATCACTCCAAATACAACTTAAATGAGAAGGAAACAACAATAACATGAATAAAACCTCTGAAAAGTCGATTTTGCAAAATAGGTCTGCTTTAAATTAAAACATATTTGGCATGCTGGAGAAGCGTCTGGTATGAGACACTTACCGCGGCCCACCACCACGTCTCAGGGATGCTGCTGAAGGGGGTCCCGGGCTGATCTGTCTCCACTGAGTGCATCAGTGCAGAGAAGGTGAAGATACCCATCGCAATGAACAGGAACAGACAGCACACCTGGAAGCAGATCATTTTAGATTTATATTATCCAGGCATAGCACAGAAAGATACACACTAAATTATGTATTAGGATTCATTGTATAATAACTATCTGTCAATATTATTACAATCCACAGGAAAATATCTGTACAATCCTTCAATTTAAATTTGCCAACTGGACACAAAGTTTAGAGTGAAGACGCTGCTCGTCCAAGCTGCTTCTTCAGTTGTGGTCAGATCACTGTTGGACACTGCCTTATAGCTGACTACACTGAGCCTAACACACCTATCTGTTTCCTTGTTCTGATTTAAAACAAAACAAGAAAAACAATAGTGATACCCAGTATGCTGATAGTTTTGAGAGCACCCATTGAGGGCCTGAATGATTATGCAAAATATGACTCAGGCACAGTTCACACTTAGTGTAGTTCATTAGGACAACAAACAGAAACTGTGAACAAACAGGTGCGTTAGTTTAGTTGTAGTTAACTCCTTCCTTCAGACAGATTTAAGCCAGTGTCCACTCATGGACACTGGCTGACCAACAAACTTTGCTTCTACTTCTGTGCTGACCAGAACAGAAGTAGAAGCAAATGTCTTCACTTGTGTCCAGTTGACAAAATAAAATTTTTCTTTTGCTATGGATCCATAGGAAAAGCAAAAAATGAAGTGAATTAAAATAATTCAACTGTAAACTGAATCACAAAGACATGAAAACTATTACGTCAAACATGAAAATCGTGAACTTATTTGAAGTTTGCTAAAATGGTGAAACCTCATTTTCCCCTGACAGACACCGTGAAGGGCGGCTCGTGTTTCCATGGTCACCAGTGAGATAGACACAGCAATTACAACATTCACAAAGACACAGAATGGTTTTTAGTGGCACTGGTTTTAACCAACACAGATGCATTAGTATAGGCAATGAAGGAGGAAAACTTTTATACGTAAACGTATTTCGGTACATGGGCCAATTCTGAATACTTAGAATACTAGTACACTGAGGTGAATTGTGTAAAAAAAAGTGTAAAAAACATTAAATATAATTACAAACAGCTTTGTTTGTTATGTATTAATTTATGTCCAATTACAGAAAAGAAAAAAGACAAAAAAAGACAGACAAAATTTCATAATGACGTACCATCATGCAATCATTTACTTCAGGAGAGTAACTGTGTTCTGAACACCACCAAATGAAACAGTAACTATACCAGAATACAGGAACTTAAAAGTAGTATTCAGTTTATGTATTTTCAGTACATGTATTCAGTTACTTCAGATCTAACCCAGCTGTTCAGGCAGCTATGGACATGTCCACAGTATATTACACTGAACAGAACAGCAGTATTTTAAAACATGAACGTAGCTTCTCTACAGTGACTAACATGGTTAGTGTGATAAGCTTACAAGTCAAACTTAAGAAACTATCTATCAACTGCTGCATATCCAAGTGTCTGGTAATGGTCCATCTGGCTTATAGTTCGCTGATTATGTTTTAAAAGTGATTTTGAGCTTTTAGTTGTTCGATATCATTATTAACTACTTTTGCTTGGTATAAGTCTGTGAAAAGCTAAGGAAAGGTTGTTGAATAGATCCACTATGGCACTGACTCCCCCTCAGTCATGTACTTTTTATTTTTTATATATCAGGACTGTGGGGTGTTGCCATTTTGATTTGACAAATGTCTTGTAACCCTTTTGCTGTTTGGTCTAAATACACTGACTGGTTCAGGAGCCAAATATAAGCTTGCATTTCAATGTTACTTTGATTTTGAATCCCTAAAAATCCAATAAATGATACTTCATGATTAGTGACAGACATGGTAAAAGATATGCACGTGTATAATTTGTATTGGGATTAATAATAATAACAATACAAGTATATAATGTTTTTTTGGACACTCATAGATGCTTTACAATGGTAGAAATCATGCGGGGAATGCCAGATTGAACAGGTGGGTTTTTAGCAGTGATTTGAAGCGCTGCAGTGAGTCCGTGTTCCTGATGGGTTATGGGAGATAGCTCCAGAGGGCGGAGGCGGGGCGACGGACTTGTAGGTGATGAGGAGGACCTGGTATTGGATGTGGTATTGTACGAGGAGCCGGTAGAGTTGTTTGAGGACAGGGGTGATGTGATCTCTGGGGCGGGTGTGGGTGAGGAGTTTTTAGAGGTAGGTGGTCATAATCAAGTCTGGAGGTGATGAATGTGTGAATTAGAATTGTTTCAGAGGCTCTTGCGCTAGTTTGGTTGCTGAAATCTGGCAACTGGTCAAATATGGTGACTATCTTGCAGTGTGAATTGAGTAATTGGGAATAGGGTTGTCAAAAGTTTTGAAAATCAGATACTAATCAATACTATAATTAATATTGAAACTAGATATTAATTTGAGCAAGTATCAATTCTGCAAAAAATCACATTAACAGAACAAAATGTGAGTTTTCTTGAACAGTTTTAACTAATTTGAGCTTTAGCATTACAAATACAAGACCTCACGCTAAGATAAAGAAAGCACTATTGTTTTATATAGGCCTATGAAAATTACATTGTTATCTTTTTATCGTCATTGTGATATCGTAATTGGTATTGGTGATTAGTATCAAAAATCGAGTGTGAAATAAAAAAATCAAAATGTTTGTATTGTGACAAAACTAACTGTGAAGCAATAGCCCAAAACAGGAATAATATATACATTTTACATATGGCGGATTTTTTCATACCTGTTCAGAACACTGTCGGATGGTGAACCCAAACGCCCTCATTCCCGTAGAATGTCTCGCCAACTTCAGGATCCGGAAAATTCTCATTAGCTTCACCACTTTGAGCACTTTGCTGACTTTGCTAACCCTAGCCATGGTTTTCAGATCCTCCTGCGCGCTCATGTCCTCCGAATCAATGAAAAACGTCTCGAAAATGATCTGCAAAAAGTAGGGCATAACCGCCACCAGGTCCACAAAGTTCAACGCGCTCTTCACGAACTGCTCGATGTTGGCCGTAGTCACCAGACGCAAGAAGTATTCCACTGTGAAGAAGAGAATGGATGCGATCTCTATCCACTCCATGTAGGTTTTGCCACCAAGTTTGTATTCCCGGAGTTCTTTGACGGTATTCATCGTCATGGCAACTATAGAAATGAGCACGAAAAGGCTGGAGAACACAGCAAACGCTTTGGCCGCCAGGGAGGAGTAGGGGTTTTCCATGAGGTCCCAGAGCATCTTCCGAAAGTCTCCCAGGAACATGGTCTGGTACACGGCATCGTCCTGGTGAGGTTTGATCTCGGCGATGAGTTCATCGTTCACCTTCAGCTTCTCTCGGATGTCGTCCAGTTTCTCCTCGAATAGGATGCGGCAACACCTGGAACGGTTAGAAAGGATTAGGGAAAAATACCAGGTTTTATTTTTCTGTGTGTGGGTTTCAGGTGAAAACTTTGAACTTTTCTGGAGTGCCTGGATTTGGTGTGTTTTTTTCTAACTGTGATCCAATTTATTTACATTATCGTTTGAACTGAAAAGTCGTAATGTTGTTTCCAATCATTAAAATCAACTTTATGTTTCTTTCATTCTTTTTTGTAAATTTTTTTTCAATTTTTCTCTTTAACACTGTGCAGTTTGAAACCTAAATTTTGTGATCGAGTATCACAATGTGTTCCTCTAATTTTAGAAAAATTACTGTATACCGATTACCACCAAACTAAAAAGTAACTGTACAGGTCCTCTTTCATATGGTGGTGTTCAGTGAGTCATCAGAGAATCAGTTACGTATATTTGACTGGAGTGAGCAATCTGTGACAAAGTGTGTTGCCCAGCGACACAGCAATAGTATGTGCGCAATAACGACAATGAGTGATGCTTTCACGTGGGCTGTGAGAGTAATAAAAACGTCAATGCACAAATCATATAATTTCAAATTATGCAAACTAATGATATGAAATGCAGTGCAGCTTGAAACTGAATCTTAAAGTGACAGTATTTAATTTCACGGAGGTGGAAATTCAACCACAATTCCATGGAAATAGAAAGTTAAAACCATAATCCATAAAATTCTGCATGGAGATTATACCCAAAGGAACATTTCCGTGGAAACGAGCAGACTTGGCCTTCCTCCAGGAAAAATGTCAGGTTTGTGGAAGCTCCACTCAGGGTAAAGGCACATGTTTTATCTATAATAAAAACATCCTAAATGAAAAAACATGCTTCTATTTTTTTTTTTTTTTTTTTTTTTCTTTTTTTTTGGCAAAAACTTGAAGGTTGAACGTGAGGTTGGGAGCCTGTTGATTAGGCCATTAATTAAGTCATAGGCGCTAAATAAAGCAAGTGCTGGTGTATTATTTAGATTTTTCCTCTTCACGATACAAACCATATTAACTGTTATTACTATCTCGGACACAGTACTTAGTTTATAATTGCTGTGTTCTGTCCCACCTTGGCGTGTCCTTGAGTCTTAACCCCCAGAACGACATCTCCTCCTCAAAGTTGACAGGACATAGACTATCCATCACCCAGAGCACGTTACTGCAGTAGAAGTGGAAGATATAGTGGAAGAACATTGGGTCCCGGTCGAAGAAAAACTCATTGTTCTGGACATTGTAGTCGTCACAGAGACTTAACCTCTTCACCGGATCTTCACACATCGCCAGCAGTCCGATTCGACTTTTGGGATACTTCAGAACCAAATGTTTAGGAATGTGAAAGATTTTCCCACCAATGTTCAAATTGACGATGTTGGACTGCCGTTGCGTTGGTTTCTGCCCATTTTCCGCCTTGTCTAAATTGTCCATAGAAGTCCACGGTTTGACAGAACTTTCCTGTGAAAATGGGAATTCCGGTGTTTGGTCATCGCTCGACGTAAAACTGAACTCACGTTTTATGGATGCAAAAAGACTGGATCGACGTTTTTTGAGCACCTTCAACTTGGGCTTCATAGAACCCGCCATTTTGAAGTTTTGAATCCAACCAACTAAAAAAAAAAAAAAACTTGTCCTAAAATATTTCCAATAATTCAAGTCAACATTGTGCTAAGAAATCAAAATGAAAAATAACATAAGAAGTGGTAGCCTGGTTGTAGCGCTTGTGTCTCAGCGTGCGAGGAGATCAAGAGCTGGAGCCTCCTCACTGATTCCCTAATCCTATTGCTGTTCTTTCTGTCCGAACGCAAGTTAAAAATACTGTTGACTGGGATTAGCAATGTGATTTAAGACTATGAGTGAGGAGAGAGTGGCGAGATGACAGAGCGCTACTGCTAACGAGGCTAACGCTAAGCTGCGCACTGGGCTGGCATACTAATGTTAGCCTAAGACACCTGTGGAATTCATACGTTTGCTGGAGTTTTCAGATTTAATTATATATAAGTGATCAATGCTACACATTTAAGTTATGAAAAAAGTTGATCTTTTTGCATTTTAACAACATTCATTTCATCTGTCCCCGTCTGAATTTAATATTATTGGCCTATAGTACATCTTGATGTCATCTGAAACACAACAATGGAGTTCTAGTTCTAGTGCAGCTCGTCCTTAGCCTTATGCAGTCATGTGATCTGGTATTAAATGTTCCAGTATCAATGATTAACAAACAGGTATTCTTGCAGTTTTTGAAGTAGTTCCTCATAGGTACATTTCATACAGTGCTATTCTCTTCTAACAGACAGTGATGGCCAACCCACTTTTTCATAGAGAAAACAGTGATGAGTTTCAAATCCATCACCTGTAATAAAACAAAGGGCAGAGTGAAATAGTGGATCCAATGGTTTCAAAGCAGAGGCTGAAGTCTGCACATACACCACATCCCCATAATCCAATACGGAGAGGAAGGTTGCTTGCACTATTTCTTTTCTGTAACTCATTGGGATACAATATTTGTTTCTGTTTTTTAAAGGATAAGTTTTTATCATAAGTGTTGACTCTTTCAACTGACGGACCATTTAGTGTATAAAGATTTGTGGCTTGCATATTACTGAAATGTTTTGTTTGTTTGTTTGTTTGTTTGTTTGTTTTATAAAATATATTCTTAGTTTTATGTGCATTCAATGACAATGTAAGATTTTTTAAAACTGTTTTAAAAGCTCCTGATCAGCAGAGGGAGCACTTACATACAAAACAGCATCATCTGCATATAAATGTTTGTGGCTTTCTCTTAAATTCCCACCAGTGTAATTAATATAGTAAAAAGTACCAGGCTTAAAATTGAGCCTTGGGGCACTCCTTTGCTTAAAGTTAAGTCTGCTTAAAAAAATAATTTAAGCTACTACTGCCTGGGTTCTATTTGAAAAATAATTTGGAACCAATTACACGTAGCATTGTAAAATCCAATATGATACTGACACTTCAAGAGACTTTTATGATCTACTGAATGAAAAGCTTTAGTTAAAAATTAAATTAATAAACAGAGCTATATAATCTTGTTTATCATCAAGGGCTGTGAAAATGTCATTTAAAACTTTTGAGGTTGCAGTGACGGGACTATGCTCTTTTCTGAAATCCGAATGATAAGACTTCAAAATGTAGCATTTATTTGAAGAAGCTCTAAAAAAAAAAATTGATTTGCAATGAACTTGTCTAAAAAATTTTCACGGCACATCGCCCGAGCTTTTACTGTGAAGCGCGTGCTTCTTATCTTCCGGTTTGGGACCACGTGACTTCCTTTCCGATCTACGCTTCAACATGGACGCCAGCCGCGTGCAGCCGATCAAGCTCGCTAGAGTAAGAAATCTAACCATTAGTAATATTTCTCTCGTGGTTCTTGGATATATATATTTGTAGTAATGTTGTTTGTGTGCGAATCGACCAAAACCTCAGAGCTAATCGTGGTTTTAGCCGCTGTAAAATGATCTAAAGTGTGGCGTATGTTCCTCATCATGGAGGCCGTCACGTTGTTCCTCGTTGGCTCACAGGCTCACCGCTGAAAACACATTCTCACGATCAACGCTCTGGGCTCTGTCAAAGTCCACATTATAGGTAGAGCTAAGTGTTTTGTTCGTTGTGTTTCAGGTGACCAGAGTTCTGGGTAGAACCGGTTCCCAGGGACAGTGTACACAGGTAAGATCCGAGTCCCGACTCCGAGGCGGCTGTTACTCAATTCAAGTTTATTTATAAAGCACATTTAAAACGACTCCAGCGGGCCAAAGTGCGCCACAGAAAAGTACAACAATAACTAAACACTGTATTCAGGAAAAGTACAATTCAATACAAAAATATTCTGTCTCTCTAGCATGAAATGTCAGGGAGAAAGACCTGACAACGCATATACACTTTTGCAGTAAATGATCCATCACCAAGATTTTTCTAGGCACTGTAGCAATTTTGTTTGATTTCACCAGCTCATCTAAAAATACTTTATTGAAAACCCCTTCACTGCAATCATGAAATACACTAAACTGTAAAAGAACAACTCTGAGTTTGGATAGGATGAAATTGTGGTTGGAAGATTATGTAGAAAGTATCGTTCATTATCCAACTTGAGAAACAAGTGTCAATAATAAATGTCACTTTAATCCTTTGTCATTTGAAGAATGGAGCAGCTTTGAGACTTTGGAAGAACACATTTTAAATCAGCTCTCAAAATGAATATATAAAGCCTCACTTGTCAGTATAAAAAAAGAATCAATGTGATTTTGAGATTTTAAGTTTTTGGCCATATAGAGGTTATGAAGATATCACAACTACCTTTTGCCATTTTATCCTGTAAAACCTCAAAACACCTCTAAAATGTGAAAGAACAGTTGGTTTAATAATGAATAAAAAATAAAACTACAACGCTGCAAAAATATTTCCTTTGTACTTGACTCTAAAACTAAATCAAGTTAACAGAAAAACTGTAAAAAGGGACACTGTATCAGTGATAAATGTGCCTGTAGTTTGCAGACTTTGGATCAGACACAGACTCAGACATGTTATTTGAGGAGAGAGATTCAGTTTGTGTTGAGATGAATTGTTGCAGTTGAAGCGTACTTCATTTGCACTATAGTTGGCTAACAAGCTAGCTAAACTCTGCACAAGCACATCAGAGAAACTGCTTCGTTTACATTTTACCATAAAAAGCTCATTTGAATATAAATTAAAATCTCCATTGACAAAACTTGGGCCAAAATAAGCAAAAAAACTGATTCTGTTGTGTTGCCCATAGTACTGCCTCAGTGCCACTGTCAGAATGTTGAGGATTTTTCAAAAAAATGATGTTCACATATGACCTCTGTTGCACAGGCCTAAATGATCTTCAGGCTGCTTGGCTTTTCTCATGTTTTGTTCTGGTTGTGTGTCAGGTCCGTGTGGAGTTCATGGATGACAGTAACCGCACCATCATCAGGAACGTGAAGGGCCCCGTGAGAGAGGGAGACGTGCTCACACTGCTGGAGTCTGAGAGAGAGGCCAGGAGGCTGCGATAGGTAATGCCACACCTGCAGAATGGGAGTATGACCGGAGAGTCTGTTGTATTAAGCCTTATTCATGCAGGAATAGTTTTACCTTGGCACATCTGTCAAATTGAAATAACCCCGCCACGTGTGTTCTTTTTGTGTGTGTGTGTGCGTTCGTACAGAATGTCAGTAAACTACCCGTTTTTACAGTTAACTACGGAAATGTTGGACTGAAACACTGTAACAAGAACCTTTTCATCATGTTGTCATTTTAAGATATTTTATTGCACACCTGCCCTCTAGCATCAAATGACTGATACAGACCCTCCATCCAAATTTTACAAACTTTGCACCAAAAACACCCAAACTTTTCCATAGAGGCTTCATGCTGCTGATCTCTGGTTGCCTTGACAACAGGGTTGTATTTCTGGGTCACATCCTTTCTGCAGTTTTGTTTTTAACTTTATTATAGAAAAAAAAAACAGTAACTGGATTACAGTATGGTCCGTGGTGAATATTAATTTAGTTACCGTATTTTCCGCACTATAAGGCGCATCAGAATATAAGGCGCACCTTCAATGAATGACCTATTTTGAAACAAATTTCATATATAGGGCGCACCGCATTATAAGGCGCATAGAATATAAACTACTGTAGTAGCTGGAGTTGTGTTACGCATCCACGAGATGGAGCTGCGCTGAAGGGAATGTCAACAAAACAGTCAGATAAGTCAGTCAAACTCACAAAACAAGTTAATGCATTCACAATATAGTAACTCTCGAAATAGTGCAACGTAATAACAATAACTCAACGTTGTTCAAACGTTAATGTCCATAGTCACAATATCTCCTAGCCTTGTTTAGTTGTAAACACGTGAAAGAAACACGTAAAGCCTCACTTTTTCAGTTCATTCCTCATTCACGAATCCGTCGAGTTCTTCCTCTTCAGTGTCTGAGTTGAACAGTTGGTCGAGCTCATTCAAAGTGCCCGATTCCGTCTCGTCAAAATCGCCATTATCCGTGTTGATGCTGTTGTCTTAACAGTTCAGTGACAATTCCTGCCTTCGTGAAACTCGGACCACAGTTCAGACTGATATATCAGCCCAGGCATCTGCGATCCATTGGCAGATTGTGGCGTATGTCGCCCGGCGCTGTCTCCCCGTCTCCCCGTTATATAGCGTCGGATCCTGTCGTCGCAGACAGAGCGGGTTGCGGACTTTCCTGCAGCGTAACTCCGCGCCCAGTCGTGCTCTCATGTAAATTCAAACAGCGTCTCAAAGCGGAGACACGGGGATATCTAAATATTTTACCATCATTACAGTAATCTGCCTCTGTTGTCCTGAAGGTGTTGAATGAGAGCGCGGTGCTGCGGGGATTTTCACTCATTTATTCGACGCGTAAAAGAAAAAATACGGATGGATGTGTAAAATAGAAGTAGTTGTGTGGAAAAAATGCAGCAAATGCTGATACTTCGTTTTTATGGCTAAAAAAGAATAAAAGTGTAGGTCTAGGTGAGCTATACTGGCCCATAGTGTGCTCAGTCCTTAAAGTGTTATTACCGCTATTACTTCAGCGACGCCTCCTGACTACGGGTGTCATAATTGACCAATATTGATCCATATATAAGGCGCATCGGATTATAAGGCGCACTGTGGGTTTTTGAGAAAATTAAAGGCTTTTAGGTGCGCCTTATAATGCGGAAAATACGGTAGTCAAAAGGCAAAAATCGGATACTTATCAATTTATCTTACTTGTACTACTTACTTATTTATCTTATCTTTTTAATTGTCTCACTTACACCTCTGCTTTACACCTCAACATCAACAATTTCCACAAGTGAACATGTAGTTTCCCCATACTTAAGTCCATTAACAGTTTTTTTCAACAGTTTTTACTAAATCTTGCCTGCTTTATAATTTTACTTCCTGGTTGGACATGGGCAGCAGATGTAATTCCATTATCACCTAGCAACCATAATGTAATCATGGGCCAAAAATTGTGTTAATTGTTCACTGGTTACAATTGGACCAATTGCTTAAAAAAATGCTTTTGTTAAATAAAGGTTTAAACTGTGACAAACTGCCACTTAACTGATGTAAAAACTTGGATAAATATTTATCACAGGTACTATCCCACCGAACCAAGTAATGGAACTAAACAGTCTCACCACTCTGGTTCTAATAGACCCATAGACCTTTCAAAAACTCAAATGTTAAGAGTTCAAAGACATCACAGAGGCTAACCAGCTATGTAATAACTAATGGGTCTTGTGGTCATTTGTTACCTCAAAGCTGATTAGTCATAAGCTTTGGAACTTTTAAATATAGCTTTTTGTAAAGTCTATGGGAAAGATGAATGGGAATTTTACTTCCTGAACCAAGGAGTGGGTCACTGTTGCACTTCATTGAAAACCTGTTATGTGCTTTAAGATCTCTGGCAGTTATCTGTGATGGAGTCCTTAAGGTGTGTCCTCACTAACACTTTCTTTTCCTGTTTTCTCTCTGTAGTTTCCTGAAGCTATGAGGTGCCAGTCCAGTGCCATGGAGCCAACATCTTCAATTGTATTGGCCCTCATCTCATTTGTTAACATGTTTTGGAAATAAATGTGGTTGTAAAACTATTTGGTTTCTTCAACTTGAATTTAATGCAGAGTTGTTTCAGAGTGGTTAGGCTCATGTAGGGTCGAGTCAGTGTTTTGATGGCATGAACAGGTGACCTGTTCAATCAAATTAGATACTAATCAATTTAAAGCTAGTATCAAAACTACATACTCATTCAAGCAAGTATCAATACTGAAAAACATCACATAACGATACAATTGGACCTCTCCTGAACAGTTTAATCAGAACCATATGGTGTAATAACCAAATCCTAATATTTTGTGTTGAAAATTACAATATTGACCAAAAAGCTTTTAAAATAATCATTTGTGTATCAATCAGTATAGTCTTTAGAATCAAAATAGAAATTTTAGTATTGTGACAGCACTACTACATGTGTCCACCAGATGACAGGAGTTCTCTTCATGTTCTAGGCCTGTGGATGTTGTGAATCACTAAAAGTACACAACAAGGCGACTTGAGCATTGGCTATGTTCTGTTTTCTAACATTGTAAAGTATTGAAATGGAAAGACCGTCTTAACATTTTTGCTTTTTACGAGGCTGCTGCTGCCCTCTTTGATTTCTGCCCGGGCTATATCCCAGATTACTTTGATCTTAAGCCTATTTTCTTCAAACAGATTAAATTTATCCTGGGACAGTTACGCAAAATGTGTTGAAACATACATTGCAAACACAGCCAAATAT
This sequence comes from Periophthalmus magnuspinnatus, assembly GCF_009829125.3. Lineage (NCBI taxonomy): Eukaryota > Metazoa > Chordata > Actinopteri > Gobiiformes > Gobiidae > Periophthalmus > Periophthalmus magnuspinnatus. Next base: position 11,864,763 of record NC_047142.1, read on the forward strand.
AGTAATCCTTTAGTGTATAAGTACTTGTTATATTTAGAGTACCACGAGATGTTTAGTTGGAGGTATTTGGCTGGATTCCAGACTGTTGTTTGAACAGGAAAGCAGGTCAAATAGCCTATGTGGTGTTTTTGCAAGTTCAGCATAAATCAACAAATGCCATGTTTGACTTTCCAGCTTCGACCTACTTTAAAATGATTAGTGACACTTAACTTATTTTAGACGTATGTTTAGGCTTAAAGGTCCTATATTGCACAAAACTGACTCTTGTGAGCTTTAAGTCATGTTATAATATTGTTACCTCATCAAAACCATACCTGGAGTTGTGTTTTGTTTCATTCACACGTTAGAAGTAGTACTTGAGTTACATTTAGTTGTACTTGCGTTTTTTGTAGCAGCTTGCCTCTACTCCTACTTGAACATATAAAAATACCAGAATATGTGCATTATTTAATGTTTTGTCCTTACATTAACTTCAAATTATAAATCAGATGTCCCTCCAGACCAGTGGTGTCAAACATATTTTCACCGGGGGCCACATTAGCAAAATAGCTACCTTCAAATGGCCGGATGTAAAATAAATCTAACTACTTTTTTAACTTGTTAATTAACTGTTTCTGTATTTATTACTTGTTCAAGTTACAAATATTACATATGCATTTGCCTAGATGTAAAAATGTGGCTGTGTAACTACGTATCTCCTGAAAAAATTACATTTTAAGACTATCATACCTTGGAGTTTACCTTGTCGAGGGCCACATGAAATGATGTGGAGGGCCGCATTTGGCCCCCGGGCCTTGAGTTTGACATATGTGCTCCAGACTGTTCCTCTCTTACTACTATTACTTGATTAGTAAGTAATAAGTAGTTCCACGACATACTACGACGTACTTGTACTTGAGTAGATTATAGAGACTAACAATACTCTTACTTGAATGCAGTTTTTGGCCTCTCTTCCCCCCTCTGCCTGTACATCTGTTAAATACTTTTTGATGCTACTATCTACCCTTTGTTAATTCCAGCATTTGACCCATCTTTGGTCAGGAATACCTAGCTGGAGGATTCACCAATAAACCGGAGCAGACAGGAGGTAACCCACCCATACACACAGGAACAGAGGTGGTAGAGTATCCAAACACTGTACTCAAGTAAGAGTAACATTGCTTCAAAATAACATTACTGAAGTTGAAGTACAAAGTAGTGGTCCAAGGGGTGAAGAAATTTGAAGTTAACGTAATTGGAAGGACAAAATGCTTAATAATACACATATTTTTTCTTTTTACTAAATCATATTTGACAGAGCGATGCAAGAAACACAAAAAAATATGACTCAAGTAGGAGTAAAAGCACTACTACTCTTTAGTACTACCCTGCTTTCTCTCCGGGCTGGCATTGGCAGGTTGTAAACATGTTTATCTGGTGCTAGTACTGGGGCAGAGAAGAGAGAGGACCCTGAGATCACGTTTCACAACAACATCCCCTCTCTGAACCATAGGTGACGGATAATGTACACAGGGACCAGGGTCAGTCTTTACGTTTGCCCATACACTATTGTAAACAAGTCGCTTCTATAAGTTTCAAGGGGCGAGGGGTTGTCTTGCCCAAGGACACAACGACAGCATTCATATGTGGAAGCTGGAATCGAACCGCCAACCTGTGAGTCAGTGGATCTGACCTCTCAACCGATGACGTTTATGTCGAGAACGGGATTCGAACTGTCCAAAATAGCTCAGTTGGTAAAGGTAGAGTTATTGCTTTGGCTGGAATGTTGCACAGTATGGCTTTAAACTTATCTAGACCAAGCAGTTTACTCCACCAGTCCAAGTTACACATCTGATCTGTGGAGAGATGAGCTTGCCCACTTTAAGAATGCTTCTTTATTTATTTATTTTTTGAATGAATACACTTATACTTGAATAAAAGCAAGCTATACTGTACAAGTTTAATATCATACTGTGGAGCATTCTAGACAAAGCCATAACATCTCCATAGAGACCAGCATGTGGCATTTGCTCATCCAGAAAAGTTACATGGTGCACTTTTAAAATTAAAGTACAGACAAATGATCTGTCCTTATTTTAGACTGGCTGCATGGAAGCTAAATGCAATCACAAAAACAGACCTGGAGTTGTGTTTTGTTTCATTCACACATGTTTGAATAATCCTGCATTTTGGGCTGTCTAAATCTCCAAAGCTCAAAATGCTCTGTTCCACCTTGTGATGTCATGAAGTGGTAGTTTTCAAGTTAACAGCTCCTTTTACCTTTTGTTCATTAAAGATCAGCAGTTCCAGAGCTGAAATAACCCAAATGATTGAAGTAAAGGTAAATGGAGTTTAAAAACACAATGGAGCACTTCCTGTATCACCACATGATGACATCACAAGGTGGAACAGAGTGTCGTCTGTTTGAGAGAAGAACTACTAAATATGCAGGATTTGTGCGTTAAAACATGTGCGAATGAAACAAAACACAACTCCGGGCATGTTTTGGATGAGGAAATAACATTAGATCAGAAAATAGCGTAGTGTGGGCTCGTTAACTGAAACTTTGCAGGCGACGAAGGCCACAGGCTCCAAAACAGTGCAAAGCTTTAATCTGTGTCCTTATGTTGTGACCAGAGCTGTGTAATGTTAGAACAGCACAATATAATGTTAGCTTGTAAACATTCTGCGGTGAAATCAGGAGGCAATCACTGAGCTCTGAGCGCCTACAAACTCACACCAAACCCACACTTAGTCCTCGACAGCGTTTCATTATGAAGAAGCCATTCAAGACCAGCCAGGCACCAAAACAGGTTATATAATGTAGATGTTGCGAGAAAGTGAAACGAGACGAATATTTGGAGCAATAGCGAGATAGCGAGGGAGGCTGTTTGGTATTGTCTTTATGAAATTATGATGTAGTCTAGGTAAGCAGTGGTAAAAGAGAACGCAAAAAGTGTACTCTTTCAAAGCTGAAATCCAGCTGGTTTAAACCTAAAAGGACTCTGATCTGAATGGTCACTACAAAGGCAAGGCAAGTTTATTTGTATAGCACAATTCATGCAAAAAGTAATTCAAAGTGCTTTACAGAACAAGAAGGACATTAAAATCACAATACAGCAAATAAAAACATAAGCAACTGGCATAAAAAGAACATTAAAAGAGAAGAGTGCAGAATAAGAACCTTTCAGTCATATGTACAGTTAAACTGCTGGAGCCTGGATTTAAATATTGTCAAAGTAGAGGCCTGTCTCACATCTTAAGGGAGACTATTCAGGTTTTAGCTGCATAAAACTGAAACGCTGATTCCCCATGTTTAGTCCTGACTCTGGGCACCGGCAGGAGGCCGGTCCCTGAAGTCCTCAAATTGTGAGATGGTTCATATGGCGCTAACATGTCGGAGATGTACTTTGGACCTAGGCCATGGAGAGACTTATACACAAGCAGAGCTGTTTTAAAGTCTATTCTTTGAGCTACAGGAAGCCAGTGCAGAGACCTGAGCACAGGACGCATGTGCTCGTACTTCCTGGTTCTAGTCAGGACCTGAGCAGCAGCGTTCTGGATGTACTGCAGCTGTGTTAAGGCTCGTTTGGAGAGGCCAGTGAGTGGGCTGTTACAGTAGTCTAATGTACTGGAGACGAATGCATGGATAAGTCTCTTTAAGTCTGGCTTTGACAGTAAACCTTTGATTTTTGCAATGTTTTTAGGTGGTAAAAAGCTGCAGATGTTATTGATTTGATGTGGCTGTTACAGTTCAAGTCTGAGTCCATTATTACCCCTAGATTTTTTTGCCTGATTCGAAGGTTTTAGAGAGAGACACAGGAGGTGACACTTTCTCTATGTTTCTGTGGACCAAAGACTATGACTTCAGTCTTGTCTGAGCACCTGCAGCTGATCATGGATAAGAATTCTGGAGTTTCTGAGCTTTCACACGAGGCCTGTCCATGAACTGAGAACAATAAACACTTACATGCGTCCTTTATTTATATGCAGGTTAAGGCACTGGTTACACAGTGCAGTTCTGATAGTAGTACCTTTTTTAAACAGTAAGCGCAGATTATGTATAGAACAGCTTTTGAATTCTTTTAAATTTTTGCTCAAAAAGAGTTTAACCAAAATATTCAGATGTTTTTATCGACATTTGACATATTTTACATGTTTTTGAGTTTTTAATATTCACATTGTAACTAGTATTTTGTGTATTTGTGTCTGCCGAGGTGCATCTTGGCCAGATTTTATCTCAAGGGACTTCCTGAAGGTTAAATCAAACCTATGATTTTCTTAAACAAAGACAAATTTTAAAAATGCAAGGCGGTAATGATAATTGTTAATAATCATTTGCTTGTTTGCTCATCATGTAAAGAGCGCTCATGTGGGACTTAACCATCTCTAGACTGCGCTCTGTCTGAAAACAAGACTGTAAAAATAGTCTGGTCCAAGGCTGTATGGTTGTGTTTGTCTGCTGTTAGAAGGTCTGATCAGGGTAAACACTCTTGTGCCTGTGGTGTGGACTATTAGAGCAAGGACAGATTACTTTCATAAGAATACTGCAGACTGGAAGTATCATATAGACACAACACAGTAGGGCTGGATTAGAGCTGGGTTTAAGATGACGTCACAACATTCTATAGGCCAATAATATTTAATACCCATGGGGGCAGCTGAAATGAATATTGTGAAAATGCAGATTTGTGTTGTAATACAGTGAGCTCTTGGGTCTAGTCACTGATAGAAACGATGAGGTTCAACATTTGTGAAGTTACTTTTTGGATATTCCATGGTAAAGTACATTACCGATTACCTGAAAAATCTGTTAAATCTGAGTATCTGACATCATCGCTTTCTATCTGATTGTAAGCTCTATATGTAAAAAACACTAATATGTTGATAAAAAGAACAGTTCAGATTCTACCATATGATCGTGTCATAGTCACAGATGATTACATTACACCAGCATTCAAAATCGACTAGACACGCTCAGGGGCTCTTGGCAAAATGAGGTGTGAATGAAACAAAACACAACTCTAGGTATGTTTTTCAGAATCAGAATCAGAATCAGAAGACTTTTATTGCCATAGTCTGTGAACACAGTTCACAAACTAGGAACTTGCTTCGGTGAAAAAGTGCAACATAAACACACTGAATAAATACAAATACAAATAAGGGCATGCACAAAGTTAAAAAGATATAAGAGATATTAAAGGGAGAAAATATGTACAACAGCAGCATCAGAACAACAGTGCAAAGTGGCTTATTAAAGTGACCGGTTTTGAGGAGGTAACAACATTATGACATGGTTTAAATCTCACAGGAGTCCATTTTGAGTAATAGAGGTGGCAGCTCCGCATTTGCAACTCATTTGGATCATTTCCGTGCTCAGAGCTAAATTAGTAATGGAAAATCCTTAGTTAGGACAGTTAGGAGGCTTGTTTTTAGCACTATTGCAATGACAAAACTCTGTGGTGTAGTGAAAAGTGCTTATAAACTCATTGTGGAGATAATAATTTGGATGTTAGCAGTGGGTTAGAAAAGTAAGGAATAACTGCAAAATGAAAAGTTATGTGCTTAGCTGGATGCTGCTGGACAGAGACAGGAGTCACATAAGGTGCTCTATATATTCTATATAAAAAAGTCTATGTAAAAGTGATTTATTTACATCCTCTTGTGCAGCTGGTGCTAGTGCTGACACACGGCCAAGGCTTTGTGCAGCAACATCCATAACTCAAGTCAACAGTGGAACGTAAACTTCATGGGAAAAAATACAGTGTAAACCCCCATTCACACATACATTACCAGTCAAACATTTGGACACTTGTAGCAAAGAAAATAACTCTACTATTTATATATATATATATATATATATATATATATATATATATATATATATATATATATATATATATATATATATATATATATATATATATATATATATATATATATATATATATATATATATATATATATATATATATATATATATATATATATATATATATATATATATATATATATAAGGGTAAACTAAACAGAAGGGGTCTAAAAATATTCAAACCAACAGTACCTTACAAGGTTTAAACAAAAACAGGTCAAGTTAACTAGAACACAAATTTCACAATAACACAACAAAATCTTGACGAACAAACACAAAGTCAGTATTGACAGAGGCACAGAGTCACTACCCCTGTAGTGACACACAAAAGAGACACACTACACATATGAAATGACACACTGGCCACACACAGGCCAACAGCCCCGAACAGGCCCCCCACCCTACTTCTTAAGTAGGGTGGGGGGCGGCTGAAGGTGGGCCCTAGGATTGGCCAGACTGGGAAACCGTCCTCCAATCACAGCCAAGGCCTCCAACAGCCATGATAATGGGGAAAGTCGACAGATTTGGAGACACACACACAAAACATAATGGACAAACACAAACAACTAACATAACTTAAGGCCTGGTGCTGTAACACCCTTTACTTTGTTAAAAATATTTAGTCTAAGTGGTCACATTTTTATATTGCGCTTTCCACCTTCAAGGCACTCAAACACTTTACATCAAGGAACCACTCACACACATATTCATACATATTCGTCTGCATACACCAGGGTATGCCGACAGTTAGGTGTCTTGCCAAAGGACACAACAGCAGCATTCATCTATAGGAGTTAGAATCACATCAGCAATCTGTAGGCCAGTGGATGTGACCGCTTTACCAATCATGTTTACCTCAAGAGTGGGATTTGAACTGCCAACCTTCAGATCAACAAATAAACACTGTACCAACTGAGCTACGACACATCCTACTCTAGACTATTTAACTTTTTCTCTTTACTACATAACTCCATACATCTTACGTCATATATTTGATGTCTTCTGTAAGTATCTACAATGTAGAAAGTAGTTAAAATAAAATTAAAAAAAACACTGAATGAGAGGACGTGTCCAGAGTTTTGACTGGTAGTGAAAATCCCAGTAAATTTCCGTGTACAAAATGGCAGAACACAGCAGTGATTCTCATTGACACAGGCACGAGTCCCAGGACATCGCCTTGGTTCAGTGGAGTGGATGTGCCCGAACTCTCTGCACACGGCCCAAACCGCAAACATATACCTCTTGTTTTTAGCTCGGTGCAACCTAAATAGTCAGGCGCACAATCGTCATTAAAAGGAAGTAAGTTTAGGAACAGGGTTAAACATTATGGTTAAGCAGTGGTGGATGAAGTACTCCATTTTGTTTCTTACTCAGATAAAAGCTCCAAGTGCCAAATAGTAAGTGTAAGTGAATTAAATAAACACAGAATAAGATGCTTGCTGGACTTTAAATACTTTTTTCCATGAAATAATATTCATATGTTTGGTTTTTTTTAAAGGGAATAATTAGTTGACTCAAGAAAGTTACAATTTAATTACTTTACTATTTAAGTTGATTGAACTGTTAACCCACATCTTTAAGCCCAAATGAAGCAATCGAGTACAGACATGAACAAATCAACAAGTAAAAGTGTTAAAGTACCTGTTTAAAAATGTACTTAAAGAGTAAAAAGCAATTTGTGCAGATTTTGAGTTCTAATTCAGCTTCAAATTTAGTGATTTTGATACAGATTTGTGCTGAATTTTGTTAAACAGATCACAATTAAGTCAAATATTTTTCCTTGCTGTTTAAATTTGTATATTTTTGTTTGCTCAAATTATGAACGTGTTAAAAATAAACCCTCAGCCTTTTCAGCAGGTCTTGGATGAAATAATAATGAAAAATGCTTTTACTTTTCGGTGCAGTTCAAGAATGTAGTGGGGCAGAAAATACAGAGCTGCTCTCAAATGTAATGAACTAAGAATTATCCACTTTAAAATGTACTTAAGTAAAGTACAGATACCTACAGTTCTTAACTACTTTCATTTGCTACCTTCCACCACTGTAGTTAAGGTTAGGATTTGGTTTATGGTTAGGAACAGAGTTAGAAAGTTGAGGTTCTCTGGGCCGAACATATCTTGAATGACAGGACACTGTGTTTACAATTATAATGCTGTAATTCAACTGAATCTAAGTATAATGCAAACAAATATAAAACAAACAAATAAACAAATATCAAATACTGAATAAAGATAAATGGATCAGTTAAATGCAGGTATATCTTTTCGACAAGCTGCTCTTTTTTGGGGTCAAGCTGTGGATTTGATGTTCCGTCATATCGTCTCAACAAGGCACTTGAACACAGCGACACGGCGGCTCTGCTCTGTTCATTTGGCTCTCTCCACAGGGCAACGTGCTGCTGCATCATTTCAGCTGATTGAGAATGGAATAAGCGCGTAATGTCAAAAGGAAACCAAGCTCGTAACCAGGAAACAAAGCTCATAACTAGATAACAAAGATCAGCAAACGAAGCTCATAACCAGAGGAAACTGACAGATTTTTAAAAAAAAAAGGGAAATCAATTTTGGCTCTGTTCTAGTGTTGTCACAATACTAAAATTTCAAGCTTGATACTAAGGAATAGCCTCAATACTCAATACTGATTCCGATACCATGATGATATTAAAAAACACAGTTTTTTCCAGACAATAGAATGTAATTTTCAACATTAAACGGTAGTACTTCCTTTTATATTCCCATGTGGCCTTATATCTGTGTAATCCCTCAGTCGTCCATGTAGGTTCCATATTGGTCTTTGAGCGTATACCCATGGTCTCAAGATCATTCTAAAGCTGTTCAGGAAAGGTTCATTTCTGTCCTTTGAATGTGACTTTTTCTGTCCTTTGAATGTGACTAGTTTTGGTGTCGATTACTATCTTATTCTTGAAACTTTTGACAACCCTACTCTGTTATGCTTGGTAAATTAAAACTTTTTCTCCTTAAATAACATGTTTCTGAGTCTCTTTGTTGAGAATGTTATATATTATTATTGTTGTTAAGTGAGTTTAAGTGAGTGCCCTTTATAAGCTAATTTGAGCTAAAATAGATTATGTGGCCGTGTTCTAGGTCTATAATCTACAAACAAAATAACCCAGTTGGATTTGAAAGGGTTAAAAAACCAATACCCAGTTAATAATTGATATTAGTACTGTTGAAATGGAATACTCATTTATAACAGTATCATTACTTTCAAAATCATACAGGACAAAATTGGGCCTAATAATTAGCCATTTTTGGAATAAAACGATGTCAGTTTATAACTTCTATCTTGGATCCGAACCCGTTGGACTGCTCCGCACATGTTCCGAGCCTAGACCCCATACTGGTGCTGGGACTTGGCCTGAGGCCGAGGGGGGGCAGGATGCGGAGCCCCAGGTCAGGGGGCCTCTGGGGGGGGTTGCAGTTTACACGCTGTCCCGGGTCACGGTGCGCACATGTCCAGAGGGGCCCGCTGGGATGCCAAGACGGGGTTACTCTGAATCATTCCCCTGGTAGGTCAGTTATGGAAGTCTCAAGTGAACTTCAGTGCACCTATGGAGAAAAATGTATATTAAGTTTATGGTAATATAGATGTATAGTGGCAGAGTGACAGCTTGATAATGGAGCTCAACATCCCGCCCACTTCAAAGTCTGCTCTGGTTCCAGAAGTAAGTGTTTCATTCATTTTTCCCACAGAAAACTCAAATATTAAAAAAGACCTATTGTGAACGTTAGGAGCTGACGTTGCCTTAAACGTCATCACAACGTGATAGCTGCAGATCACGTTAGCAAACAGCGGATGTTTTTCATTTGTATCAAAATGACTACGTGACATTGCCAAATCCTAAGTCTGTCATCAATCAAGAAAATAAAATTGAAGAACAAAGTAAGTGCGTCACAGAGGGCTGTAACGGTGGCAGTGAAAACAGCGACTTATCAGCAATATGGCGTCTTGAAAGTAAGTGATTAAAGACTGCTCAAATGTGCAAGGATCATTCCAAAAACAGCTTCGAGAGGGTAAATGAGAAGTGGAAACAATTATAACGCGGTTAAAAGCTCTGAAATCGATTTTGCAGAAAAGATCTGCTTTAAGAGTTTAAAGGCATCATGGAGGCTATGTGCCAACTAATATCTATTTTATGTTTTATTTTTTGGAAAGTCTTTAGGAAAAAGAAATGAGAAACGGAACTAAAATCTGAAAATCTGGATATTTTCTTCTTTATTTGACCAACAACATAATTTAGAGAGGGGGTATTATCCTTCTACGCAGTATTAACAGCTAACACATAACATATTTAGATCACCATGTTACCTGTTATTATTAGGTGCCCCAAACAATGTATTAACATGTTTAAGTTAAGTTACTCCCCCTTCAGAGCGCTATCACAACACAATCAGCGTGCCTCCCACTCATGAAACCACAGCACATAGCATCAGGTTTGTCAAGTTGCTGTGTACAGTTTTATGTCATGTTTTTATGTATTTATGGAGAATTGTCCTGTAAGAGCTTGGGTGATGTATGCTTGTGGGCGGAGCATTGGAGAAATGTTACAGCTATTTGTAACCACTAGCTTGTCTCCATGGAGATGTGATGCTACAAGGCTAAGTTATGCTATGTTCAGACCACGGCATCAGAACCTCTGCATTTGAGGGCAGATGATTGAAATACTTTGACACTTCAAATCTGACCAAACGTTTCACGGACATGTGGGACTAGCCTGAATGTGACCCATAGCGCTCGGCTCCAGTCAAATGAATCTCGTTTAACTAGCAGTTACAGGGGCGAATTTGGAGCCGAGTTCCATATTTGGAATTCCAACCACGAGTATCATGGCAACCAAAGAGACAATCCAGAGAGAGGCTGTTGAAGGTAACGCCCCTTCCTGCCCACACTGCTGGTTTAGCAGGGAGCGGACACTTAGCAACAGGTTTCATTGACAGCGTTGCTTATGCTAACAGGAGCAACCTCAGGGAAAGAAGGCGCCTAAGTTCTCTGTTATTAATCCTAATATATTGATTTAGGGACAAAATAGCAAAATAAAGATTCCAGGATCTTGCAGAACGGATTAATACGAGCATTTTAAGACCAAATGATGAGCCTGACAGCAGCAGTAACAGAGAGAGGGGTGACAGTTTTTTTCAATAGAAAGAGAATTGGAGCCAGAGTCGATTAAGCCAGAACCGCGCCCATGCTCACCTCCCATTCAGAAAGTGGCGGCTATCAGGTTAGCGATGTCCATTTATATATACAGTCTATGGTCTGAACACATCATTACAAGTAAGCTCCGTGGAGAGGCAAACTCACTCACATTAAAACAGTAAAACCACCTGCAACTGAATTCATACAAGACATATCTGTTTATTGATATATACTGTGGAACTTTTCAGGCAAAGCATTAGCATCACCGTGGAGATAAGCAGGTGAGGGACTCCCACCAGAGAGCCACTACGTAGTCAACAGGAAATTGCTATCAAGGACATGATAACAGATGTAGTCCAGACATACAGTTTGTTTTCTATCTGAACCATGTGTCTGGGATGAAAATATTTACCACACATTTGAGTATGTGCTGTACTGCATAACAACATAGTACTGTGTGTATATGTCCTGTGACAGAGGTACACAAACACAGCTTGGACAGGGAACATAAGCAGTCGGACTCCAATCTGAGAAGGTCACCACATCAAGACCTGCCCCCCATGGTGACGACAGTACCCACAATCCCTTGCTGCACTGTCCCCAGCACAAACAACAGGTGCGTGGACACAAACATGAGATGGTCAGAGCAGATAGTGGAGGTCAGAGTTCACAATTAACAGTAGAGCTGTGAAATTCATCATTATCAACTCGAAATCTGATTTTTTTTTTTTTTTTAATCGTATCACACAGGCTGCAGTAATTCAGATAGTAGAATGTTCTCTGCTAAGAACAAAATATCCTGCCTTTATTGAAGAATCCTGTTGTGCCTGAAGTTTAGACCTCTACAAACATATTGACAATAAAAAAAAGTATTCGTAGGCTTCTTGAATTAGTTATCTTTAGATAGAAGGCATTGCAATGAAGGGCATGCCAGTTAGATGACATTTAGGAGATGTCTTCCCCCAGGGGTCTTGGCCCTGGAGGTGGTACAGGTGAGGCTGAGGTGAGTTAAGAGATGATGAGAGGATGAGAAGTCGAGAAGGTGCTGGGGAGGAGGTGGAACTTGGCACAAACTGAAGAGGCTGTGCATCTGCAATAGGGGTTTAAAAAGGGCAGACTGGGCGCTGGTTGGATGAAGAAAAGGTGTGGAGGAGTAATACAGGGAGTACTTTGTTAAACTTTGAAAATGTGTCTCCGATGACCCGTGGGGTGCCCCAGGGGTCAATTCAGGGACCCCTGTTGTTCAATCTCTACATGCTGCCGTTAGATCAGGAAAAACACAGCAATAATGTGTCCTACCACAACTATGCAGATCACTGGCAGCAAGTGAATATGGACCAGTGGATTCACTCTGCCACTGCATCCAACAGATCAGTGTGTGGATGTAAAACAACTTTCTCCAGCTAAACTCAGACAAGACTGAAGTCATAGTCTTCGGTCCACAGAAACATAGAGAAAGTGGCAGCAGTCACCTCCAGTCTCTCTCTCTAAAACCTTCAAATCTAGGGGTAATAATGGACTCAGACTTGAACTTTAACAGCCACATCAAATCAATAACATCTGCAGCTTTTTACCATCTAAAACATGTTACAAAAAACAAAGGTATACAGTCAAAACCAGACTTGGAGAGACTTATCCATGCATTTGTCTCCAGTAGGTTAGACTACTGTAACGGCCTGCTCACTGGCCTCTCCAAACGAGCCTTAAGAGAACTGCAGTACATCCAGAACGCTGCTGGTTGAGTCCTGACTAGAACCAGGAAGTATGAGCACATCCGTCCTGTGCTCAGGTCTCTGCACTGGCTCCTGTGGCTCAGAGAACAGATTTTAAAGCAGCTCTGCTTGTGAACAAGTCTCTCCATGGACCAGCACCAAAGAACATCTCTGACATGTTAGTGCCACATGAACCATCTCACACTCTGAGGACTTCAGGGACCGGCCTCCTGCTGGTGCCCAGAGTCAGGACTAAACATGGGGAATCAGCCTTTCAGTTTTATGCAGCTAAAACCAGGAACAGTCTTCCTGAAGATGTGAGACAGGCCTTTACTTTGACAATGTTTAAATCCAGGCTCAAAACCGTTCTGTTTAACTGTGCATACGACTGAAAGGTTTTTACTCTGCACTTTTCTCCTTTAATATTAATTTTATGATGATTATTTGTGATGATTTATGTTTTGATTTGTTGCATTGTAATTTTAATGTCTTTCTTATTCTGTAAAGCAAAAGACGAAGTTAAAATCTGTCAACTGTACAAATCGTGGTAAATCGTTACAATGATTTGTCCAGTTGACAGATTTTAACTTCATCCTTTGCTATGGATCAGACCTGGACGACTGAGGGTTTACAAGAAAAAAACATTCTGTAAAGCACTTTGAATTACCTTGTGTACAAATTGTGCCATACAAATAAACTTGCCTTGCTTTGTCTAAAGTGCCTGTTTAAAAATGTACCTAGGAGGAGTAAAAAGTTAAGGTATTTTGAGCAGATTTTGTGGTCTTATAAGGGTTCAAATGTAGTGATTTTGATACAGATTTATGCTGAATTTTGTTCAGCAGACACAACTGAATTTTTTTTTTCTAGCTTATTTGTATATTTTTGTTTGCTCAAACTTGACAAAAATAAACCACTCACTCTTTTCATCAGGTCTCAAATAATAACACAAAAAATACTTACTTAATAATAATAATAATAATAATAATAATAATAATAATAATAATAATAATAATAATAATAATTACTTTTTCAGTCCTGTTCTCAAATGTAGTGAAGTAAAAGTGAAAAGTATCCCCTGTAAAAAGTATATATACATAAAATATGTACTTATATAGTACTTTACTACATTTACTTCATTATCACAGCAATAAGTTGTTGTTTTTTGGGGTGTTTTTTTTTTTTTTTTTACCAAAATGGTGCAGCCCTAATTAACAGTGAAATAATGTCCCATATTAAACTAACTTAACTTTTTGACTTTTGAATCATCATCATTTTTTGTTTTACCCATGCTCTCTCCCATACTTCCTCTTCTTCCCCCAGAACAGATTTATTACATAAGCAGCTCTTGAGGTCAAAATAAGTCCACTGCGTACTGTCTGTATCTTATTATAAAGTGTTTTATTGTCTGATTATAACAAAGTGTGTGTTAGCATGCTAGTTGTTGTTAGAAAGTTGGCAGGTATTTGCATATTCCAAAACAAATCATCTTGATCAAAGCATAAAGCCCATAATAACAAACACTTCTCTGGTGTATGTGTCTAGGCAAAACCTTATAATCCACCACAAGTATTTGGTACATCAGCAATGAAGTGGCGATGGTGTTTTGGTTCTCAGTCAGAAAACCTCACATGAGTCTCTCATTTGAGTTGTCAGTTTAAATGCTGAAATCCACTTGTTTTAAACCTAAAAGCACTCCCTCTGATCTGGATGGTCACTACCTTAACCCCAGCATCTGCAGCCAATCATGAATCAGTGCTAGTGCAGCCTCTGCAGCTCAGTGAGTGAATTTTGGATGTTCTGAGCTTTCACATGAGGCAAATATATGTTTTTTTCATTCTCAGTTTATGGACAGTCTTCCATATACTGAGAATGCAAAAAACAAACACGTGTCCTCTATCTGCTGGTTTTAGAACTGGCAGGTTTTTTGTAATATCTTTTTGTATTGGAACTGTAAGAGTGCAGGCTACATACAGTTCCTTTAAAAGTGTAACTGTAACTTTCCTGATGGAGCGTGCCGCTCCCTGCTTGTGTTCACGACAGGATATTGCTTTGCCAGGAATGTTCCAGAGTGCAGTGTTAAACATATCTTGCATCTATTCAACTACAGACACTTTCATTCCTCAAAAATACCTGGAAAAACATGTATTCTGACTGTGAGTGGGCTCGGCTCTCCACAGATCTGACGTGTAACTCAGCCTGGTTACACATAAACATTTAATGCCACACTGTAAAGCATTAACCTGGGACCTTCTTAATATGATTTGCGTGTGCTACCTTTCTTTGCTTTCTTTGCTTTCAGTATAAATACTTGTATAACAAAATACTATCAATATCATTCCAATCTGTTAAACACATTTAAAGCACCAAAAATCTGCAGCTGAGTCCCGGGTTGAAATCAGTTACTGTAAATAACCTCCGTGCATATTTCCACTGTCTGGGGAGAGTCCAGGGCATCTGCTTTTACTCAACACAAAACACACAATTTATTTTCCATTTGAGAGCAGAGCGATGTATCTGAGGGGACGATCGGTAGCTGGGCTCTGGGAATGGCTCAGGTTGCACTCTGGCCCCTGCAGTGAACCTCATGTTAATTAGAGCTGTTTCCCAAGCATTAATTGGGCCCCTGCGATGCGTTTGAAGACACACTGTTCCCTTAAGAGCAGCTTTGAGGGTCACCGGGGTTGTGCACATGCTAAGCTAATATATTTTTATTGCTGACGGGAGACAGCTCTTGTTTATTTTAGAGACAAATATATGGATGTTTTTGTCCCCTTTAAAGGGCCCATATTATGCTATATTCTGATCTATGTTATAATGTTGTTTCCTCGTGGAGATGTGTTTTAATGTTAATTTTATGATAATTATTTGTGATTATAACTTCATGACATCACAACAGAGCATTTTGAGCTTTGGAGATATAGAGAGACTAATAATAAAGGTTTACTCAAACTTGTGTGAATGAAACAAAACACAACTCCAGGTATGTTTTAAATGAGGTAACAACATTATAACATGGCTTAACACTCACAAGAATCCATTTTGTGTAATATAGGACCTTCAAAGACGACATACTGTGCTTTTATCTTCTGTACAGTTGTGACACTTGTGGATCATTGTGTTATATTTTGTTATGTTATTTGGATATTTCACATCAAATCACACAGACTAGTATACGCACATGGACCACTATAGAACCTACCTGGACAACTGAGGCATTACTGTACACAGATATAAGGCCACGTTAGAAAGTACTGTCATTTAAGGTTGAAAATGACATTCAGTATCGAAATCTAATTCAAAATTTTAGCATTGTTATCGAGAAATCTTGCTTCCTGTGCTGTACTGCCAGTGAGCGCTCAGTACAACACACAAATAGAACTTATGTAACAGTGACAACACTAATTTCCATCACCTGATCCAAGCATTCTCAAATAGGAAGTGAAAGTGAGAAGTTGAAAAAGAACATATTCAACATTTTAATTACCATAGTAGGTATAAAATATGAAATAGAAGAGTACATGTATCAAAACGTACTCGTAAGGCCTTGGCAATCGTCCCGTGTTCCCTTTAAACCTGAGCTTAGAATATTACTATGGCAGATTTAGATGCGTGACCCCTGAACGTGCTGTCTCCTCTTCCACTTCTCTTCAGCACCGATGATTCACAGCAGCCTGCTCTAAACGAACCAGCCATACACATTTCGGAATGAACCTCCCTGAACAAAATGTCCTTATTAAACATGTAGGTTGATGTGGAATATGTCACCTTTTGAAATGACCAATTTTATATGTATGTTAAAGCTACTATCTGTAATTACGTTGGCTGACCCGCCCCTGTTATATAGAGGGTATACAAATGACATCACAACATTCACAATTTTTAGAATAAGTGGCAACAGTAGGACTATTGGCAGTTTTCAGATTCTCAAATGAGATGACTAACCTAAGCTAAAAAAAAAAAAAAAAAAGAAGCTCCATTGACAAAAAAATAGGCTAGAAAAAAAAGCAAAGAAAGAAAAATCAAATAAAGTTATAAGTGACAGCTTTAAGTAGGGCTGGGCAATTCATCAAAAAAGAAAATCAGTCACGGCTAATTGATACAGTTTAGACGAGAAGAAATTAGATTATTTTTGTGTTAAATGGCATGGATTAAAAGTTTGTATTTTGTATGTTCATTAAATCAGTATCAAGAGACTGTTTTTGAAAAGACTAAACAAAAAGGAAGGGAGCATGGCCGTGTTTCTGGCTCTATCGACTCTGGCTCCAATTCACTTTACGCTGAAAAAACATGGCCCCTTTCTTTGTAACTGCTGCCGCCACATCTGTCAATTTGGTCTTAAAATGTCCATATTAACCCACTTTTCATAGTCGTGGTATTTTTGTTTCTCTATTGTGTTCATAAATCAAGATATGAACATGAATAACAGACAAATCACATGCTTTCTTTCCCTGAGGTCACTCCCACTAGCGTTAACAACAGGTTTGATTTACAGTGTTACTGACGTTCACTGCCAAAGCAGCGGTGCGGGCAGGAAGGGCCGCTATCTTCAACATCTTCACTCCGGATTGGCTCTTTGGTTGCTATGATACTTGCAGTTGGATTACCAAATATGGCACTCGGCTCTAGATTTGCCTCTATAGCCACTAGCCTCGATGAGCTTCATTTGGCTGGACCCGAACGCTATGGGTGACGTCACACTCCCTTAGTCCACGTTTTTATATAGTCTATGGGACAAACTGGAATGACACATGGGCACAGAGAAACTAGTGAGGCTTTGGTGCCAAATATCTGCAAAATACACAAGATATGACTAATACCAATATCTTGGACAACCATCTGATATCACCCATACTGATACTGGACCTCTGCGTCCGTTCCCCTTTTTAATGTCATAGTGGTATTGAACTCGTGTGAAAAGTCAAGTCGCTCAGCCAAGTCTTCAGGAAAAGTGGAACTAACCAAAACCGCCCAGAGACATGTGGCCTGTGTGATTGTATAAGAGGCAATAAAAATTGAATCAAATATTACAGATGTCTAGTTAAAGTTTTATAACAAACAGATTGTGTAGGAAAAGCATCCAGTTCTCACAAAATCCAGTGGAACCAGTTTCATATTAAACTGAACCCTGAGTGCTCCAGTGGTTTGGCTGTGTTTGGGAACAGCGTTAAAGCGAGCACACGGGCCGTTCTCATGTGTAACTGTGGACAGGAATGAAAAGGAAAGAGTTTAAAATGATGATTGTAAACAGAACGAATAGAGTCTTTTTCTTAGCTGCAGTAGCATTAAAGTGCATATGACAGATTAAGCTCCTCATTTCTCTACACAGTAAACATCATTATATTTAAGATGTGACCAAAAACCCAAGTCTTTTCTAGTTTTGTACTTTTGGTGAACGTTATAAATTTACTTCCTGGTTGAACATGGGTAGCAGATATAACATGCTGTGTGTAAGGGACAAAACGTATTATACTTATTATAAATACCAACACCTTTATTTTGCTAAATGAAGGTTTAAACTGTCAGAAAAATGCCTACCTTGTGCATAAATGTTTTGTTTTTGTTTTTTCCATGTTCATGAAATACTCAGAAAGATTTTATAACCACTTTAGAGCTAATCACTAATTCCCGTATATTTCAGCTTTTTCTTTTCTATTTTCTTTCACAAACTGCCACTTAACTGTTGTAAAACTATAATAAATATTGACCACAGGTACTATTCCACCAAACCAAGTCAGAATTAGAAAAAAATATCTTAATCTGTTAAATGTGCTTTAAGTTGACCTTCAAAGAGATCACACATCTCAACAGTAGATGCAAGAAATCATTATGTGTTTAGAGGGAAAAACACAGTAAAAGTCCTTAGTCTAATCATAGCTATTGTGAAATCTTGACAAGTTTTGCTTCTTGTTTACATTATGGTTGCTAGGTAACAGTTATGGAATTACCCATAAGTCATATCTGCTGCTCATGTCTAACCAGGAAGTACAATTATAAACAGTTTTCTTCTCTCCGTAAGGACATCATGCAGCATTGCATTATGACAGATACAAGCTATAAACGATCATTTTAGCCCAAACATGAGAGTTTCCTCGAGCTGGAAACTAAACGGGTTCCTTCTCATGATTCCACTTGTATTTCCAGGCACAAGCCAAGCCGAGGTATAGCTTATAATGAGCATAAATCAGTCCAAGGCCGTGTGCAGAGGATGAAACATACAGAGTCCAGCGTACCTCAGGAGACTCTTTAGCACAGGAGCGACCACAGCTGCCTAAGTCATCCTCTGAACACGGCTGAGCACCAGTGGAGGAAGATGGACTCAGTTTTGTTACTTAAAAGTACAAAACATACTTAAGTAAGAGTAAAAGTATCATGTGTAAAGAACTACTTAAGTAAAAATATTAAAGTACCTGTAAAGACTAAAAAGTAAAAGTACTTTGAACAGACTTTGAGATTGCTTTTGAGATCAGTTTTGTGAACACCTTTGGTAGAGCGTCAGATCCACTGACCCACATGTTGGCAGTGCGATTCCAGCTCCCACAAATGAATGAATAGTTGTGTTGTTGGGCAAGATACTTAACCCATCTCACCCCCAGTGCCTGCATGCACTGATGTATGTAGTAGTACACAATGAGTACTTTTACTTGGTTTACGTTCTACCACTGCTGAGGACGGGTCTGTATTTACATTCTTTTAAATGGGACATTCCGTTCTGTGTGCGTCCGGACAGATGGGAATGTCATTTCATCTCATTTGTCACTGGGGGATAATATAAGCTCAAAGTGCCACAGAAAACAGCACGCACAGGTTAGTACAGATTTGGCAGTATTCAAGTTTTTTAAACATATTCTGTAAATGTTAAGATATTACATGTAGATTAATGATGCATAATGTAACTTTTCTGCTGAACAGAGCACCACCTGCTTATCTCCGTGGCTTTAAAGTAGACTTATTCTGCAAAATAAACTTTTCAGAGCATGTAACTATGTTATAGTTGTTTACTTTGTCATTTATCCTGTCAAAGTTGTATCTAGAGTGATTCGTGCATGTTTGAGTAAACATTATACTCCTGTATTCAAGACGTCATAGCTCCAATTTACCCACCGGTACACGCCCACTGTGACATACTTACTTTGTTTTCCAATTTTATTTTCCTAATCGGCGATATGCGCAGGATTCGGTGGCAGCGTGTAGTCATACTGTGACGTACAGTAAAAGGGCAGATGGGAATCAGCTCCCACTGAGCACAACAGTTTTCTAGTGCAGAAGTATTGCAACATTTTAAATGCCAAATTATAACATTATGATCCACGTGTCACAGATTATAACCATATAGCAGAAAATGGCACAACATGTCTTCTTTAAACATATCCATCTTGCCTTTATTCAAGCATTCTTATTGTGAGCAGGGTCAGCTGTCGGCAGATCTGACCTGGGAGTTGGCCAGCTGCCATCATCTTGTCTGCATAAAGATAATCAAACTCCAGAAGACTAAAGACTGAGGGCATAGATATCTACATGAAAACAAGCAGGGGGCAGATAACCTGGCTCACACCAGACTGATGTGTGTCACTCATATCAGTCTGGTTCTACACATTATCAGTCTGGAACGGCTCTTGCTGAAAGTGATAAGGAAAAGGCGGGAGAGACATAATGATGATTATTTAAATCTGATTGATCTAAGCATCAAGCACCAACCTTCCTGTCCACAAATGCACAAAGCTTTGACCTTCTGCACATTTTTCACAAAGATAAAAGTCCATATTGAGGCTAAAATAGACTGAAGTACATTAGTGGACGTCACCATGTTTGTTTTGGTTCACTCAGGTGCTTTGACTTGGGCTTTCACACAAACCTCAGTGCTGTGATTGATGCACACGGCACCTGTCAGGCCCTGTCGCTCCAGCGGGGGCACGCCAAACTCTCATGAGTTTGTGAACTCACAAATATCATGAGAATCCATCTTGCCGTGCAAGGTTGAGGGCCAGACACTCCACCGGAAAAGTTACACAGTGCACCTTTAAGATATGTATTTGGGTTTCTGATTACGTCAAATCATGAATCAGACCAACTCCAAGTACTTGAGTATTTTTTCTACCTTTATGAGTACTTTGACCATTACTTTGTACTTGAATATTGTTATTTTAGAACTGTATTATTTGTATTTGTATTTGTATTAATTTTATTAAGGATAATTAAAGTGCACATGACAGCCCACTGTGTCCAAAATGCAGGAACAGTTTTTGCACAATAAAGGTATTTTTCTGGAAGATTAACTCGATGACGAACACATGTATTTTGTTGAATCATTGTTTAATCAAAGCTATGTGAAAACTAGACTTCTTGTTTACATTATGGTTTCTAGGTAACAGTCATGAAATATCTGCTGCCCGTGTCTAAACAGGAAGTTAATTATCAAAATAAATAGATTTTTAGCAAAATGTTAAATCTAATCATGTTATATATATCAGTGTAACCTGTCACATGCACTTTATGGCGTTGTTATTATAAAGTGATACCAAGAATCAGTTTAAGTATAAATCCCAGTCTACTTGCCACACCTGCAGAACATATTGCCCACAGGTAACTGCAGGTTAAATGAAGTGCCAGCACTGTGTGAACGCGGCGGTCAGCTGAACAAACAGGGTAGTGGAGCAGCGGAGGTGATCCCAGTGCATTGTGGGTTGTGTTACATAAGAACTCTTATGTCAGAGCCTCGGGAAAGAACAGGCTCGAGACTTTTACTGAGCAGGTCTGCAGAATGGAAAGATGGATGGAGTTACACTATCAGTCAAATGTTTGAACACACCCTCTCATTTATTCTTCATTTTATGTTTTATATACAGACAGAAGACATCTAATATATGAAGTAAGATATATAGAATTATGCAGTAAAGAAAAAAAGGGAAATAAGTCAACAAAATATTTGTATTTTATATTCAAATCCTCAAAGTATCCACCCTTTGCTTTGTCAACAGCATTATAAACCTTTGTCCTTTACTCAGTGAGCTTCACAATGTTTCATTTTGATGTTTTAATTGTCATCTGACTCAAGTGTGCATATGGCTGCAGCTAGTGTTCCCTCATCAAAAACATCCTTGAAGTGTTTTTTTGCTGTCATTCATGCATGTTTGAGTAATGTAGCGATCTCGCCCTATTCAAACCCTCCTTATAGTTAACTGTAAGATTCTGTCCAATGCTCCACCAACAAGCCTACGTCACCCATGCTCCCACACAGCAATTCTCCATAAATACATAAAAACATGACACAAAACACTACATTACAGATTCACAAACCGGATGTGACGTGCTGTAGTTTCATTAGCAAAACGCACGCTGTGTTGCAATAGTGCTCTGAAGGGGGAGTGCCTTAGTGCAGAGAGCAAAGGGAGGGGAGACTCAGTCAAACAAATGCTCATTTTATTTAATAATGCATTTTCAAAACAATAAAAGGAAAAATGGTGATCTGTTAGAGCTAATACCCCATAGAAGAGTAGCACCTCCTCTTGAACATGTCCCTCCAGAGACTCAGTGACTCAGGCCCCAAGAGCAGAACGACATGCTCTCTGACACCACCACTAGGGGGCAGTAGCAGTGTTAATATCCTGTATCTGTTCAGAAGTCAACTGGGGAAATAGTAGTGACTGGCAAAATGAGTAACAGGTGACAGAGATACACAGGAGTAATGAGAAGTCTGAGCACGTTTGTGTTAAGACATTAATGTGTTTTGGTTCTCTGAGCTTTCACATGAGGCCTGTCCAAATACTGAGAATGAGACAACAAACTTGTATGTGTCCTCTATCTGCAGGTTAAGGCTCTGGAGTGAGTGTAGTGTTTTGTTTTTGTTTGTTTTTTAATCAGAAAGAGCGCGGGCTAAATAGTGTATCTTTAAGAATTGAATTGGCAAGAATTAAGAAAGGAGAGACACAACATGATGCAGCTATACCACAGTAATATAATTAACATTATATAATGTTGTCAAATTGAACAAACTACATGTGAATAACTGATCATGAAATAACATTGTTTATTCTTGTTCTTACCTCAGAACAACCACAAGTCAGACACCTCTCAGATCTAACCTCATGTTGTGGCTGGAGAGAGGCGAGATAGAACTGGTTCCTGCCTGTCGCCCATCAGGGAGTCCGGGTTAAAGTTAAAATTACTTTAATTAAGAAGATGTTATCTTGTTGTGAGTAAATTTGACTTGACAAGTAAACTAATCTACCACTGGATGAAGACTTTTTGTACTTGTACAATAAAAATGTCTTATTATTTCACTTGAGAAAATAAAGTTTGAAATAAGAAAAAAATGGTAGATCATTTAGTTGTCAAGTCAAATCAACCCAAAACATGTTAAATGTTCTTAATTGGAGTAATCTGAATTTAGTAATTACCAGTGAAGGAGAAATATTTTGAAAATGTATTTAGTTACAGAATACTGAATACCTGCATTCAAATGTATTTTGTATACATATTCTGATACATGGTCCAATCACAGTACTATACCCTGAATACTTAGAATACTTTTACACCGAGTTGCATTTTATTATAATGCAAAGACGTAACATAGGAAATGCATCACAAACAGTGAAACAAACAGCTGTTTTTAATCCTGTCATTACTTAGAGAAGTACAAATCTCACATGTCTCACCACAAGAGCTGTGGTTTCTATTTTTCTCTGCAATGCTGTGCAGTTTGAAGCTTAAATGTGTGATCAAATACCACAATGCTTTCCTGTAATGCTAACTGTATCCTGAATGGCACCAATGGCACCAAATGAAAAGTAACCGTACCTGAATACAGCTACTCAAAAATTGTATTCTGAATATATATTCTTGGTACATGTATTCAATTACTTCCCAACAGTAGTTGTTACTTTTGCAGTGTATAGACATAACCTATGGCAACAAGGGGTTAAATGTCAAAATGGAAATCACTTATCCATTTTTTAAAAATGTTGTTGTGTTTTTCATTCATAATTACTAATGCTTCTGTTTTCCTAGAGCACTGAGACATAATTAAATCTGACATTTTGACGTCACCTGTTGTGAGTGTGCCCTGCTGACACACACATCTGTATTTTTCCTCCTCAGACATGCAGCCGCTCCCTAACCCTCTGGATACAAACTGTGTGCACACTACAGATTAGACTCAGCTCTGATTTCTCCTAATGAGTAATTTGTCATCTACTTTGGAAACATTCATCTTGTCTTCAGTCGTGATAGGTGCATTCTGGCTTTTTTTAAGTTGTCTGTCTGTCTGACAAAGAAATCAAGATATATTGATTCATGAGCTGCAATTGCTTTGCCTGGAATGTCCCGCAGTATGGCATTACACGTATATCTAATTTATTCAATAACGTGTTTTTAATGCTCAAAGAGAACTTGAAAACATTTGACAACATTTTCTGCAAAATTGACTTTTCAGAGCTTTTAACCGTGTTACAGTTGTTTCCCTCACCATTTACCTGATGTTATATTTGGAGTGACTCGTGCATGTCTGAGCAATCTTTAATCGCTTATTTTGAAGATGTCATTTTGCCGATCAACCTCTGTAATGTTGCTAATTAAAATGTGCAAATTATAACAATGATCCACAGGTGTCATAGATTATAGCTTTAAAGCAGGCTCAAGCACGAAAGGTCTTTTTTTAACGCCATAAAGTGAAACATTCCAGAAAAGGTCAAAATATCTCCATGGATACCAGCAGGTGACTGACCCTCCATGGGAAAAGTTACATATGGTCAGCGGTCACATTTTTATATAGCAGTATTCCACCTTCAAGGCACTCAGAGCTCGTTACAGCACACGTTCATTCATTCACTGGAGGTTAAATGTCTTCCACATTAACAGTATTCATCTGTAGGAGCTGGAATCGCACCGTCAACCTGTGCGTCAGTGGATCTGACCACTCTACCAGTGATGTTTATGTCGAGAGCAGGATTTGAACTGTAAACCTTTGGATCAGTGGACAAACACTCTGGACAAACTGATCTACTGTCGCCCCTCGTGTACATAGTGTACCTCTAAATACTTCACCTCAGCCCTACAGTTCCATGTTTATTGTGTGGATTTTAAATCAAATCAAATCAAACTTTATTTATATAGCACTTTTCATACAAAAAAAAAAGTAACACAAAGTGCTTTACAAAGCATTAAAATCAGTCCCACCCACCAAACCCACCCAGCCACCCGACAGCCCAACAACCCAACCCCAACACATCAATAATCATAACCAAACAACCCCCCACCCCAACACACACTCCCACCCCCCACCCCAACACACACTCCCACCCCCCACCCCAACACACACTCCCACCCCCCACCTCAACACATGTTAAAATACCTCAGTTTCATTTAAAATATGTTTAAGTGGAACAGGCTGGATAAAGATGAACCAGATGAGAAAGCACCACCAGAGGAACCATCTGCACCAGGAGCAGGGTCACCCACAGCCACAGGACACCAGCCCAGGGCCCCGAGAAGAGATGAGGTCAAGACCAAACCTCCAGGGCCCACGAGCCAGGGCCCAGCAGCCACAGCCAACCACAGCTCCCGGTGCAGAGGGCTCCTCAGAGGAAACACTGGCAAATCTAAAATGATTAAAAATAATAAAATAAGTCAAAACTAATAAATAAGTCAATAAATAATAAAATAAATAATCAATAAATAATAAAATAATCAATAAATAATAAAATAAGTCAAAACTAAACAAGTAAATAAAACATAAGTAAAACATAAACACACTAGCCACAATGTAGTGACATTTGATCATAAGACCCACATAAGCCTCATGAGTGTGAGTGAACTTTAGCAGTGGAGGGGTCTGGGCATGTCTGCACATCTCACGGTATCACACAGAGGGAATGGGAGGCAGGTGACATCATATGAATTTTGTACAGAACATAGGCGTTATATAAGACCACTTTAATCCATGTGAACAATTGTCCTAAACTAACCAGGTTTAAAAGCGAACCTGATTTTTACTTTGCCTTAAAAATGTGAAAAACAGAACTACTTCATTTTCAAAGGTTTGCAGTGGTCCAAACTTATTCCTCACTTATTTAATTACCCCATTTAGCATCCTAACTATTGACCACAATGAGTTTATAAATGCTTTTCACAACTTTCAGATACCAGTGCGGAGTTTGCTAACAACAGCTAGCAGGCTAACCTCACACTTCCTGATTATAGGACAATAAAATGCTTTATTATGAGATGCAGACAGTATGCAGCGGACCTTTGACCTCAAAAGCTGCTTATACGGCAAGAGAAATTATACATACATAAAAAAATCTGGCACAGGCCCTTTAAAAAGAAAGTGAATTTGAATAGTATAATAAAATGTTATTTGTAGTACATTTTTGCATCATTGGGAAGATTTTCATAAAATTATTTAGCAAAGAAATATCACAAAAACAAAAGAACGTCATGGCAATAATTGATGGTAAACAGATTTATACTAAATAAAGACCAATAAATGAGTTATTTGGGGAGTGAGACAAAGTTTAGGGCACACACGAGTAAAAAAGGTTACAATATTAACTTTGGAAAATCTTACAACGTATTCCAGTAAGTTGGTTATGTTTTCTCAAATCAAAAATGAAAGGAAAAGTGTTTTGACCACGTCTCAGTTGCTTTCACTTTACAGGCAATGCTTGAATTAAGCTAACACAAAGGTACAATTTGGCTAACCCTGCACAGAAAAAAGGATTCTCGCATTATTTGTAAGTTCACAGACTCATGAGAATCCATCTTTGTCCAGTTGACAGATTTAATTTAGGCTTTTACTATGGATCAGACATGGATGACTGAGGGATTACACAGACACTGAAGAGTATTCCAGACTTGGGTTGTCAAAAGTATCAAAAATCAAATACTAATTGATACTACAACTAATACTGAAAATAAATGCTCAATTTAACAACAACTGATACTGAAAAAGGTCCATAAACATGAGATAATTTGACCTTAAACAGTTTTAGAGTCATTTTGAATTTTATCAACATCACAGAACCACGTGGTAACTTAAAGGTCCTATATTACGCAAAATTGACGACCATTTACTTTTACTTCAGTACAGATTGGAAATTTCGGGGCTGAAATCATCAAAATGATTCTAGTGAAGTGTAAGGAGTTTAAAACACAGTGGAGCACTTCCTGTATCACCACGTGACATCACAAGGTGGAACAAAACACAACTCCAGGTCCGTTTGTGATGAGGAAACAACATTATAACATAGGTCAGATAGATGCTAAAAACTGCATTCTATTGTGTAAGAGTTTTTGTTTTATTCATCATTGTGGTATCAAAATTAGTATCAAGTACTCAGGCTTTTCCTTAGTTTCTTTGTGGAATTTGAAATTTTAGTATCATGACAACACTATTCCAGACAGCAAATTCCAAATAACATCTCTATGGAGACAGACGGCAGGACCCTCCACCAGAAAACGTACATAGTGCATCTTTAATACCACAGTTATGTTTTAGTTAGGCAAGGCATGTTTATTTGTACAGCACAATTGGTACACAAAGTAATTCAAAGTGCTTTACATAATAAGACATTAAAATCACAATACAGAAAAGTGCAGAATAAAAAACTTGCACAGCTAAACAGCTGGAGCCTGGATTTAAACATTGTCAAAGTATAGGCCTGTCTCACATCTTCAGACTGTTCCAGGTTTTAGCTGCATAAAACTGAAACTCTGATTCCTCATGTTTAGTCCTGACTCTGGGCACCAGCAGGAGGCCGGTCCCTGAAGTCCTCAGAGTGTGAGATGGTTCATGTGACACTAACATGTCAGAGATGTTCTTTGGTGCTGGTCCATGGAGAGACTTGTTCACAAGCAGAGATGCTTTAAAGTCTATTCTCTGAGCCACAGGAGCAGAGACCTGAGCACAGGACACATATGTGAAGTACTTCCTGGTTCTAGTCAGGACCTGAGCAGCAGTGTTCTGGATGTACTGCAGCTGTGTTAACGCTCATTTGGAGAGACCAGTGAGCAGGCCAGTATACCCTTTTTGCAATGTTTTTAGATGATAAAAACCTCCAGATGTTATTGATTTGATGCAGCTGTTAAAATTCAAGTCTGAGTCCATTATTACCCCTAGATTTCTAGCCTGATTTGAAGGTTTTAGAGAGAGAGAGAGACACTGGAGGAGACTGCTGACATGTTCCCTGTGTGTCTATGGGCCAAAGACAGTACAATATATTCTGACCTATGGGACTAGGTTCACTATAAATAAAAAGAAATTACAATATTTTTCTATTGCTTTGTTCTTTTATGAGATAATTATAACGTACAATTGATTTTTTATAACGTACAATTGATTTGAACATTTAAGACACCCTCCCCACCCACCCTCTTAAGACAATTAAAATGATTTCAGTGTGGTAGTATTAAAAAAGGTCATGTCTTTGTGGAAAGGTATGTATGTAATTTGCTGTGAGTTCATGCATTGTATTGGTTTTATTCTTTGAACACAGTGATGTTAATGCACAGTTCATTGTGTGCACCAGTAAAACATACATGTGACTTGAATTTGAAAAAAAACCTATGATTTTTTTCAATAAAGAAGGGTTCGATGAATGTACATATAAAACTGGTGGGGTTCAGTACCTCCAACAAGGTGAAGAACCACTGCTCTAACACGACTTAATAAAAGAAACAAGTTTGCTGACTCCTGCATTGGAAAAGTTAAAGGAGCTGTTAACTTGAAAACTACCACTTCATGACATCACAAGGTTAAAATGAGTATTTTGAGCTTTGGAGGTGTAGACAGACTAATAATAAAGCCAACAAGCTAAGGTAAAGTAAGTATCTTTTCAATATAAGCCACTAATACAGATTTAGACTTAGAAGTAGAGCCAAAGACATGCAGACAGACACAACAGGTGAACAGCTGGATATGTTAGCCGTACTGTTTAATACCTTAAGGGATTACCTACTACTACTGTTACAATGTGAACATATAAGAACACATTTATCTGGCCATAAACTGAATACTTTACACAAACGGGGACATGTCTCTGGAGCCGTTTGTGTAATCGTTTTTCCGTCTGTTGGCTGCATTCACCTTTCACATTTTACCACCAGTGACTCAGAGCTGTGCATTTCTGGCAGATGCAGTGGAAAGCAGAGGATTTGTAAGGCTAATAAAACGCCATGGGAATGCACTCCTCTTTTACCCCTCCTCCTCTCTCTCTCTTTCCCCCTCTCTCCTCCTTTTCCCCCTCATTCCCCCCTCTCTTCCTCTCACCCTCTTCCCCTCACTTCCTCTCTCTTCCCTCCACTCCACCCGCTCTCCTCCTTCTCTCTTTCACCACTTTCTCCCCCTTCCCCTCACTCCCCACCTCTCTCTTCCTTCTCTCCCTTCTTGACTCTCCATCTTCTGTCCACTTCACCCTCTTTTCTCCTTCTCTCCCTCCCCCTCACCTATCTATCACTCATCTATCTTCCCTTTGCTCCACCTTCTCTCCTCCCTTCCTCCTTCTCTCCCTCTATGTTCCCGTCACTCCATTCTCTCTCCTCCTTCTCTCCCTTCCTGACTCTCTATCTTCCCTCCACCCTCTTTCCTCCTTCTCACCCTCCTTTTTCCCATAACTCCCTCTATCTTCCCTTCACTCCATCTGCTCTCCTCCTTCTCTCCCTTCCTGACTCTCCATCTTCCCTCCACCCTCTTTCCTCCTTCTCCCCCTCCCTCTCTCCCTCTATGTTCCCTTCACTCATCCTCTCTCCTCCTTCTCTCCCTTCCTGACTCTCTATCTTCCCTCCACCCTATTTCCTCCTTCTCGCCCTCCCTCTTCCCCTCACTCCCTCTATCTTCCCTTCACTTCATCCTCTCTCCTCCTCCTCTCCCTCCCTATATGTTCCCTTCACTCATCCTCTATCTTCCTTCTCTCCCTTCCTGACTCTCTATCTTCCCTTCACCCTCTTTCCTCCTTCTCTCCCTCCCTCTATGTTCCCTTCACTCATCCTCTCTCCTCCTTCTCTCCCTTCCTGACTCTCCATCTTCCCTCCACACTCTTTCCTCCTTTTTGCCCTCCCTCTTCCCCTCACTCCCTCTATCTTCCCTTCACTCCATCCTATCTCCTCCTCCTCTCCCTCCCTCTATGTTCCCTTCACTCATCCTCTATCTTCCTTCTCTCCCTTCCTGACTCTCTATCTTCCCTCCACCCTCTTTCCTCCTTCTCTCCCTCCCTCCCTCCCTCCCTCTATGTTCCCGTCACTCTATCCTCTCTCCTCCTTCTCTCCCTTCCTGACTCTCCATTTTCCC
Organism: Periophthalmus magnuspinnatus; assembly: GCF_009829125.3. Classification (NCBI taxonomy): domain Eukaryota; kingdom Metazoa; phylum Chordata; class Actinopteri; order Gobiiformes; family Gobiidae; genus Periophthalmus; species Periophthalmus magnuspinnatus. Next base: position 11,894,761 of record NC_047142.1, read on the forward strand.
TCCACACTCTTTCCTCCTTTTTGCTCTCCCTCTTCCCTTCATTCCCTCTATCTTCCCTTCCCTCTACCCCCTTTCCTCCCTCCCTCCCTCCCTCCCTCCCTCCCTTCCTCTATGTTCCCGTCACTCTATCCTCTCTCCTCCTTCTCTCCCTTCCTGACTCTCCATTTTCCCTCCACACTCTTTCCTCCTTTTTGCCCTCCCTCTTCCCTTCACTCCCTCTATCTTCCCTTCCCTCTACCCCCTTTCCTCCTTCTCTCCCTCCCTCTCTCCCATCCTCCCTCTTCCCCTCACTCCCTCTCCTCCGGTTCATGACTCAAATGTGGATTTACAGATGTTGCGCCTGTGGAATGTAGGGGAAAGGTCAAGGTGCCGGTAGACCATGGGAGCGGCCATTTTGTGGGCTTGAATGTGCAGCTGTGGCCCCTCAGGAAACATGTGGTTCTGTGCAGAGGACAGGACTCACACGCGCGTCACGTACCGCCGCTTATTTGGCAACCTAACCAATGCCTTGTGATCGAACTATATATAGGACCATTTACGCTGTAGTAGACAGAGTAGGACAGGATCATGTTTTGAATTTACATCACTACGAACATCACAACAGCGCGAGTGTATGTACAGTATGTGAGGTCACTGTTAGTGTACTATAACGACTACAGAGCAAAAGACCATTAAAAAAAAACACTACTGCTTTTGTTACAGCATTGGCTTTTCAAAAAACATCTTACTCTAGATAAGACTAGATATCGCAACTGCTTATCTTTACAACCCACACTAAAACTGTGATAAATCTGTTTGTTTTGAACGTCTTAATTTAAGGTCATAATATGTAACTTTTATTGCCAAAACTAGACTTTTTTTCCTTTTCATTATGGATGTATTTATTGCACTGAAAAACGCGTCTTTACTGTGAGCGGGCTTGTATCTCCACAAACCTGACCCTTACTTGGCCTGTTCCTGCTTGTTTCTATGGAAATATTGAAATATATATACATCTATCTCCATGTAAAATTTTCTGAAGTAATTTTCTATATCCATGGACTCTTGCAGTTGACTTTTCACCTCCAGAAAGTTACATACTTTTCAGTCAATGTTTGCAGGGATACGTGCTTGTAATGACTCATAGATTACTACACAATCCTGGCACTGCACAAACATTGACTCATCTCCACTTTAATATCATAAACTCTAAATTGTTCTTTCAAATTCAACCGCTTTCTGGAGCTCAGTCATCCCAGTGGAACTCCCCGATGGGCTGAAATAATAGCCATTTGTTACATACCAGACGCTCCCAGCTCTGTTCCCTCGGTCTCAGCCTCGTCAGCATTCTCCTGATTCACCTTTCACCCAGTTGGGCTGCACTCGCCTGGGCATGATGGGGTTAATGGTTTGGTAGAGCTGGTTTAAAGGGCCATGGACAGAGGAGGAGGAGGAGAGGAGGAGGAGGAGGAGGAGGAGGAGAGGAGCCATGAACTTTCCCCTAATTCTCACAGTCTCGCAACAGCACCTCAGGCCATAACCAGGTTCCTCGATGTGACGTGAACAACCCACTCCATTCACTGTACAGAGGTTGGGATGTTAGTCGTCAGTACGTTAAAACAGGCCTATTGCGCTTGTGTCTGCTCTGTAGTTATAATCTATGACACCCATGGATCATTATGTTACAATTTGCACATTTTAAATCACAATATTCATCTAATACGACTCCACCTCTGATGGACAGGCTGCAGATCACACTAGTGAGCGGTGGATTTAAAAAAGAAATAAAAACAAAAAAGTACAGAGCAGTGAAAAACGAATGTGATAGCACTCTGAAGGGAGAGTGACTTAGCATGGAGGGCAAGCAGAGTGGTATTTGGAGTGTGAAACATGTTTATATGTTGTTTTTGACAAATATAACATTTTGCAAACAATAACAGGTAACACGGGGATCTGAATATGTTATGTGTTAGCAGTTAATGCCCCAGGATGGTGGACAGTACTTTAGCTCATCTCAATTCCACATTATGGGCCTATAACACGGTGATGTCATCAGTGTCAGTGTACATAGTTAGTGTGTGTCACTCCATTATCTTTTACCTCACAGGAACAGAGAAACCAAACACCATGTCCTCTAATAGATTGTTCTATCTAAAATATTGTACATCAATATTTTAACATCAATTAGTACATTCAGCTTGTATTTGATACTGTATCACTTTTTATTAGGGGTCAGCATTTTTCATTTGTTAGTGCCAATATAATGGTGACATACACAATAAAACGTAGCTTATTTGGTTGTACGATTATTTATGTACGATTATAAAAGACAGATTTTACAGTATACTAAAGATTAACCATGAAACTTTTATGATGTAAGCTACACCATCTGCATGTCTCCATGGAAATATTACTGCCTGGAATTTTCCTGGAATAATTCATCATATGGCATTAAATATACCGATCTTGCCTTTATTCAATCACAGGTGTTTTTCTAGCTGAAAAATACCTCCAACTGTGAGTGGACTTGCCTCTCCAGAGATCTAACCTGGAACTTCACTTGCAACTTGAACTTTGAACACACCAGGCAAAGCAATATCATCTTTATGGAGACACCTGTGGATCATTATGTTATAATCACTCACCAGTCAGTAGCATTTTTGGGGGGTTTTTGTACCAAAATGACTGAGCAGCACTGCCAAATCCTATGCGTGTGATCAATTAAGCTGTGACAATAATATTGGAAAACAAAGTAAGTCATAGTGGGTGTGTACCTGTGGTGGTGAAAACGGGGATTGATCTGCAAAATAGCATGTTGAAAATAAGTGATTAAAGACTGCTCAAACATGCACGAATCACTCCAGATACAACTTTGAGAGGGGAAATGGTGAGGGAAAACTATAATATGGTTACATTTTTGGAAAAGGTCAACTTTAAATAAGTAGATATGGTCCTGTAAAATCTAAGCACTTTAATTGAATACATGTAGGCCATTGCAGAGTAAATAATTTAGTCAGTGAGGTGAGTAAGGTGAGTGTGAGGCTGCAGAGGCTGTGATAAGCGTCAGTCACTAGTGGCCCATGACCAGGCAGAACCCTAAAATAGAACAGTCCTGTCAGACGACACCGGGCTCAAGTCTAACCCCAGTGTCTGCCTGACCCAAGCTTCATTTAGATTTGAGAGAGATGATACGATAATGAAATGTAGAAAATGAAAGAGCACATTTGTGTATAGAGATTATGCAGATGACAGCACAACATTCAGAATGTTTTGAATGGCAACATTATATTAGTCAATGGTGAGTAATGATGTTTTATCCTGTAAAAGCTCAAAACACATGTAAAATGTGAAAGAGCTGCTATAGTTTAATAACAAATATAAAAGTCTGAATAATATTTAGTTTCTACCTGACACTAAAACAAGAAAATCAAGTTAACAGAAGAAAATCTGTTAAACCACAGGGACACTGCAGACACACGCACATTTATCACTGATACAGACTTTCGATCAGACACAGATGAACTGAACCTTTCTCTCCTTAAATAACATGTTTCAGATTCATTGTTGTGGTGAGTTGAAGTTCCTTTATTTCCCCCTATCATTAGCTAACAAGCTAGCTAAGCTCTGCACAGTTACAACAACAGCGGACGAACTACTTTCAGTTTCCCTTTTGTCATATAAAGCTGCAGGGTGTAGTACCAAAATCTGGACTCTGGACACAAATCATCTCGGTGGGACTTGACTACATGTTGTCTAATGAAAAATGCACATTACAGACTTTGTGAGGGGCCCCTTCCTGCACTGGGCCCTGGGTAAACAGTGCCCTTTACCCCCTCCCTAGTCCGACGTTAACTTGAGCTACAAAATAGCTGAACAAAACAAAGGCTAAAAAAAGCAAAGAAACGCATTTTGTCTGTTGTGCTATTCATAGTTCGGGTCAGTGTCACTCAGTCGGAATGTTGAGGAGCATTTATCGAATAAAATGATGTCACTGCATACTCTCTATGAGCTGGTGGTGTGCCCTTTCTGTTTTTAGATCAGTGTGTCCAAGACTGGGCTATGTTTAGGGGGCAACTGTAGCAGACATATATCTACACTAAATATAACCATGTTGACTGGAGATTCCTAAAGATATTTCTCTTCTTGGTCATTCATTTGCACTATTATTATTCAAAGCGCTGTACCTGCTTTTTTAAACAATTTACAGTGGTCCAAAGTTATTCTTCACTTATCTTATGCATTCAGAGCATCCGAATTACTCACCGTGATGAGTTTAAAAGCGCTTTTCAGAACTTTCAGGCACCAGGGCGGAGTTTTGCCGAGTTTTGACAGCATGCTAGTTGTTGTTAGCTTTACTAATAACTATCAGACAATAAAACGCTTTATAAATAGGCAGACAGTACACAGCGGACTTAATTTGACCTCAAAAGCTGCTTATCTGCCTCCATCTAATTAGAAAGCATTTCATTGTCCCATAATCAGGTAGTTGATGTTAGTTTACCGCCACAGCAAAACTCCGCACTCGTCTCTGAAAGATGTGAAAAGTGCTTATAAACACATCATGGTGAATAATTAAGATGGTCTGAATGCATAAGGTAAGTGAGCAATGACTTTAGACCACTGTAAACCGTTTGAAATTAGTTTTGTTTTTCATGTTTTTTAAGAACGTAAACATCCAGTACAGTGCCTTGAAGCATAATTAAACTTGTGCTGAAACTGAAACTAATTCATGTACACACTCGTTATAATAGTATGTTATTGGACTTTGCCATTACAGTAACACTTGGATAACCAGTTTGTTTGTAAAATAGTGTCGGTTTCTGCGCAGAGGCACGGGGATGGTTCTGTAGATCTTTATTGTCGGTTACAGCAGTACAGTTAAGTTAAAGGCAGCGTCCAGCAAAATTCAAAGAAGATTCAAGTGAGTAGTGATGTCTGAAGCAGTCTAGTGCACAGTCTTACGCAGTTTGGTGCAGAGTCTAACAAGATAAGACTGTGCCATGGTTTTTATACTACTAGAAGAGTGGGAGTCTATCTATAATCTATAAGAAATTTAAAGCAAAGTCGAACAAGGTGAGTATTTTACAGATTCCTGAGATAAGAGGAGCTACAGACAACCAGAATGACCTGAACCTAGCTATTCTCTCCCCTTAGTGTGATATTTGACCACTGCTGCATGGGAAACAGAACATTTTCCACCTTTGTAAGAAAGTAAGCAATGCATTTGTATATTGTCCACAGTAGCTTATGGTTTATAACATTTAAAAAGCACAGATTCTACTCCTATCTTATAGGAAGTCATTAAACAGGCCATTACCTCCTTCCCCTCCACAGCTGATAGCCCTCATTGCGCTTGGATGAAAGCCCGCTGCTCTTTTGTTATATCACGTAAGGCCTGGTTCCTCCTCTTGTGCACCATGAATACTTAAACAGTAACTCGAGACCTGCTCCTGACCCCTCCCACTCCTCCCTCAAAGACCAATCAGACGCCGCCTTTCCCCAGCTCCGGTTCTATATAACCCTCCAGAGCTCTGCGCACAAACCCAGGAGCAAGAGCTCATTCAAAACCCATCAACAACAACAACGAGCAAGACTTCAGTCCACGCCAACGAGCAGACATGAAGACCAGCTTTGCAGTCTTGATATTATGCGTCGCGCCACTGCTGACTACGAGCTTCCCCTTTGAGAGGAAAGGAAGTTCTCCCACATCTGGAGGGGGTAAGGAGAAGCGCGTCCAGTACGCCGCATGGGACGACGTCAACGTTCTGGCCCACGGTCTCCTCCAGCTGGGACAGGGTCTGAAAGAGCACGTGGACAAGACCAAAGTCCAGATAAGAGACATCTCCACCAAACTCAAGATCTTAAACCGCACCGTGACCGAGTTCGGCAAAGAGAGTCAGAAGTTACAGCGGGAGGGAGAGGCGCTGAAAGACAGAGCCAGAGGACTGGAGGACAGAGAGGCCAGCCTGTTGAACGTGACCGTGGAATTGCGGGATAAGGCCGAAGAGATGCGGCAGGATGGGAAGACTTTGGTGGAGAGGGTCGGCAGATTGGAGGAGAAGGTGGAGGGGTTGGCGCAGGGCGAGAAAAATGGAACAGAGGCGCGCAGCATCCAGGTGAGCAAGAGGTCTGCAAGAGAATGAACGGTGAAAATGATGAAAGAGAACAGAAGCCTCAGGATTATGTCTATGAAACTGTTCCATTGGCTTGATGTTGATATATTGCATTGATGTTATATGGAAGTGCCAAGTGTTATGAACGCCAAAGAATGTTTTTCGGTTACATTTAACACTTTGTATCTTCAGCTACTTATTACAATGCTTTTACAGTTCAGAATATGAGTTTAAATTAAACAACACTCTTAGAAGATTAGTAGTAAAAAGAGGATGAAAAAGTACTTATTATGGCAGTAGTAGCCTATATGATAAGTGGTAATTAGATATCCTGCAATAATGTACAGTGCAGTATTATATATGCGTTTTATATTGTGCGTTGAGTGAAAATGCCATGTTTTATCTAGAAACTAGTTCAAATGCATTGCTTACTATAGCCTAATTTATGTTAAACCATTCTGTCAGTCAGTCAGTATTGCAGTCAGCTTATTCTATTATTAATGGCAATAAATTCCTACTGTTTCTAATCACTTTTGCCATGGCAACATTGCATCAGAGTGACGCAGTAGCCCATTATCCGGGCCAATTTAGCACGGGGTCATGGGTCATTGATAGAGGGGGGCCGAGGGGAGATGGATAATAGCTTCTCTGGCGAACGTGGCCTACGTGCAGCTATTGACGGTTCATGCTGTGCACCGCGCGCTCGCAGCTGTCAAAACACGGAGCGGGCCTATACCAGACACTGACTGTGCATTTCGCTGTGGGTTAGCCATGATACCGTGAATACAGAACAATGTATGTCCCTCACGAGCCCGGAAGTGGTTTCATTTTGTAGTGAATGGAAAATCCCGCGCTACGAGCTGGTTATGTAACCGAGAACGCACAGAGACGTGTGCGTAATGAAGCCAAGAGCGCACAGAGACGCGTGCGTAATGAGGAAACAAAAACTACAGAAATGTTAATAGTTTGCGCCATTTTTCTTGCAGTTGATGCTAGAGGCCCAGAATAAACGCATTGATGATTTAATGGAGCGGATAAGACTTCAACAGGAGAAGCTTGACAAGCAAAACGTGCGCATAAGGACGCTGCAAACCCAGGTAAGAAAATACGTGATAAAACGTAGCTTTAAGACACTTTGTTTGATATATTTGCTTCTAACGGTGAATTTGTTAACCTGTTTTAGATACAGCAGTCCAGACAGAGAGTTGATGCCCCGCGTAACCCCAGCCATGACGAGCCAAGCACCGTGGTGGAGCAGCGGGACTCTCCAGCAGTCGGTAAGAGCCAAATCCACTATGTCCTTAAGCCCCAAAACCTCACGCTAAAAGTGGTATCCATCTGTTTAGCATAAAGAGAGGCAAGGAGCTTAAAGAATCTAAGTAATTAAAATCAAGGAATCGATTAGAAGAAGCACAGCGGGAAGTCACACATGCACTTGATTCAATTAGTGGATTAATTAAATAAATTATTCGTTTGAGGAGAGACAGAATCATTGGAAGAAATAGAATAGGCCTAGGTGAAAATGAAATATAGTACTACTACAGATAGATACAGCTAATTAAAATAAAAGTATTGAACAAAAGCCAAGAGTATTATAAGTTGCTGACTGGTTAAACGTTGTACGCTGTAAAAATGTATCCGGTATAGTACATAAACATCTGTCCCAATAGAAATGTAAGGCCTTGACAACTTTTATACAAGTGTTTCAAGTATTTCTCCAAAGAGTAAGTGAAAGTAAGGCTCTCTAGTCCAAAAACTTTAGTCAGCTCGACTCAAAAGTCCACGTTCTAGTTAATCAAACAGAAAATCAGATCTATAGAGTTCAAATAGGCTCAGAGTAGAAGTAGGGGAAAGGTGAACGCTCCTTGACTTCACTTGGCATCGAAAATCAGTGCAGCACTTGCAGTCCATTGTGACATCAGCTGGATCGCAGGGAAAAACACTGATTTCACTGGCCAATTCTCAACTGGGGGAAAGTTCACCGGTCTTGCAAGGGTCAGAAAGATTCAGGGATTACGCTCCAAAGGCGGGCCGCAGTGCTGGGGTGTGTGTGGGGTCTGACTTTGAACAAAATGGGGGAAAAGGCAAAAATGGGTTAAAAGAGGTGCTTGGTTCTGCTCTATACTGATACTCTATGACACCTGAGGATCATTAGTTTATAATTTGCACATTTTAAAACACAATATTGATCTAAAACGACTTATGAAACAAAAAATAAGAAAGTCAAGATTGCTCAAACATGCACAGATCACTCCAAATACAACTTCAAGAGGGTAAGTGAGAAGGGGAAACAGCTACAGCACGGTTAAAAGCTCAGACAAGCCGATTTTGTAGAATGGGTTCGCTTTAAGGGAAAACCGGAGCTATATTTATCCACAGCCTTTACACAGACACTGGCCTACTCTGCTGTAAAACAAACAGTAGTGAAAGAGATTACCTTTGGCCCAGTTTGGTGTTCCCTGGTGCACGGTGAATCAGACAGCCCCCCTTTTCCCCACTTACCCTCTCCCCTCTTCCATGCTGCTCCTCACGTACTAATAGTCATAGTGAAGGAGAAGTGTGCCAAAGTTCAGGAGAGCCCTAGACGCAATACACAGCCATTGAAGCAACAAGCGGTCGGGCTATTACTGTATTGACTCATCCTGAACCCTACACATTACAAAACTAAATTACCGGGACAATGAAATGTAAAAATTAGAAGTAGCTAACATTATGCTAAGATTAAATGATCATATCTAGTACGATTAGGTAATTAAAATACAGCGTCATTGCAGTTTCAACAGATGCATGATTTAAAAATAACTAAGAATGAAATAAGTACTAGTGTTACTATTGGTACACTATACAGCAGGGGCGTCGAACACATTTTCACAGAGGGCCACATCAACAAAGTGGTTGCTCTCAAAGGGCCAGATGTAACTGTAAGATAAATGTAACCAAATGTAATGTAAAATAAAAACAACTACTATTTAGTAAATTATTTAACCATTTCTACATTTATTACTTATTCAAGTTACAAATATTGCATATGAATTTGCATAGATATGGAAAAATGGCTGTGTAACCGTGTCTATCTTTTATAAACTGATATTCTAAGACAGTCATATCTTTTAATTTACTTTGTCGCCGGCCACATAACATGACCTGATGGGCCACATTTTGCACACGGGCCTTGAGTTTGACACATGTGCTATACAGATTACAAGAATGAAATTGTATAGGGGCATTCTTTCCAAAGATAAAATATACAGTATTTTTTTATTATCAGAACTTTTTGTGCGTGTGCGTGTGTGAATTACTTTTTTACTTTTTTTTTTTTTCAATTTTCATTATTTTGAATTTTTGCTTTTTAATTATGATTTATTTATTGCTTTTTTATGTGTGCCTTGCTCAAATTTACTGCTCCATTACCACCCCTTCAATGGACACGCGAGAACAACTCCCAATTGGCTCTTCTCAAATGTCAACCCTGTTTTGCCTTTGAGTGGGAACGACCCCCCCGCCCCCCACTCCTCCCTAAACCCCCACACCCCGGAGCCACGCAGCAGCCATGCACTGCCCATGCGGCCTCCATGCGCTTCCCACATCACCAGGGGCCAACTGCGCACGTGAGAGACAAGTGACAACCCAAAGCGGGGGGTATGGGGTGGCGCGTGAGGAATGCGTAGCCCGGTTGGTAGTTCATAATGAAATCGCCGTAAAAAGACTAGAGAGACTGAGAGGCAGAAGTAGCTTGGGAACTGGGACAAAGGTCATTGCTGTTATCAGGGACACAAACTTAAAGTGTTGTTAAGACTAGGGCGTTATCAAGGCACGCGCTTCTATCTGCAGACTTTACTTTGGAATGATAAGTGTTAAGTTTGCAATGATAAGTGTTAAGTTTGCAATGATAAGTGTTAAGTTTGCAAACACGCTGCTGGAGAGGTTTGCGCCGACCTTTCACCTGGTTTGGAACTGTTACAACCTATTTACAAAGATGAGGAGGCAGCGTGTGGAAACAGCAAACCCAATTCCCAAGTGTAGCCGAGATAAAGAAACAATTAAGCATCTGTTTCCAACGAAGGCATGCCAAAAAACGAGTAGGAAGGACTTTAATATCTGTCATCGCCTAGAGCTTGTTTACGCTAAAATCAGGGCAAAAGTGCTGAACAATGCTTAACAAATGCGTGTCTTTTTTGTTGTTGTTACAGACACAGCCTCAGATTGCCACGAGCTGTTCCTGAGAGGAGAGAGCACTAGTGGAGTCTACACCATTCAGCCACTCAACTCTGAGCCCTTCCAGGTCTACTGCGAAATGACCTCTGGTGAGTACACAATTGGAACATTAGATAAGAACTTATACTGTAATGTAACTATTTTATCCAACGTATACTTATAGTCAAACAAACGCCATTATGAACGTGTCATTTTGAGTTAAGACGTACTCGAAAAAGCTCTCGAAGACAAAAAACGACAAGCTTAGACTCTTGGATTTTTGTTAATCGTGCCACTGCAATATTCATTCAAGTGAATCCTAATTAGCCCATATTAACTTATTGTCTGATAGCAGTTATTATAATATTGTTTCCTCATCAAAAACATGCCTAGAGTTGTGTTTTGTTTCATTCACACATGTTTAACACACCTTTAACAAACCCTGAATAATTCTCAAACAGAAAACACTCTGTTCCACCTCGTGATGTCATGTGGCAATACAGGAAGTGCTTCATTGTGTTTTTAAACTCCATACACTAGAATCATTTGGTTGATTTCACACCTGGAATTGTCCATCTCTACTGAACTAAAAGTAAAAGGGAGCTGTTCATTTGAAAACTACCACTGCATGACATCACAAGGTGGAAAAGAGCTTTTTTTTTTTTTAGCTTTGGAGATGTAGACTTAATAAAACACGTACATTTAATAAAATACATTATCCAGTTGTGATATATTTTGCTAATAAAGTCGTCTCTTCTTGTGCAGGTGGTGGTTGGACAGTGATCCAGAGACGTCAGGACGGTTCTGTCGACTTCCATCAGCCCTGGGAGGCCTACGAGCGCGGATTTGGCAACCTTAAAGGTAAATACGCTTTGGGGATTTTGATTGTACTCTCTTTAACGGGGTTCAGCAGGTGCTAGCTAGGAATGCAGATTATCCGTGTGCCATGGTTCCAAACAAGGTCACAAACAGCACCAGATAAGATGAGACAGCTTTATACACTGTTTATGTGGATAATTCTGACGCAGATGCAGAAGACGCAATATTTCGTAGTTTTTATTTCAGGCCTCAAAAGTGAAAACAATGAACGCAATACGCAAATAGTCAGAATATGCTAATAAAGTAGAACAGTTTGAGGTTAGAAACATGCAACAGGGATTTAGGGATGTTCGTACAAAATATATGTTTGACTTTGTTACTTAGATGGTAGAGTATTTGCCCACTAACCAGAGAGTAGTTAGTTCGAATCTTGGCCAAACGCATACTGTCATTGTGTTCTTTGGCAACACACTTCGTTCCCGTTGCCCACTCCAGTCTAAAAAAACGAAAACAAACTTGTATAATCATTGTTTACCTAGCTCAATGTGGCAACAACCCCGACTTAAAAACAATAAACGCAAAGATAAAGAAAAGATGCGCACGTTTGACAAATTTCATATCTGATAAATTGTATATTAAAGTTTGAATCTTAACGCAAGGTTCTACTTTGTTTCTTCAGGTGAATTCTGGTTGGGTTTGGAGAAAATGCATTCCATTGCCAAAGACGGCGGTTACGTCATGAACATCGCCATGTCTGACTGGAACGGCGACCTAGCTAGCGTTCGTCTCTCCTTCAATCTTGGTGGACCCAACACCAAATACTCCCTGTACGTCAAGAAAGAGGGTCCCTTCAGCCCCCTGGAGAGCTCCCTGGGCCCGGACGCTACAGATGCCCTCCCCTTCTCCACCTCTGACCAAGACAACGACCGCAAGAATGATGCTAACTGCGCTATGAACCTCTCTGGTGAGTCGTGCTAGCTTGTTTTTGTGTTAGCGTAAATGTTGGCTACTATAAAATATGCTCACTGTAATAATTCGCATATGAGATTCTTGTAAGAAAAATAGTCTCAGTTGTTAATCCATATTGGACATTTTTAACAATATGTCAGCCAAATGTTAGCAATAGCGTCAGTTAGCTAATTTCTGGGTTTTATATGACATTTTAACATTCTTGCAACATTTAATTTGCTCACCGACATGCTAAAATTGCTAGTCATCAATGGTACTTTAGCAATTAGCATTTTGTATTCTTTGCCACGTCTGATTTAACTTATATTTATTATCGTTTTCCAGGCGGATGGTGGTTCAGCAGTTGCGGCCAGTCTAACCTGAACGGACGCTACTTCCAGAGCCCACCTCCCAAACAGCGGCACCAGAGGAAGCAGGGAATTTTCTGGAAAACCTGGCGCGGACGCTACTACCCTCTCCGATCGACCACCATGATGATCGCGCCCGCCGAGATACAAGAGAGCCGGTCGTGAAAGTAACGGACTAAATTATAGACTATTTGGTGCTGGTTTGTTGGGACTTTAAAAGCACTGAAACTCGAATCTTAAGGGGCCAAGCGTGAAGCAGTCGGAAAACAAGATTGGACATGTTCACTGCGCTTCGAGCCCGGAATTTTTTCTGACAAGTCGAGTCACGTCTGCACATGATACTATGAAAGATATATGGAAGATTTGGCTTCATCAGATTTTGAATTTTAAATGCTTTCAGCTCAAATATTTTCAGGTAATTTTTCAGTGTAATATTTGCACTGTGTGTTTTTTTATATATTGTTTTAAACATATTGAAAACACATACTTAAAAAATTCAGCAATTGAAATTGAGAATAACAACAATTCAAGTTTTTTCAGAGTTAAAACGTTCTAAATCTGATGAAACAAATGATCTTTCATACAGAATGTTTCCCTTTCCGCACAACAAGCTCTAAATATAAGAGCTGGTCGAACTGTTTTGTATGTAGCATTAAGTGAATGTGACCAAACGGTGACCTGTACAGATGTAAATGACTGAAGAATGCAGCTTTTTTTCTATTTGTAACTTCAAATCGAACCATCTTCACAGACTCTAAGTTCCAGTGGAGAGATGATGTCATTTTTGAGTCATAATGACTTGTGTAACGATGCCAGGCGTTGTTTTACATTATATTTAGGGACGCACCGATCTTATACTGGTATCTGACAATGTGCTGGATCGGATATCGGCTTCCAAGTATCAGTTGAGTCGATATCCTGGTTGGACATATAAATTGACCTAATGAGACTATTTATTTACTGGTCGTAGTCTGCCCCGAAAGTCTCCGAATGTTTAATTTATTCTTTATTCAAAGTTGTTCTGTAGTTAGTTGAAAGATAATTAACAGTTGCGTAACACTTTTGGAGCAGTTCTGTCTTTATCTGGATATTGGGGATCGTCAGATTCTTAAAGCCTTAGTATCAAAATCGGTATCGGAACTGAAAAGCTGGATCGGTGCGTTCCTAGTTGTAGTGAATGTGATATGAATGTCTGAGTGAGAGTTTTATTATTGTAGAAAACGTTACTTTTACTTATTTAAATCAATTTATATATTTGTGGTGCCGTCTACTTGTAATTTATAATGTCTATGTTGTGATGATGTAAGATGTTTTTTATAAAGAGATTATAACCGTTTTGGCCGAGATGTGCCAATAAAACAGATTTAAACTATTTCTGGTATTTGAATCATTTTAGGGAACATTACATGGAGTATGAAGTTTGACACGATGAAACATGAGCTAAATGAGTCTTGAGTACTGGGTAGTCTGCGATAGTGTAGTCATAGTAGTTACTAACCTTTCAACTCGATTTCAACACTAAGGAATTAATCAATACAGATTCTGAAACCACGATGATAATAAAAACATTTTCTTTACACAATATAAGTTTATTTTCCACATTAAATACACACATTACATTGTACTTTCTGTGGCTATTCAGGAAAGGTTTATTTCTGTCCTGTGAATGATTTTTCGAGTATCGATACCTGCTCAAATGAATATCTAGTTTCAATACTAGTTTTAGTATCGATTAGTATCTCATTTTCGATACTTTTGACAATCCTAGCTCAACTTTGTGAAATAGTTGAGCTGAACTGAAAATAGTACATTTAGATATTGATAATCTGATATAATTGAGCTAGCTGCCAAATTTCAATGATACTTTTTTTCGTTGACACACAGAAGTGTTTATTTTGTTTCTTCTATCAACTATTATTCAACTGAGTCCAAGGTAATTAGTGTCACAGCAAGATGAGCCAGACAAAAACACAGATATGACGGGATAGAGAAGAATAACAACATCCACCAACCAGAGTAACATGTGATGCATACACATCATTATTTGCAAATTAATTAAAGCTATAATTAATTGCAATTGAATTAAAAGCGCAATATGAATAGCGACTGTAAAATAATAGAGTCTTGTATTTATAATGTGTGTATAATGTATGTAACAACTCGGTAGTTTAGGCGTCTACAAACATGTTCTGAAATGTATGAGAGTCTGGGATTAGTTCAGCAGTTCATAATTCAGTTTTCTCTTCAATTTAAACGTGTCTTAAAATGTGCAGTGTTAGCAAAATGTTTTGGGTTTTTTTCTTTTCGAATCTAACCACGCGTGAAGTAGTAGTTATAAATCATTATCTGATATAATCTTCAATTGGTATCAGTAAACATCAGTTACATCAGGATGTGACTAATCAGAATCATCACATCGGTGCAGGTTTCACAAGGGAAATTATGCAAAACCAATGTGAAAAAGACAAAAGAGTAATTTTAAAATTCATTGTACTTTGTCCAAATACAACAGTTGGGTTATCTGATTATACAGGTTATCCTATGTCTTTTTGTTATGGTGACAGTTTGTAAATCGCAAAGGCTTCAAACCACTTAAATGCATCACGGGGTCTTATTATGTCTAAACCCTCGTCGATAACCCTGTAGTTTAGACCTTTACAAACATGTTCTAAAAAGCATGGGATTTTGCGTGTAGCTGTTCATATGTCTTCTTTCAAATGTTGATGCTCCTAAACATACATTTTTATTTCTTCACTTCATCACTTACTAATCTATGCGTAAGTAAAACAGTGGTTGTGAGAGAGTCGGCTTTTTTGAATGGTTCCTTAATGTGAATGTCTGGAACTGGATTTGTTTGTTTTTTTCAAATTTTTTATGCATTTTTACACTGATTAACGCATCACCAACACAAGAAACAGCAGAGAAGCGGAGCAGGCAACACGAGTGAGAGATTTCTGCACAAAAAACACCTACTGGCATCATAATAACAGTTAGTTTTAAATTATTATGATTGTTTTAGTGCAACATTTTGTTTAGCGTGTGTATCATTTCAAAGAGAATACTCACTCCCACTCTCAGTTTGAACAATTTTAACCACAAATCTGAGCCTTGGTGGTTTATCTCTGTGATTATTTTGTAGATAAATTGAGTTATGTCATATAAATAAATAGTTTACAAAGCCAAGTCTTTTGAACGTCTCTTTTAACATGAACAGATCCAAAAGATTCAGATTCCATAAAAGAGCCAAACGTCCCATCACTACCCACAGCTCTGCTCTGCTCTCTCCTCACGTGCGGCTCTGATCAGATGTGCTTGTCCTTCTTAAGCCTTGAGCAGCTTGTCTCACCCGGGCCATACCAGGAAGTGTCAGCTTCAATTTCTCCTCTGCCACTTTCACTCGCGATGTTTGGGCTTAGGCTAATGCTCTTCACCTGAGCAGACTCCACCGAGCTGGGATCAGAGCCTATGGTGGTCAAACAAGGTGTGAAATAGTGGCAAATCACAAAGGCTGCAAACGATTTAACTATAATGGGGTCTCGTATGTATAATGTATGTGTATAGTGCTGCTAACCCTGTAGTTGAAACCCTCTGCTTTAAACTAATCCAAAAATCCCATGCATTTCAGACCTATTGAAGTCGCCTTGGCCCATACTGTACCTTGTATTTTGGAGTGTCCTGAGAAACGTCTGAACCAACTGAGAAAACAAAACAATCCCAACAGAAAAAAACAGACACAGGGGCACTGAATAATTTTTTTTCTTAATAGTATGATTTGATAACATTTTTAGGCTGATGTGCCACGTAATCTTAACCAACAAAAGTATACCGTGACTCAAAAACGTTGAAAAAGTTTAATAAATAACAAAAAAGAACCCACTTATGATAAACCTATGAGCTGCCCATGATCTCACGACACTATAGGACTAATTCCTTACGTAGAGATCTACAGTTTTACGGTTTATCCACCCCTTCACCTCATTCTTATTCACAAAGAAGCGTCTGGTGCTCTTCAGGCTCCTCTTGAGAATAATCCTACCACGTTGTAAAGGACCATAGACAATACCTAAACCCCAGCACCTGCGGCACCTGTACACATAAATGGTAAGGACATGAAATGGAAAGCGGCTCACTCACCGCCGGACCTTTTCAGGACGTCTCTATGGAAACAGGCTCTCACCAGTGGAACAACAGGAGCACTCTAAAACACTCAACAGGTAAACACATGGACGTGATGGACGGACAGCATTTGCATCTCAAACTATTTAATACTCACAGTGCCAGTCAAAAAAAGTGTGGGTTCAGTCAGTGCTTTTTGTTATTTCTATGATTATTTACATTGTAGATTCTCACTGAAGGCATCAAAACTATGAACGGAAACATACGGAAAGCAAAAAACCAAAAGTGTGAAGTAAGTCCAAATGTTTTAGACTGTAGATTTTTCAAAATGGCCGCCCTTTGCTTTGATCATTGCTTTGATTGCTCTTGGTTTTCACTCCACAGCTGTGCCCTGTCAGGTTTCATTAGAGGAAAGCCATCGAGGGGAGACTCCATCATGAAGCTCAATGAGAGAAGGCAAAGGGTTTGCTGTCAACGAAGCAAATGGTGGATACTTTGAGGAACCTAAAATATAAAACAATTTGGAGTCATTCAACTTTTTTTTATTATTGCTACATAATTCCATACATCTTGCTTCATATATTTGATGTCTCCAGTTTGTATCTAAAAAGTAGAAAGTAGTAAACAAAGAAAATGCATTAAATGTGAAGGCTTGTCCAACATTTTGATTGGTAGTGTACATTTTGCTTTTTGATGAATAGTTTTATTACTTGGCTCAGTCCTGTATAGTCAGTGATTTATTTGAGTTGCTTTAAACCAACCTTACCAAATTAAAGGTGCGCTATGTAACGTTTCTGGCCTCTATGGAGATGTAAGCGTTGGCTTAGCATAGATATGGTCATGTTGGCTAGCGTGTACTCAATTATATGTGTTTTCATTACTCAAAAATATTCTGAAAAACATGCATTCCAGCTGTGAGCCTCTCCACAGATCGGACTTGCAAATCCGATGATACCAGAGCAAGTTACGTGTTTGTTTCAGTGGATGTAGACACATTTAATGCTATACTGTTGGACATTCCAGGTAAAGCAATAACATAAAGTAAATGGAAACAAGCAGGTGACAGACACATCCCCAGAAAAGTTCTCTAGGGTAACTTTACAGCCCATCATGTCTTATGCACCTTGTAAGAGTACTTTCATTCTTGGTTCATTATATTAAGAAGAACGAGGATATGTTCTAGAAAATTATAAATATTAGAACCTGTATTACACAAAATTGACTTGTGAGCATTAAGTCATGTTATAATGTTGTTACCTCCTCAAAAACAGACCTGGAGTAGTGTTTTGTTTCATTCACACATGTTTAAGTAATCCTCTACATCGCCAAAGCTCTAACTGCCCTGTTCTACCTTATGGTTATCATGAAGTGGTAGTTTTCAAGTTAACAGCTCCTTTTACCTTTTGTTCAGTGGAGAATGGGTGATTTCAGGCCAGGAATTGCCAAATAATTCAAGTGAAGGTGTGTGGAGTTTAAAAATACAGTGGAGAACTTCCTGTATTAGCACAAGATAGTGTAGAGTAATATGGCCCTTAAATATTAGGTTAACAGAAATAAATATTATGGACTGTAACACCTCAAACTAAGCAATGTACTAAACAAAAACTAATTAAAATGTTTCCAATAACAGGTGATGAATTTAAAATCCATCACTGTACACTCTATAAAAAAAGTAGGTTGGCCATCGCCATCTGTGAGATGAGAACAACACTGTATAACATGTATTTATATGGCGCTAATTGATATATCTCACTTCTTGTTTGAACTTTTAAGGAACTTTTAATAAAAGATCTCATGATTGTCTACGTCTAAAAACTGGCAGCACTAGAACTGAAATGGGGAAAAAAGCTTTTGGTTATTTTACAAAGCTGGATACCTTGGTGACACTAATGCACTTAAATAATCTGATGATAAACCTTTAAACCCTCACACTTGCTCCTGTTTTTAATGTTTTAAATGGACCTATGCAAATATGTGTTTTGTTTTTGTTTGTATTGTTCTGTATTTTAACAGGGCACTCATGAAAAATAATGTGCTACTCTCATTGGAATCTCCCTGTAGAAATAAAAAGAAATAAAGTTTTAAGGAAATAAAAGGCCAGTTCACGTGGTTGAATCATACATTTATTCATTATCATGTACAAAGGATTTCCGGTGGTACAAAGCTGTTGTAAGACTCCGGTGCTCACCCCTCTGTCTGTTTTATTGCAGTAAAAAAAGGAAATACCGGCATGATCGAGAGTCGAGAGGTACTTTGGCAAATATAAATTATGAGTTAAGAAGGCAAGCAGACGACTCGCGTGATGCTGTGAGGCGAGGTCATAAAACGTCATAAAAATAGTTTATTTAAAGAGCTAAAAGCAGAGGACACAGAGAGGCCTGGGTCTGTGTCTGTCTTTACAAAAGCACAACACCACACACTGTAGACACTGGCCCAATGGCACACACATGTGACGCACTTCAAACACGTGTGTGCATTTGGGGTGGAGACATGGACCAGACCGATGCCGAAATTGAACCAGGAAAAAGAAAGGACTACATACACCAGCAGTCAAAAAGTTTGGCACACTTTTAAATTTTTCATTTATTTTTCTTCTTTATTACATTGTAGATTCTCACTGAAGGCATCAAAAATATGAATGACATGTGGAATGTAGCAAACAAAAAGTAAACTCAAAATAACGCCAAACTTGCTTTAGATTATTAAAAATAGCCTTTACCCTTTTCTTTAAACCCTGGATTTCACTTTTTGCATTTCTTGACCCTCATGTGGCACATCTGTGAAGTGAAAACCATTTCAGGAGAATGGCTACTCTGAGGATTTTAATATAAAATACAAATATTTAGTTATTCAAGTTTCTTTTCTTTGCTACATAATTCCATATATCTTGCATCATATAGTTGATGTCTTCTGTGTGTATATAAAATGTTGAAAGTAGTAACAGTAGTAACATTGAATAAGAATGTGTGTCCAAATGTTTGACCGGTAGTGTATATGGTTCTATATGTAAATAGTCAGTCGGATTCACTTGACTAGTATTGTTTAAAAAAGCATTATTTAGTTTCTTGTAACCACCAAGAAGTATCCTGTAATGCTATGGGTAATATAATGCTAGTGCAGGGTGATAGATAACAGATGAATGGAGACATGTCAGTAACACTGGATAATCCAGATAAAGAATAAGGTTTTTAAAAATTATATTTTAAATAAACACTGTTCATAGCTAAAGCATGAATTTTAATTAAAAAGCAAAGCTCATTTCGTGATAAACAGTTAAAGAAATGTACCCGCCCTCAGTAAACTTGTTACAGTTTTTGTCCAGAATGTTTGTTTATGTTTTTAAACTAAACCCATGTTAGTAATAGGTGAAAAATATAAGTTTAACTTAAGTGAAGATCTGTGCCATGTTAACACCCCAAACTGATAAAAAATGATATAAAATCATTTTCAGTCGAGACAGTATCTCCAGTAACATGTTTGGTGGTGCGTGTCATGTACATATGTGAGCCCATACATTTCAAACATAAGACTCTTCCCGAACACAAACTCACGCAGAGCAAACGGGCACGGGGCAGTCCAACAACACATTTGGCAAAGGTCAAAGATGGCGGCCGAATAGAAGAGAGGAGCTGGGTGAGCTGGAGACCACACCAAGCAGCCATAACAACAACACCAACAAGTGAGGTTATCTGCTAAACAACCCACCTCCATTCAAAGTATTTTGTAAGAAAATCCAGTTTCAGGAGCTAAAACGATGCAGTTTCTTGATAGAATATTGTATCTGATATTCTCATAAAAACTTAAAACGCAAAAGCAACAGACGCAGTTCATTCCGTTATCAAATCTCGTCCAGAACACTTCCCAGTTCCATCAGTGATTTATGGATGATTGGTGCATTCCTCCATAATTCCATCGTGTCTTCCTTTTAAAATCCAGGTGCACAGACCTACCTCAAGACTGCAAAGGCGCGTGCCACGTGGGACAGAGGGTGGGAGTGACACAGGTGGGCGAGGGATGTGTGGTGAGCTGAGGACAGGTGACACAGGGGCGGGGCATCAGAGGTATTGTTGTAGAAAGTGCAGCAGCATTATCTCGTAGTGCTCTCCAGACTCAGGGCAGCGGATACTGTGGCGCTCGTTGGGATAAACCTGAAATACAAAAATATGCATTTACTATTGATAGATGAATTCACTCACTGCCCACTCAGTCCTTGTTATCTTGGTACTCCTTACAATGGAAGCATAACCAGGCTGGACTCCACTAGACTGGAATGGACAACACTATCGTAATGCCTTGAGGGTTCATGTCTCCGGGTGCTGGGTCCTGTCCTGATTTTTAAAAAAACTTCTCTTGTTTCAGAACTCCAGCTCTCGACTAATGCAATTTGTTCTACAATAACAATGACATGAGTATCTGTAACCAAAGAGTCAATGAACCAACGGGGATGGGAGCCGACCTCAGTATCAGAACTTTAGCTTTGGCCTTAGCAGTGCATGCAATGTGTTGACCCTGCTTTGGTTTCTAGACATGTGCGGGATCGGCTCATTTCCGTGTCTGCATCTCTCAACATTATGTGCCATATTGGAGTAAAGTTTGATTATCATTACCTTAACAACAGTAAAATAGTTGTTGAGCATAATGCATCTTTTCTGGTGGGCTTCTGCCACGTGCTCGTCTCCATGGAGATGCCTTGCCAAGAATCTTCCACAGTATTTAAGGTACACTTTACTGCAAATCCACAGGTCAGTAGTTTTAAACAACTAAAGAAATCTCCTCTGAGTGTTCTGAGTTAGACAAGACCACATTCCTAGAGAAGATGTTTTTGCCAACTTTTATAGGACCATAATCTGCAGTGAGCGATGGGAGGGCAAGTCTAGACTGAGTTTATCCTGAAAACACTGAGAGGAGTGCGGATAGTCAAGCTCATGTGTCCTGGTGTCTGTACACGTTAGGAACCATGCCCATAAAGCTGTGAAAAGAGTTGCGCTGAGAATGAGTTAAATCATTTAGGGGAGCTGGACTCAACAGGCGCTTAACTGCCATATGCAAATATCCTTCCTTCCCCTCACAAACTTCGAGCAAGAGCAAGAGCTAGTTTTGTTAATATATTTTATTGATTATCAGTTCTCAAGAAGTAGAAATGAGCAAATAATCTCACACACTGCACACAGACTTTTGTCAAACCTACCTGCAGTTGGTATGGCTTCCCTGCGCGGATTATCTGTGACACAAGGAAATTGGTGTGGAAAAAGTGCACATTCTCGTCTAAAAACCCATGAAGAATCAGCAAACGGTTTGGCCTGAAAAAGACAAGACAAATTTCAGATCCAGCTCAAAATCTTAAACTTTACATGAACCAAGATATTGCTCAATTGTAAACCTGCAGGTACATATTTCCACTGCTGTGGCATGACTCGGGCCTGCAGGCCGTTTCTATACATTCTGCTTTCAGAACTAGAACTCTTCACATAACCAACACAGTTCTTTTTACAACATAGCTTCTTCCAAGCTGTGGACTGCTTTATAAAGAGCCAGATATGATTAGATTAGGGTTGTTAAAAGTACTGAAAATCAGATACCAATTGATACTAAAACTAGTATCAAAACTACTCATTTCAACAAGTGTCAATACTTAAAAAAGTCACATTCGCACGACAGAAATGAACCTTTCTCGAATAGATTTAGAATGATCTTGAGCTGTATCAGAACAAATATAAGACACATAGACTAGTATACACCATGGACCACTATGGAACCTACTTGGACGACTGAGGGATTATACTGATATAAGGCCACTCAGTAATATAAAGAACGTACTATGATTTAATGTTGCAAATCATATTCTATTATCTAAAGAAAGAAATAGAGTTTGAAATTTGTATATCTTGACAACACTAATGTGACATTGATCTAATAATTATTGGGATAAGGCTAGTTGTCATGTCTGAAACACTAGACTTAATGTCATTATTTATACAGAATAGGGCCGTACTCGCTGGGCAGTTTGTCCACGTGCAGAGCCACAGAGCCCTCCTCGTATCCCTGCTGGTTGTTCTCAGGCACGTCCATATATCGCTCTGTGTAGCCCGTATCATAGGCCATCCACAC
Organism: Periophthalmus magnuspinnatus; assembly: GCF_009829125.3. Classification (NCBI taxonomy): domain Eukaryota; kingdom Metazoa; phylum Chordata; class Actinopteri; order Gobiiformes; family Gobiidae; genus Periophthalmus; species Periophthalmus magnuspinnatus. The sequence goes on from NC_047142.1 coordinate 11,917,406, forward strand.
GGTCACTGGTGCTCCCGCTATGGCCAACTGAAACACAACACATGTATCATTTGGCCGAGAGATTATATTCAACTGTTTTCCTGATCTTACACAATAAAAGAGCCCTGCAAAGATTCTTGATAAAATAAAAGTTTACAATATACATGAGATACAGGAGAGGAAATTCATTTGATTTTTTTAAGCATATCTTTTTAACTTTGTGCATGCCCTTATTTGTATTTGTATTTGTATTTATTCAGTGTGTTTATGTTGCACTTTTTCACCGTATCAAGTTCCTAGTTTGAGAACTGTGTTCACAGACTATGGCAATAAAAGTCTTCTGATTCTGATTCTGAAAATCAACTGACTTTGTTTATATACACACCAAAATATGATTATCATCTGATTTCTGGACATTTAAAGGGCCCATACTATGTAATTTTCTGATCTATGTTATAATGTTGTTTCCTCATCACAAACAGACCTGGAGTTGTGTTTTGTTTCATTCACACATGTTTAACACACAAACTCTGCATATTTAGGCTGCATTCTTCTCTCAATCATAAAACGCTCTGTTATGGGCTCGACACACGGGGAGCGACGTCGCTCGCTCTCCATTTATTTTCAATGGTCTCTGTGCGACACTGTGTAAATCGCTCATCTCTCTCACCTCCGCGACAAGCGAAAGTCGTGCACGTGAAAACCTCACGCTCGTGCATGTCGACGTGCACACGCGGGCCTGCGACGCGACTAATGAAAGTTGAAAAATGTTCTACTTTTATCGCTATCGCCTGCACAACAGCCAATCAGCGAGAGTTTGATTGACGAGCCAATGCACTGCCCACTTCAGAAACATCATGGAGGAGAAAATTAGACTCACGGTGTCGGATTTCCCAATTCTTTTTGACATATCTCAAAGAGACTACCGAGATATATCAAAAAAAGCTGCTGCCTGGGAACTCGTTGGTGCCAGGGTGAATATGAGTGGTAAGTTAACATGCGCAAATTTGTTAATTCAGATAAATTTATGGAGGCTAATAACCAAATGTATTAAAGACTGATTCAACATTAAAAAATATATATATTTATTTAAGGTTTTTACATTAAACAGAATTAGCTGCAGAATAGGGTGGACCCAGGATCGCTTTTTTTTGTTTTGTAGAGTGCAACCAATTGTAATATTTTAGTCAAATTAAGGAAAACTTTACGAGATTTCATTTTAGCGTCTTTTTCCCATCTACCGCTATTAACCTCAAAATTCCCTCCAAATAAACAGCCAATCAGACGAGTAGGAGGCTCGATCTGCTCTGGAACAGAGCGCGACGTGACAAGCTGCCGCTCGTCGCTGCAGTTTGTCGCTGCCCGTGTGTTCGATCTTAAAGCCCATGTGATGAGTGTCGCTGCACGCTGTCGTTAGTCGCTCCCCGTGTGTCGAGCCCATTACACCTTATGACGTCATGTGGTAATACAGGACGTTCTCTGCTGCATTTTTACATTTCATACACCTTCACTAGAATCAGTCGGATAATTTCAGCCCTGGAATTGCTAATCTCTACTGAACTAAAGGTAAAAGTTAGCTGTTACCTTAAAAATTACCACTTCATGTCATTACAAAGTGAAACAGACGATTTTGAGTTTTGGATTAATTTACTGTAATGCAGGACCTGTAAGATTATTTAAATCACACGTAAACTGCAAAGCCTGATGTGCGTAATCAGAGGGATCATGTTTAGAAAAAAATCTGATTTTTGCATGTTATTTTAATAGTCTTCTAACTATAAAAATCATGTGTCTGACTGCAGCCAGTGTTTCAAGTTGGCTGACTAAGACAGTCCTCAATGTTCAATTTGGTACAACCCAACAGTGACACCATGTGGTGGAAGAAGGTATTTCATGCAACTTTGAGACTGAATTTGTACACTACTAGTCAATGGGTTTTTTATAAAGATTTTTACTACATTTTCTACATTATAGATATATACAGAAGACATTAAATATATGAAGCAACTGCAAGATACATAGAATATGTAGTATGTATGGATGTCTATGTCTGACAGCATAGGTAATAGGTAACAACAATTGAGAGGGGGGATTTGATGGTCCTCCTCCCAAGCATTTTGTACAAAGGTTTAATTACCTGCATTTAAGTGGGTTTTAGAGGTTTTTCAAAATCTACTTTTCCAATAATACAGCAAAGCCAAAATTTATACTTTCCATTGTTTTTTCTAAATTTTTATGTGTATTCCATCTCTAGAAAACAGGCCAGTTATTTTCCAGGATGTGTGGGAACCCTATGAATGACCTTATTTTGTTTTGTCTCAATTTTTACTATTTTTATATAGTTGTTATTTGTTTAGCTACATATGGCACATTGTACGATACACATTTTATTTGTGAATATAACTTAGATCATCAATCAACATTTTTGTAAAAAAAAAAAAAAAAAAAAAAAAAGAATTATTAGTCAAAAACATGCAAAATTACCTTGAAGACGTTGGGTCTCTGAATGAGCCCCATGAGCGACAAGAAGCCTCCGTAGGACCAGCCGTGAATGGCCACTCGGCTCAGGTCCACAAAGTTAAACTTCTGTGCCACGTACTGTAATCCCTCCACCTGGTCCTCGATCTCCACCTGGCCCTGAATGCCACACACGACACTTTAAAGAGCCCATGCTTTTATGCTGCTTTTGATCTATGTTATAATGTTGTTTCCTCATCCAAACATACCTGCAGTTGTGTTTTGTTTCATTCACAAATGTCTAACGCAAAACCCTTTAGTTCTTCTCTCAAACAGAAAACACCATCCACCGTGTGGTGTCATGTGTTAATACAGGAAGTGCTCCACTCTGTTTTTAAACTCCATACACCTTCACTAGTACTATTTTGCTAATTTTAACCCTCCCTGGAAAGGAGCTGTTAACTTGAAAACTGCCACTACATGACAACACAAGGGGAAACAGAGCATGTTGAGATTTGGCGATGTAGACAGAGTAATAAAAAAAAAAAAGCCAAATGTATGAATGAAGCAAAACACAACTCCGGGTATGTTTTTGATGAAGTAACAACATTATAACATGATTTAAAGCTTAGGAGAGTCAATTTGGTGTAATATAAGACCTTTAACATAACATTCAAAAGCCCCAAAGAAATGCAAGTCTTTTATTTTTACCATTTTGTTTTTGAGCGCTCCTTCAAACTCCAGCCCTCTCTGACAGGAACCCCTCCCATCGATAACCACCACGGCGTATCCCAATGAGGCCAGAGTGTTGAGCCGCAGGTACTTCATCCCCTTGAACGTGTTGTTTACTAACTGCACCTACACACATACACACACAAATAACCTATTTTGTAACAGTTTATGATGTCGCCACTCTACATGTTGACCCAATGGAAATGGAAACACTAGCATAAAATGCCTTACAGCAAAGCAATGTTGGCCCACTCTTATGTCTCTTTAACAATGCATTAAGAACATGAACATAAATAAACACAAACTCAGAATCCAAACCTGTGGTCCTCCATAGACAAACAGCACAGTGGGGTGCTTCCTGCCCGGCTGCAAGTTGTGAGGCTTGTACACCATCCCATAAAGCTGAAAGCCTGACTTCCCTTGAAAGTCAAAAATCTCTGGTGGGTTGTAATCTCCTGGGCAACCTAGAGAAAAAAGTACACACAAATTTACAAACATTCACAAACATTTAGCACAGTGTCTGTTTAGGTTGGGTGAAAGTAAGAAACGTTCCAATAAAAACTAATGTTTCCTTTCTGAGGAAATATTCAAAGAAGCATTTTGTAAATGTAACTTTTCTGGTGAAGGGTCTGCCTTCTGTCTGTCTCTATGAACAAATGTTGGTATCATACTCTTCTATTTTAATTGAGACAAGCAGGCAATACCCTAAGGCCAAGTTACAGGTCATATAGAGGTATATAGAGATGGTGGGCCCATTCCAAGAATGCATGTTTTAAAGCAATAAAAAACATCTAATTGAATAAATACTAGAAAGATAAGTTTAAAGCCATGCTGCAGAACATTCTAGGTCAAGCAATAACATCTTCATAGAGACAAACAGGTGGCAGACCCTCCCCAGTTACAGTGTACCTTTAAAGTAGGTTGTACACATTACTCATATGACCCTCAATGATTATAACGGCAGATTTTTGCTTTTTTTGTTTAGACTGAATCAGTTATTTTTGTTGGGATGCACAGGTCATGTTGTTTTCTTAGATTACTTATGCTAGCTCATCCTCGTGTATCATCACGCGCCATTGGCAGCATAGGATCAGAGCCATCTTCACATTATCGGGTTGCAGTGAAGTCTGTCTGGAGGACGCCTCAGATCAAACTGACCGTCCTTGGTGTAATCGTACAGACACAGAACTCTGCCCCACACACTTGATTCTCACTGAAGCATAAAAACTATGAATGGACATATATTACATTTTTTTGCATCTTATATTTGATATCTTCTACATGTGTTCAAAATGTAGAAAGTAGTAAACTTGAAAAAAAAAAAAAAAAAAAAAGATGAGAGGGTGTGTCCAAACTTTTGACTGGTAGTGTACATGGACAGCCTTCACCTTTACTCACACTGGCCTTGTTCAAATGCACAACAAAATCTGATTATTATCTGTTGTCTGGACTTTTAAGATTATTAAAATGACATGTAAACGGCAAATTCTGATTTGGCTCTAAGGGACCTTAGTCTTATGACTAAAAAAATGGATAATAAGTTGATTTTGAGTGTCAATTTAACCACAGTCAATGTCACAAAAAAACTAAAACGGAAGAATACAAAAGAAAGAATACTATTGAGTTGTTTACCTGGGGACTCCATCATGCTGGCCCAGAACTCCGGCACCAGGCTCAGAGGCTCGTCCTCACTACAGTTCAGTTTATACACGTGGACACAAGGGGGCGTGCTCACATTACTGTAGTGGCTAATGAAGAAGTCAAAGTTCTGACAAGAGAAAACAGAAAAAAATTCCTGGTCAATACCTGTACCTGATCTAGGTAGATATTCGTTTTGTTTGTTTTTATTTGTGTTGTTCTGTATTTCAACAGGGCACTCATGAAAAAGAGCCTGGTACTTGTCATTGAGGTATCTCTGTATAAATAAAGATAAATGAAAAAAGCATGAAAACTTAAATTTTTGGAAATTTTTTTGACAACCCTAGTTTGCACTATGCTTCTATTTTTTTTCTGGTAACAAGTGAGTAACAAGCTAAAACATATGGCATTGAATCTGCAGGTTGTTTTTTTCAGTCCTCTACATTATTTTGTTCATGTCTGCACATTAACCTCACCGTTGAAACTCTGTGTAATCTGACCATACATTCTTTGGACTCTTTGGGCCCTGTTCTTATCACAGAGTTTAGAAAAAGCATACAGTCTTGGTTGCAAACATATTTGGAGCCAATCTTTCCAATGTTTAGGTATGAACCAAATATGAAACTCCTCTGTAATTCTGCTGTTTAAAAGAACTGTATGTACCCTGCTCTCTTACTGTTAAAAAACTACAATCACAACAAATTGGGTTGCCATTGCCTTACCCTGCAAAATAGAGGCTACATACACGTGTTTTGTCATTCTCAGTATATGGACAGCATATATTGCTGACAGGTGCTGGGGTTTAGATGAGGATTCAGATCAGAGAGAGTCCTTTTAGGTTTGACCAAACTGGGTTTCAGCACTGGAACTGGCAACCCAAATGAGTGACTGGTGTAGCTCATTCTGATCTCAAGAACCAAATTACACCATAAGCAACTTGATTCGAACATGTCTAGCTCGTATCTGAAGACACAGATAGGTCATGTTTATGGAATTTAAAATCTAAATCTTACACACAGTTCATTCAACTGATTTACAGCAGGAAGACGCCATTGTTTTGTGAATGCGTGTGAATGCCTATTCACAGGGATTGCTACTGTAACCCACAAATGATTCCTTGGAGCAGCGTCCATACCTGACTGACAGAGCAGCTATGGGAGAAGCCAGGTTTAGTTAATCTGACCACCTCCCCCGGACAGTCATAGCTCACTACATACAAGTGATGCTCCAGGGGCGTGTCTTTGGTGCCCTGGAAGTACACCACTTTGGTCGTCTCATTCACCCAGATCTAAGAAAGAAAACACATAAATCATTAGGATAAGAAATATGATAATACACATAGTTTGCATTTAGATGTGTGTTAAAGGGGATGTACCTGATTTTTTTCATGTAGTAAAGTAAGATTTGTTTTTCCCTAGTACAGACAGTTTGTAAAAGCAGCTCTTAGGTTCAAAATAAGCCTGGTGTGTGCATATAAATGTTTTCATCATCTGTGAATCGGAAATAAAACTGATGTGCTGTTAGCATGTTAGTTGCTGTTGTTAGCTTGTTGGGAATGCGTTGGGGAATAAGTTTGGACCATTGCAAACTGTATAGAATTATCTAGTTATTTTTTTCACAAACTTAAAAATCGGGTACGTCGCCTTTATTTGTAGTAACTGTTTAACCTTTGAACCATGTCTTGCCAAAACTTCCCACTCCCCACAGGTCAATGTAACCTCCTCCTTGATTGCACATGTAAAATCCCCTGGAATCAACAAACCACATCGTCAGTTAACATTAAGGCAGAGTATGAAGATTAGCAATAATATACATACCTTTTGAATGCTGGTAACCTTCTGTCCACCGGTAACACCGCGGTTGAAACAAAGATGTAATTTTATACAAATGGCTAAAGCCCGTTTTGGACTCATTCACCCAAATGAAGCTAAACTCCTCCTCCGACGTTTGAATAAAAGGATAAAATATGTCATGGACCTGTAACAAACAAGACACAGTCAGTATATATGAAAGTTACCAAGAGCATTGTCACAATACTAAAATTTCAAACTTGATTTTGATACTAAGGAATAGACTCAATACTCAATACTAATACCCCAATGATATTAAAAAAAAAAAAAAAAACACTCCTTATTTAGAGAACAGAATTTTCAGAATTAAATCGTAGTATTTTTTTTTATATTACCATGTGGCCCTCACTTGTCCATATTATTCTATGGGTCTATACTAGTCTATGTGGTTCTGATACAGCTCAAGATCATTCTAAAGCTATTCAGGAAAGGTTTATTTCTGTCCTGTGAATGAGATTTTTTTTAGTATCGATACCTGCACAAATAATTATCTACTTGCAATACTAGTTTTAGCATTGATTAGCATCTGATTTTCAATAATTTAGACAACCCTAGTTAACGTACTAAAACAAAAACAATGGAGTATACTAAAATCGTACATTGATCCAGACATCTGTGGTTTCTTCATATATGATGTAGGGTTGTGTGTTGGGGGGTACAGACTCTACGTGTTCCTGTCGTGCTGTCAGGTTGTCTGTAACAGGGATGAAAAGAGCGCGAGGGAGGAGGACAAGCTGCAGTTTCCTCTGACTGCGGTCCAACAGCACTGCCCAGCCACTAGAGGGAGACGCACGATGAATGTTAAAGAAGACACATATCATGCTATTGTCTGCTTCAGTTATAATCTATGATACCCCAGCAATCATTATGGAAGTAACTGATACATGTATAGAAAATAAATACTCTAAATACTAATTCTGAATACAGTTACAGAATAGTAACTGCATTCAGTAACTGAATAAATGGCAATACTTGACCGTGCAATTTTGCCTTTGAACTGGACATTATTAGTGAGAAAAAAAGAAAACAGCTCTTGTAGTGTGTGCATGTGTGACTTTTTGTCTCCAATTGGACATAAGTTAATGCATAACAAATAGTACAACAAAAATAAAGCTGTTTGTAGTAATATGCCATGTTTTTCACTATAATCTAATGCAACTGTGTAAAGTATTCAGTACTCAACAGATACTACTAATAGGGTACAATTAGAAAATGACAATGAAAAAGAAAGTCTTAGGCTGTAGAAACATTAAAACTACATATTAAAACATGACAGATATAACTCACTATTTGCCATCACTAGTCCACCCCACTCTAGCAATGTATTCAGTCCCAGGAAACAAAGAGTTGAATGGGACCACTAGCTCTTTGTCTTGTGTGCAGATAATCTGTAAAGACGCATTGCGACATGTTTTAGAAATGCATTGAATTATGATGGTTTAAACCAGGAATGATAATCACTTACCCTTCCTTGATGGTCTGTTTTGATCTCAGCTAATTTGAGTGTTGCCTGAGGATTTTTGCTTCCTAAAATGAAAATAAATTTGCATATAAACTTTAGAGGGTGCCAGCAGTATGGAGGTCACGCAGATGACATCACAACATTCAGAATTTCTTCAATGAGTGGCCAAATTAAATGAGTCAGTGGTGAGTAATGACATTTTCTCCTGTAAAAGCTCAAAACACATGTAAAATATGAAATGTAATAATAAGTAGAAACGTCTACAGCTTCAAGAGTGTAGATGAGCTAATATTTAGTTTGTACCTGACTCTAAAACAAGAAAATCAAGTTAACAGTAGAAAATAATCAGTTAACAGTTAAAGTGAAACCTCAGGGACACTGCAGACAGATTCACATTTATCACTGATACAGACTTTGGATCAGATACAGATGAACTGAACCTTCTCTCCTTAAATAACAGGTTTCTGAGTCTGTGTGTTGAGAAGATGAATAGTTGTGGGGTGAGTTGAAGTGTCCTTTATTTCCACTATCATTAGCTAACAAGCTAGCAAAGCTCTGCACATGTCAGCAACAAATGAGAATCTACTTTCAGTTTACCTTTTGCCCTATAAAGCTAATTTGAGCTACAAAATTGCTCAATGGACAAAACTTAGGTCATAGATCTGCTACTCAGTTGGAAAGTTGAGAGGCATTTTTCAGATACAATGATGACATGAAGTCTATAGAGTGGGGCTGACCTGTGCGTGGGTATCTGTAGGCGTCTGCTTTCCGCTCCTCCAGCGCTGGGGATGGCACATGGATGATCTCTACATCCGTCTCGTCCACCTCCTCATACAAAAGGTGCACAGTCTTTCCCCCATCGCTGTCTAAAGTGAGGAGAGAAAACACTGAATTACTGCAAAACATGAGTGAGCGTCCAATTAAAATGCATATATTTTTCAATTTATTTATTTATGATTGAGTTTGATGGGATAGTAAATATTCATCATCATGGTTTCACATAAGTTAAGTGGCACTTTGTGACAAAATATTGAAAGGTAAAGTACAAAAATACAGGAAGTAGCATTGCATTCTTAAACAGAATACCTTTACCCATGTCATCAACACCAAATCATTAAATTCTGTGCACTTGTATTATGTTGTGTTGTATTATTCTGTGCATTTAGTTCATCTGCTGGTTTTGTTTTCACTGGTTCTTGGGGATATAAAATCTCCTAACCCTGCAGTTTAGACTGACAGATATTTCCTAATGTGTGATCCTTATGTTAGTCTAGCAGTAACTATTTTAGCCTTCTCTCAGCTGATATCTTTCCAAAAACCATAGCTTACCTTCTACAGCTGAGGGGCTCCACCAGTATCCAGTGAAGCGGTCGAACTCCTCCTGTATCACAAATGTTGCTACACCTGCGGATTTGGGATCTTCTTTAACATTATCTAAACCTAAAAAACAAAACAATTATTTTTATTTGAGTGTGAAGACGACATCCATAAATGCTAAAATAAATTGCCTATAGTGCACTATTGTTGTTTTGCTTCTTTCACACGTGTAACACACAAACCCTTTGTATTTAGGCTGTGTTCTTCTCTAAAACTGAAAACTCTCCACCGTTTTCGCCTCATTGAAACTGCTTCACTCTTTGATGCACCAGACTTTTAATTGACATCTCAACTGTACAAAAGGTAAAACTATTACTCAAAATAAAAGCAACAACTCAAGGTTATTCTGGAGTATTGAAACATTCACACATGTTTGAGTAACCCTTTATTAGTCTGTCTACATCCACAAAGCTCAAAATGGTCTGTTCCACCTTGTGATGTCATGAAGCAGAGGGTTTCAAGTTAACAGTTAACAAGTAACAAGTAAACAGTTAACTATCTTTTACCTTTTGTTCAGTAGATTGGCAATTCCAGATCTGAAATAATCCAAATGATTCTAGTGAAGGTGTGTGGAGTTTAAAAACATAGTGGAAACCTTTCTGTATTACTACATGATATGACAAGGTGGAATGTTTTCAGTTATGAGTAAACATGCAGGTTTGCGTGTTAAACCTGTAAGAATGAAACAAAACACAACTCCATGTGTGTTTGTGATGAGGAAACAACATTATAACAGATCAGAAAATGGTGCCATATGTGCCCTATAAAATTAACTCCAAGGATTTTCAGCTTTGGAAATGCTGATGCAGGATTATTCAAACATGTGTGAATGAAACAAAAGAAAACTCTGGGTATGTTTTTGATGAGATAACAACGTAATAACATGTCCAAATGCTCACCAGGCAGCTTTGCATAATGTAGGCCCTTTAACCAGGACTAACCTTTGTGGCAGAATGTTAGTCTCCTCTCCTCCCCTGTTTTAATGTTTGCTATCCACAAGTCGTTGTTGTTGATGAAGGCAATGAAGTTTTGGTTGGCTGGGCAGATTTTGGGGTCCATGCGCGTCCCTACGCAGTGGGTCTTGATCTCCACAGGCTTGACTGGTGCAGACTGCTAAAACATTGACACCAACTGTTAGATGGGACTAGTCTTAAAATACAGAATGGTTTAGATTATAAACAAAAATTTGAGATATCGATTAACCAATATTTGCACTTTTTAGCATATCAGCTATCAGCCATAAACCTCCAGCACAGGCTGATATTTTAGATTTGGCCAACCGGCTGCCTAAAGAAAACACATGAAGCTTTATTTGAACACTTAAGTGTGAAGAGATTGCGGCACAAAATGTGACTTAACTTTCTTAAGGGCTTATGGTGAAACACGGCACTGTAAACAAGTTTATAGTGAATTTTAATTACAGAATTAGTGGAAAATTATTCAAAGCAGCCCTATATCTCAATCTAAAAATATCAGCAGAGCTGTACAGCCATCGTTTTTTCTGAATTATAAACATTCGAAAATCAAACACCTAAACAGGACCATTAACGCTCGTTTTGATCACAGGCTTTTGGAAATGGGTTGCTTAAATCCAATTTGCATTTTTTTCTTGAGTTTTCAAACTTAGATCATAAAATTTACTTTGCAGTTTGCTAATGTGTGCATTGTATTACCATGGTCACTGCTAAACATTCCACCACAGACATACATGCATTCCCCCCAGCATAATCAGTCATTTCAAAGCATCAATTGGCCACAACAGCACAACAAATTTCAGATATTGCCTCGGACCATCCCCAAACTAAAAAAATTTTGATGAAGATAAAAAGTGTTGTGTACTGACTATGAAGCCGTTGTTGCCTCCGTCTTGGCAGTAGAAGAGACTATTGCTGGCCTGGAAAAGAAACAGGCCGGTCTGGGGGTGGTAGTCGTATGACGTGATCCCAAACGCCCCTAATCGTTTACGCTCTCTCAGCAGCTCCTCTTCTCTGGAGTAAGCTCCTTGGTGTGGCGTGGCCTAAGGAAAGAAGGAAAAAAATATGAGAGCCACAATTTAGACTAGCTTTGAGGAACATACACAGTCCAGGATCACAAATGCCCATCATGAAGCTACGCTTGTCAGAGCAAACTTTCATTTCAATTTAAGACAAGTTCATATTGCCATTCCCTGGGTTAGGGTTGTCAAACATATTGAAAATCAGATACTAATCAATACTAAAGCTTGTACCAAAACTAGATATTCATTTGAGCAGGTATACTAAAAAAAGTCACATTTGCAGCCTTTCCTGAAATTTAGAATGATCTTGTAACAAGCATAAGACACAGACTAGCATAGATCCATGGACCACTATAGAACATACCTGGACGACTGAGGGATTACACAGATATAAGACCACATGGTAATAATAATAATAATAATAATAAGCAGCCTATAAAATAGTTTATATTGTTGTAACGTAAAAGCATCTCTCACACATGGATATCCTCAAATTACACACTGTGCAACACATTTGACCTGGCTGGATATGAAAATAGCGAGCAGGGTTCTGCCTTTAGCTGTCTGCTATACAAGTTATTAAGCAAAGAAAACTGAAGGAATCGTGTGGCGACAGGACAATTATTAAGGGTGAATTATAGGTCCATGCGTGTAAACCTCGTGTCTTTACTGGCTGCATTAGTTTTACATCTGATGAATGATATGGAATTAATATCAGTACAATGAATAAAGCACTTGCATTTTGTGTAAACAGATGTCTCCTTTATGTATCAAGTTCAACTTCATCACAAAATAAACAAATAACATTGGCCAGGACACTCTTGGAAAAGTGATTTTTAATCTCAGTGAGGTTCTCCTGGTTACATACAGAGCACTTAGCTGACGCACATGAGCAGACGTTATTATGACGATTAATGTTGCAGGCAAAAAAAGTTCCTGTGCTGCAGAGGCACTGATGACTCCTGATGCTCAATATCAAACGTGATAGGTTTGTTTTACTCTGGCATCAGAGAGTTGCATATTATTAATATCAGGACATCATTTTCATTCATTTACAGGTGGTAAATCCAGTATTTCCAAAGTTCAATGGCCAACATGACTGGAAAAGAAAAAGTCGAGCATAACCTCTGAAAAAAGTACAATGATTTAATGTTGAAAATCACATTCTATTGTCTTAATAAAGAATGTTTTTTTAATCATCATCGTGGTATCGATATCAGTATTGATAATTGAGTCTATTTCCTAGTATTGAAATTTCTGTTTCATGACAACACTACCTTGGGCAATATACATACTTCAAATTGCCTGTGTAAATGTAGTGTGTGAGTAGTGGTGTTCTGGTATGAGAGTTGGCACAGAGACATTCAGTCAGTCACAGAACAGCTGTGGCCACAGGACTTGTTTACAAGCATCAAGATTATCAGTCGGTTTTTACAAATCAAACCCATTCATATTTATCCATGTTAACTTACAGACATTCAGCTTCTACTTTTACCTTGATTGATTTAGTCAGTAATAATGTATTATTTAGGTGCACCATGCAACTTTTCTGGTGAAGGGCCCGCCATCTCCTTGTTTCCATGAAGACATAATATGTTAACTTTATCCCTTGCATTTATTCAATTACAGGTATTTTAATGCTAAGAAATACTTGCCCTGGAGGTGACAATATGGCAATATTGCCAATAAAATAAAATAAATAAATATATTGCAGCAACACAAAGATCTCCATTTTATAGACGTGTGCTGTTTTTAGAAAGTAAAATGTAGAGCCTAATATGAAAAAAAAAATGGCTAAAGATGGCCAAAACGTATATTAGAATCTCGCAATAATATAGTTATCACAATAAAAACATAGTTATCAAATATAGCACCTCTTTCTCACATCATGCAGCCCTAACAAGAATAACTGAGTTTAATCCAACACAATAGTATAGCGTGAGAGTGAGGTTTAACAAGTACTGACTGAGCTCCTTCACTTAGCATTTTTATAACAGAGTCACTAATGAAGTATTAGTCATAGTCTGTGTTGGCTCCTGAGTGAGAAGCCCTGTGATGGACATGTGCATTCTCAGAAGTCTGACCGGGTCAGGGTGACCCGGGCCGCACACATGGGACTAGACAGTGAACAAGAAGCACCGGCACAATCTCTTTACAGGACTGTGTTAAATATATATGCCCATTCACACTTACTGTACAAGGAAGCCACAACTTTCAACAAACATATCCAAAATATTATTATTACAGCAAAACAGGTGAAAATAGTTTGAAGGGGCCACTATAGGCTGTACCCATTTTTTTCCTTGCCTTCATCGTCATTAGAGTTGTATTATTTTGCATGGAGAGACCTTGACAGAAAATAAGTTCTATAAGGACTACAGAGCCATAATCAAGACTTTGAGAGAATCGCTGCAGTGTTGAATTGAACAACATGAACAGTGCATATTTCACATAAATCAACCTACTTTACAGCAGATTTTAGCACCAAAATTTTTCTCAAATTCTCCATTTAAATGAATGGGATTCACGCTTAACCAGAAGTGGCCTGTGATTGTTTTTTGTGTTAAAAAGAACAGATGTGGCCTATACTGTCGAGATGCACCGATCCGATACTGGTATCAGATATCAGCTCCGGCACTGAAAAATTAGTTGGATTAGATATGGGCTTCCACATATCAGTTCACCTGATATCATAGTTTGTCATATAAACGGATGTAATAAGATGATTTACTGGGCGTAATTGGCTCAGAATGTCTCAGTGTTTGAACTTTTATTCATACAAACTTGTTATGTGGTTGCTTGAGAGATGACATAACACATTTGGGTCAGTTTTGTCTTATTTTATATTAATTTAAAGGAATTAAATGCTGTTCTCAGTCTCTGCACTGGTATCGGTTGATATCGGGGATTGGTAGGTACTTAAAGCTATAGTATTGGAATCAACATAAGCATATTATATTGTTAATGTCCATGAAATCAATACTAAAAACAATATTTTGTAGACTAAATCAAATCAAAAATTAAGACTGATCAATAAATGGAGAAAAAAAAATAAAACATGGCTGTCCGCTAGTGCTACTGACCTGGAAGTGGTCCAGCATTTGTTTCCAGGATAAAACTAGCAGGGCCTCTTTGCGAACCTTCTTGGGGATTTCAGAGTAGAGCAGGGAGTTTTCCCTGCTTCCGTAAGGCATCCCTGAGAAAACACACGCACTTAAAGTTAACACAACAAACATGCCTGTGTATACTGCAAACACATGGACTGAAGTGGAATACTCATGTTACTGTAATTGAGTTGATTTTAGGGATTATTGTACTTTTTTTAAACCTGTGCCATCCAATTAGAATTACACAGCTAGAATTATACTCAATTACAAGTGCATTTTAAATCACAGGCATTACAGAGAACTGTACAAGTCCCAATCCACTGCCACAGCTGCTCGTAGTAAATAGTACTTTGAGTAGTATTTTTCATGTGCACTTTTTACTATTACTCAAGTACAACTTTGGTGATAGTACTTGTAATTGAGTACATTATTAGCCAAGTAACTGTACTTTTACTTCAGAAAAATATTCAGTACTCTCTCCACCACTGTATGTGGGACACAAGCTGTTTAGAGAATCCCAAAGCAATTATGAACATAACTCAGTACTTGGTAATGATAACATACATTATAATTATTGTGTGGACAGACGCTATCGTAGAATTAAAGGTTTTGTGAATGCGTCAAGCAGTTGAGTTGACATAGTAATAACGGTTTGCTAAATACACAACTATTAGTCCATTTAAAAGCAACTTACTGATCACACTATGATTGAAAGGTGCCACACATCTGACATAATAGGGCTGTTTTTAGGATTGCGATTGAAATTTTTTTGTTGTGTTTCAAAGTTGCATTTAAACGCATCCAGAAGAATTGACAAACTAATACAGGAATCACATTTAAGGAACATGTTTGAAATTAGATTTAACATTTATATTTTAATAATAGGATTCTGTTCAAAGTTCAAAGCCCAGAAGAAGTGACAAAAGGACTTAAATATGAAATGACAAACTGCTAACTACAGGGTTAGCAGTTTTCATGCAGAGTAAGACAGGAGATTTAGTTGTTTGTGGAGGAAATTATGGTTGTTCAAAAACTGCAGCCTATGCCAGTTGTGTCCATTCAAATTATGATTTTAATTCATCTTGCAGCCCTAATACTAACATATAATTTAAATGCTATGTTTTTACATGATGTGTATTAACTATTCAAAAAAACAGCCTAGATACTGGGAATGAATCCATTACAAACAAGGCTGGTAGAAAATTGTGAAATGTGGCCAAACATTTCACTAAATAAATGAGAATAATCGATTTCCAGCTCAAACCTGAACAACAAAAGTCCAATTATGACATACAGGGGCCTTAAATATTATTAGTCAGTTTTTCACAATACATTACTTTGAAAAGTCAGTTAGGCCTGTCACAATAAAATTTATATTGATTTATCGTTCAATATGTGACAGATTTTTTTTGGGTGGGGGGCTGGGGTGTCACTCAAAAGTATTCAAAGCACTGTACGTCAAGAATCCACTAACCCATTCACACACACAGAATGTTTGGGGGTAATGTTGGGGGATAAGTCTGCTTCATGGTTTGGTTTCAATATTATTATTTATCTAGGCCTGTCAAAATAACACATTTTGAAGTACAATATAACACTACAGAGGAATATTGCGATAAACTGTAATATGGAAACTACTGACACGAAGCAGGATAATCCCAGTAAACCAATTTTTAAATAGACAGTATCATTAAAAAGCCTGAGTTGATATAGTAATTACATTTATCTTTACTTTAGCAATATACCATCAGTGGTGGAAGAAGTACTCAATTTTGTTTCTTAAGTAAAAGTACAAATAGTGCAGTAAAAAAATGCTCAAGTAAAAGCAAAAGTATCACATAATAAAATCTACTAAAGTAAAAGTATTAAAGTACCTGTTTAAAAACGTACTTAAAGGAGTAAAAGGTCAAAGTAATTCATGCAGATTTTGAGATCGAATACAGCTTCAAATATGTTGATTTTGATAAAGACTGAATTAAAAATAAACCCGTCAGCAGGCCTTAAACAATAATAAAAAATATGTTTAACTTTTCAGTCCAGTTCAAAAATGTAGTGGAGTAGAATGATAAAAAGAATCTACTTTAAAATGCAATATACTTACTTACTACAGTACTTTACTACGTTTACTTAGTTACAGTCCATCACTGGTTATCACAACAGGCCCAGTGACTAGTGGCAGTCTCTTACCGAGGTAGTATAGCCTATGCGAGTGGGGACCGTTGTCGTCCTTCTTTTGCACAAAGTGGAAGTCGTGGGGGGCTTTGTTGGCAATCATCCCGGAGTACTTCCTGCTACAGTGGATGATGTCCCGGAGCCCGTCCCATGACTGTTTCTCCACAAAGAACTGCGATGGCACGTCCTCCATGTCCACCACCTCTGTACTGTCTGTCAGCCCGTCCACGCCACTCATGTTCACACTCACACAGCTGCGGCAAACACACAACATTGGTCAAAATGACGCAGTTGTGAATAAAGACAAATTGATTTATTTATTTTTTTATTTAACTATTGATACTCTGTAGTGACATCACACTGGGGGTGCTCTACATGTATCTCTATTGGTAGAATGTTCAGCAGTTACCATGGTGGCACAATGCACACTATACCAAACACAGACAAAAACATTTTAAGACCATCTGAATACTTTCAGTTAGTTTCACACCCCCAGAGAATGTTGATGACATCAGCTGCAAATTATCAATACACTGCCAGTCAAAAGGACACACTCTCTCATTCAATCTCTTTACAATGTATAAAAATGTAGAAAGCAGTAAACACCAAACAAAAAAAAACATCAAATATATGATGCAAGGTATATGGAATTATGCAGACAGGTGTGCGGTTGTATGCCAGTTGTTTTTACATTTACAGTGATGGCAAAACTTGGCGCTAGTCTCTGTTGTGAAAGTTGTGAAAAGCATGAGGTACTCTGAATGCATGAGGTAAGTGAGGAATAACTATGCATAAGGTAAGTGAGGAAAACAACTTAAAATTAACTAGTTAAGCCTTTAAACAACACAGACTTTTAACCATCTGTCATTCAATACAAAAAATAAAAAATCTAATCTAACTCTAAACAACACGCATTTACTGTCAGAGGATTGGCTGTGGACACCTTCATTAAAAAGACCCAAGCTGATCAGACCATAAGAAATGACAAAAATCATAATTTATAATAATAACAATGATAAGATCAATCACAAAGCTCCATCTACAACAATGTTTAACTAAGTATCTAGGCTTGGTCTTCATTCCCATCTAAAACATATGTATTTAAAGATGTATTGAATCATATACTGTACCTTTTCCAAATGCCTTCTGATTTGTCACAAAGTT
This sequence comes from Periophthalmus magnuspinnatus, assembly GCF_009829125.3. Taxonomy (NCBI): domain Eukaryota; kingdom Metazoa; phylum Chordata; class Actinopteri; order Gobiiformes; family Gobiidae; genus Periophthalmus; species Periophthalmus magnuspinnatus. The sequence continues at coordinate 11,935,340 of NC_047142.1, forward strand.
TCACCTTCTTAACTCTATGCATTCACCGGTTGACACTCCTCACTGACTCTGTAGGAACAAAAAAAAATAATAATAATAATAAAAATATATATATATAAAGGAGCATTATTTATATTCATTGTAGTACTGTAATTGGTATTGAGTACTGATTGGTTCATTAATATCAAAATCAAGTTTGAAATTTAAGAATACTAAACGCAGTTACAAAATAAACCATTAACTTTTATTGCATACTAGGAAAATGTATTGTTGTTCTCTCCAATAAACAAAAACAGTTGCCTTGAGTGAAAGTGAAAGAGTATTATTATTATTATTATTATTATTATTATTATTATTATTATGGTTGTTAATATTATAGTCATTATTAAATGACTGGTCATGTGTCAACAGCTGTGAGCCGCTCTGAGCTGTCAATTTTTACTAATCTCAAAAGCTAAAGAATGAAACGCCCAAATGTGTATGTGGGTATAGTGACTGCGGTTAGTACACACATAAGTACATAAGGTTTACTAAATTACACTAGAACATACACTAAGGTCCGTTACTTGACCAGTAAACAGTAACGGGTGTGGAGCAGTTCATACAGTGTTGGAATAAATAGTAGCATTGACTGGCTAGCTATTAGCTTTGTTCTCCACTATATAAAGAACCCGGCAAATTCGTCTCAGGTGAAAAATTGTCGACAAAACATGTTGTTAAGTGGGCGAAAGGCACAAATAAATAGACTGATATTATGTCATAGTTACCGACAGCAGTGTACGAGCGGCAGGGTTGAACAGTTGCTTAGTTCCGTTTTGACAGGACAGCTGCTTTCTGTTATTTTCACTGAAGCTAACTCTCTGCTAGCCACTGATAGCGCAAAAAATGTTAGCCGGATGCTAATGATTCGGATGTTTCTTGTCAGGAAAACAGACCTATAGTTCACGGATTCTTTTGGAAAATATAAATATGAGCAAAACACTTACCAATGCGACCGCTGTTAGTCTAATGATGGCCGGTACTTGTTTAACTGGGTGTGACAGAGCAAATTAGACGCGTGCTAAAGGTTGCATCCATGGCCCACAGCGGCCACTCCAGAATGCAGCAGCGACCCACAGGACGGAAGCAAAAGGAACCTTGTGTGGAAAGGCGTTTGCTCCGGAATATTTTGGTTGTGGCACCTATTCGACAGCTGCTTCTCAGCTGCTCCACCGCTGTGTGCAGCCCAGCAGTTTAGCGTTATGTACATTTTAGGTATTACCAAGTCGCCTTTCTAACAAATGTTTTACCCTGTTACTACTGCTTATAGAAGTCCTTAATATCTTTGCATTATGTGTTAGGGGTCTGGGATGACATCAGCCTGTCATAAATAGATGTATAGTCTGTTACTAATGGAAACCATGATAATTTGTTATAAAACTTGCCAACATGACAAAATTAAATCTCAATTTTTAATGGTTTAAGATTAAATTGGTTAAAATCTCAGAACCTTCAGATGTGCACCTTGCATGTACAATTGACTATATCAACGTAAAACCTATTGTGGTCTAGCCATGTAACAAGCATCAACAAGAGACATTTTTGGATCACCAAATTTATTTATACAAAGAAAACAGCCATTCTACTTCAGAGGGATGAATCGAGAAGAATGCGTAGCACCGATACCAGGACGACCGTGCTTCACAGGTTTGTATGTGATGGAGAACTCGCCCAGGTAGTGGCCACACATCTCAGGCTGTGAGGCAAAAAGAACAAGGTTATAAGTCAGTAAATCACTGAATGTCAGACAAATTTTTTGTTCATACAGTGTCAATGGAAATAAACAGTGCTGTAATGAGCAGAGTGCTCACCCACTTAATCCCCACTCAGAATGCAGAGCAACTACGACTGCTGTGTTAGAGTGGTATTAGTGCGGCTGTGGCTTGTCAGTTTTCTGGTGAAAATAGATTTCCAGGAATTGATCCGGAGCATCACAGCACCTCTGCCATCTCCCACACAATGCTGCAAGGGAATTCTGAGCTGCTCATTACTGTTAATGCTTTGGAATTCTTGCAGCTGGGTGAGGCGTAACAGGTCAAACTATGCCTGTGTAGAGTGCACACACAGCCCACAGCAGTGTAGTGTGCTTTACACTGGAATTACACTGAATTGTTTCTGGGTTTAGTAAGAGAATAAATAGCTTTGGGTGTATCAAGTTCCTGTTGGTGTAAATTTTCACTGAACTGCATTCATATTCTGGGAAATTTACACGAGCACATAATCCAAATGCACCCTTGTGTACTGACTGCAAAACATTTAATAGAATGTAAACTAGTCTCGTTACACACACAAAAGGAGCTGTACATTAGTCTGTGGCTATAAACCTTAAGTACATGATGTGTTAGCCTTGCACTGTCCCTGTCCAATAAAATTAACTCTTCTATACACTGTCCATTGGCAATGACCTTTAAAAGGGTGAGACGTTCTTTGAGAATATTTATTTGTCTACCTTGATTTCAACCTGGTTGAATGTCTTTCCATTGTACACGCCGACCATTGATCCGACCATTTCAGGCAGGATGACCATGTCCCGGAGGTGGGTTTTGACCACCTCTGGCTTCTCCATGGGCGGAGCCTCCTTCTTGGCCTTACGCAGACGCTTGAGGAGGGACTGCTGCTTACGGCGCAGTCCACGGTTCAACCTCCTCCTCTGACGGGCACAGTACAGCTGCATAAGCTGCTCACTGCACAAAAACAAAGATCATTTCATTTTTTACACAAATGCTTTTTCAATATTATACGTTTCACACATTTTAATGAATTTCATTCATGCAATGTGTGCATCTATAACCTGAGGTGAAATGTAATTAATAGTAATAAAGTACTCTACTTGAGTACAAATATTAGGCATCAGTATTTTAATACATTTAAAAATGGACACTTTACATATGAGAGGTACTGTACTTTCTACTCCATTATATTTTCAAACTGGACTGAAAAGCAAAAGTGTTTTTTTTTTTTATTATAGTTTGAGACCTGATGAAAAGGCTAATGTCATTTTTTTTAATCAAGATTTTAGTTTGAAAATATATTAAAAAAAACAGCTAGGGAAAAAAAAATTCTGTTGAATAAAATTCAGCAGAAATCTTTATCAAAAATCAATACATTTGAAGATTTATTAGATCTCAAAATTGGTACAATATATTTTTTATACTTTAAGTACATTTTTAAACAGGTACTTAGTCCATTACTGTCTATAGCAGATAGGAGAAGTTTTGACATGCGTGGCAAGCAAAACACTTCACATGCTTCTTGCACCTTACACCTTGCAAGATGTTTGAGTACAACTAGCACTTGCTTAGGTAGTACGCAGTCATCCACAACATTAGGACAACAGGGGAACCAAAAGCAGAGAGACTCAGACTCACTAGGACATGTCCAGGAGCTGGTCCAGGTCCACTCCTCTGTAGGTGAACTTCCTGAACGTACGCTTCTTCTTGATCTCGGTATCCGCCTGGAAAACATGGGACAACCTCATTCAATAGGCTCATCGTCAGAATGTAGAATCGTGTATCGTATATGTTACGTTTAGGTGTGTAGAAATAACTGAAAAATTGTAGCAAACAGGCACGCCTGCCGGCGGTTAGCTTAGCCGTGTCTGACACCAATTGCTAACAGTATTTATTCAAAACATCTCTATTTGGGGCCATACATTCAACATCGTATCGTACTCGAACGTTTATAACCCTCGGAATGTGCAGACAGACCGCTTCTAATGTCCGTATAAAGCCCAGATGCTTGCAGATTACATTTATTCAAACCACAGTAGCGCAAATACCTACCATCTTGCCTGACGCTCCTGAGGAAAAGAACGGGCTAAACTCTCGTTGAATTTAATATCGCGCGATTTGGAGACTGTTTCCGGTCTACTTCACTTTGTGTCCTTCAAACAATAGGTGGCGCTATTTGATTTGTTTTCAATCTTACAATCAGCTTTTAACACATGATCACACCTGTCTGTCTAAAAAGTTAATCAGTGGAAATGTCTGTATTGTACGGAGCCCCGCAGATGACGGAAAGGAGAAGAGTAATATTTACAAAATAAAAAATAAAAAATATATTATCTTGTGGGAACGAGATAATTATCGTGAGGGAACGAGATATTTTCTTGAGGGAACGACTTAATTATCATGAGGGAACGAGATAATTATCGTGAGGGAACGAGATATTTTCTTGAGGGAACGACTTAATTAAGACATGCGCAGTTTGCGTGCAGCAGGTGCAGGATCAGAAGGAGCACCTCGGAGAGCACCGATCCACGGAGAGTTCTGTTAAATGAAGGTAATAACATTAAATCACAAAACTGCATGTATTAATGAGAAATAGTGCATGTTTAGGTTACGTGAATGACACGGAGCTAGCTGCTAGGTTAGCAAGAACATCTCCCCAACACTTCAACAAGAAATAAACAACAGGCAAACCATCGGTAAGCCATGAAAAGCTTAGAAAAAAGAATGAAGTTGCTTACGTGGACCCTTTGTCCACGTATGGTGAGAGTACAGATTTTAGCAGTGGTTAATAAATGTTGTTAAACTTTCAAGTTTATTAGCAGCCATGCTAATCACGTGTTAATACGGTAGCCACAGACTATATACAGTCAATTTATGAATCTTTATACAGTCTATGATACCAACAGAACTGGAGCAGTCTGTTGAGATGTCTATGTGTCTATAAGTGTTGGCTACAGTAAAAGACAGAGCTACGTGATAATGTGGGAGCTATTGTTTATTGCAACAGTAATAACACTTAGTCACAAGAGGGCGCTCCAGGATAATTTATGAACTAACCCATTCCAATAACAACTTGAGAGTAGCCTAAGTGGGAATTATTAAAATTAAGGATGCCTTTTTATTGTAGGCAATGTTTTTAACTTTGTGTTGCTGTGTTACAGCATCTTTTGTAATGGCGAGTGAAGAAGAGGAGCTGTTTGCTTTCCTATGTAAGCGAAATGTGGAGGAAGAGATCATTTTGAAGCTCCAAAATGATAAGGTAGCTTATTTTCTAATAAGTGCAGCCATTTTGTGAGAGTGTGTTGTAATTAACTGAAATAAAAGACAAAAGAGTAATTGAAAACATATACCCAATTGATAATTGTTTCTACTGCAAATTAAGATGACAATCAAACTATTTAATGTTATGCTTATTTTCAGATTGATTCTTCTGTCATTCGCCTCATGTCTGATGTAGATCTGGCAAAGTATATCCCTCGGTTTGGGGACAGAGTTGCAGTGGTGGCTTTTTGCCGTCAAAGTCAACCAGGAATTTCAAGGAGTCAGCTGCTGGGTAAAATAAAAACAAAGATCTCATCTACCAGTATTGAGAAAAGAATTCAAAATGTTCAAAGACAAATGGGGAATAGGAATGCAAAAAAAAAGACAAGAAGACTAGAACTTGGATGGATGAACTTTAGCAATGAAAATAATCAATACAGGTGCGCACAGCAAAAGGTGGTGATACCAGACACATATCTGTTGACAGACACACTAAGGTTATGGAGATAAAAGTAATGGCGGAATCTCTCTTTTTCCCCAATGGAAAGTGCAAATCATTGAGGTTAGAAGAGTACGACTGCAGCATTTGTGATCTTTTAGAGGAAAAGATTGATCTTGAGACCACGGTTGAGCAGTTATATGAAAAAAACAAGGTAAAAATGCTCAGACTGTACCTTTACACTAAGCATCGCTTATTTCAAGCTACAACAGAAGAAGAAGAAGAATCTGAGGCTGAAGTCATTCATTTGGACCTAAATGAGGAGACTGAAATTGTATTCATTGATGAAGCAGTGGACCAATCAAATGCGTTGGCAATGGTGCTACATGAAAATACAGGTGGAGAAATTTCAGAGGTGAGTGCGACCGAAAATGCAGCAGTATCACATGACAATTCAACTGAGAGTGAAGTGATTTTGGGGGCATCTTTGAATAACTCAGTCAATCTGGATGACACATTGCCTTGGGATGTATCAAAGACAAAGATAGTGCTTGTCATAAGTAGAAGCAATTGCCTCTTTGAGCTTTTACAAGCCTTTGCTGACCCTGAAATAATAAACAAAGATGTTAGTGTCAAAAGAAGGCTCCCCGATGGACAGATAGAGGAAGGTGAGGGTTCAGGCGTATTTCGGGATTGTCTTTCTGAGTTCTGGGGTGAGTTTTATAGCAAATGCACCCTTGGAAGGAATGTGAAAGTGCCATACCTCAGACATGAATACCAAGCCCAGGAATGGCAAGCAGTGGCAAGGATTCTTTTAGTTGGCTGGAAAAGTGTGCAATATTTCCCTCTTTTTCTCTCCCTTCCTTTTTTGGAAGAAATACTGTACGGCACAACCTATACCAGTTTGACGGAAAGCTTCCTCCTGTATGTGACTAAAGAAGAACAGGCGATTCTCTCAAATGCATTGGAATCATTTGACTCTGTTATCAAAGAGGAACTTTTTGATGTATTAGATGCTCACGACTGCCACTATCTTCCCACAGAGAACACAATTAAGGAAATTGTGTCACAGTTGGCACATAAAACACTTATTCAAACTCCAATGTATGTCATAGAATGTTGGAAACCAGTATTGAACACTCAGGCTGACACCTTGTATCCTGAAAGACTTGTCGAAATAACAAAGGAGCGTGTACCCACATCAAGACGTGTCCGTGAACTTCTGAAATTTCCAGAAAATATGACTTCACTCCAGAACACTGTGGCCAGACACTTAAAGAAATACATAGGGGAATGTGACAATAAAATGCTTAAATGCTTCCTCCGCTTCTGCACAGGGGCAGATATTTTATTTGACCAGCCTATCACTGTTCAGTTCATTGAGACATCCCAGTTTCAGTGTAGGCCTCAAGCACACACATGTGGGTCTCATTTGATGCTACCTATAAACTACCAAAACTATCCAGATCTTAGAAGCGATTTTGACACTGTACTCATGAGTTCAGTCTGGGTTATGGACATTATATGATGCATTAGAGTTGCATTTTTATTTTTTGTTTCTTGCGGATTTTAATTTGTTTTGGTGGCTGATAAATGCAACTTTTGTTTCCATAATTTACATAAGAAGGCCAAAAATGCTTAAAACTTGTTCTTGGTGGGTTCAAAAGTGACATGTTTACACTTAAAAGAGCTAGTCTCTTGAGTTACTGTACTTGATATGCACATTCCAAACTGAAACAGCTGTTTTATTGCGTTAATTGGACTTGGATTACACAGCTATAAAAACAACAATGTATAGAAATACATTATTTTATTTCAGTCTTACCGCATTACAGAATGGAAAAAGCTTTGTGCTCTTTTTGTTTTAAAAGATAATGTTTAGGCTTTGAAATACAGCCTGTTAATAAACCTTTGTTGAAACTTTGTTTTATTGTGGTGTTTTTGTTTTGATAAAACATGGCAACAAATCAGCCATCATGCAATTTTATCTACTTTATTCAGACAGCTGGGCCCTAATATTATCACGTAGTGATACATACAGTTCAAGTGCTTCTGTCCTGTTGCCTGGAAAAGTCTGACCTAACTGTTCCATTGTAATAGTGCAACAATCAAATACATCTTCATCACAAGGAACAGAAGTAAGGAACTTGCAGCGCTCTTTGCAGGCAGAAATGTCCTCATTTAAGGGTACAAGAAAGTCCACTGTGCCCCACAGGTGAGGTGCATGGTGCATAACGTTGGGTATTCCTGAAGGCACACTTGTATCTCTTGAAGGCCTGATACGATGTGAGTTCCAAACATTTTTTATGTCATTTAGGTCCTCCTGCAAAATTATGGATATGTTAATAAAATAGTACAAGCTATAATAAAATCATCATACATACATTTTCTTTTTGAAACGGGAAATCCAAAATAGAAAAACGGCTGTTGCCCGTTTCCCCCAATCTAAAGACTAAATAGAAAATCTGGATTTTGGGGGAATTTGTTCGTTTTCAAATTTTGGTTTTAAATTTAAAACAAGTCCTTGTGGTGAACTTGTTTGGAAATTTGATATATTCGTTTTTGTTCATGTTTTCCTTGTTCAAAGCCCCGTGGCCAAGTGCCCAGTGAAGCGCATCTCTTCCGGGGCCAGGCACCCGGTGATGCGCAGAGGCAAAACCGCGGGCAGGTGAGGAAATCTGGGCAGATCGTGGATATGCTCAGAGCGGTACTCACCGTCCGAGGCTGGCGCATGGCCCCATGCGCCAGCCTCGGACGGTGAGTACCTTTTGGTTCAGCTGTATGCGGGTTGTCGCGTTTAGAGACAATTTCATTGTGGTATAAGCGCCGTTGTTGAGTTGTTTGCGGCTACACAAACCACCGGCTACACTGACCGTATGGCGCGGCACGACCATCCTCATCCCTGGTCCACTCAAGGCTACGGAGCGCGCACCCCGTTCGGTGCTGTTAATGGATTAAAGTGTACGCCTTATGCTCGTCTCCAAATTCTCGTGAGCTCCTCCTGCCATGCACGCTTGCTTGGGGCGTACCTTACTCTCGTGTTTACGCACAGCTCCAAAAGCTGTTCATTAAACTCATGAATGTTGTAATAAAACAAATATCCACACAAATCCCATTACGACGGCGTGCAAAGTGTCCACGTCGGCAAGCAACAGGGGCATCCGCCAGCAGACTGTCCGAGAAACCCGGCCGCCCTCCGCAGCGAGTCAGTCGCAGCAGGCGCTCCCCCGTCCCGCTAGAGACACGTTCTGTCGCAGCCTCAGGCAGTGATACTAGCACTGCCTCTGACTGCTCGGTTTCAAATAGGGGTAATAGAGCCACAGAAAGACAGCCTATCCACGATCACCCTGCCCAGATCCCCTCATTTGCTCGCGGCTTTACCTCTGTGCGGGACCCGGTGCGGGACCCGGTGCCTGGGCCCGGGAAAAGAAATGGGCACTTGGCACAGGGCTCTGAGCGCAGCTCCACAAGGAAATGGGCCAACATATCCACTGTTCATACAAATTCACCACAAAGAAACAGGATAGGCTCCTTGTTTTTGCCCATGTTTTTCTCGTGGGGCGGCATTGAAGCGCCTCTCAGCGCGGGTACTAAGTGCTGCGCAGAGATCTGGGCAGCGTGATCGTGGATACGCTGTCTTTCTGTGGCCCTATCACCCCATTTGACTGAAGCGCCAGGCAGATGCGGCTGCTCATCACGGCCAGCGAGACAAGCATGCGACATGCACTTCCAGCATCAGCACCGAATGGGGTGCCCGCTCCGTGGCCTTGGGTGGACCGCATATGCAAGGACAGATGGTCAGTGTAGCCACAGAGAACTATATCACGTGACGTACATGGACCGGGAAGACAACAGGCTTACCTGAATGATAGACATGAAACAAAACTGGACCAGTGCTTTGTCAAGAAAATCCCCGCAGAAATGTCCTTCATCTTTAAGGTCAGCAAAAAACTGAATCCAGTGTTCAATTCCCCCCTTTCTTAACTGACCCCACCAGCTCTCGATCCTTTGATTCGCTGTGCTTGCTCCTGTGATAAAGCTCTGCGGGCCAGCTCGCTCGTCTTGTCCATTGCGCCTCAAATACTGTTGAATATCTCTTAGAACAACATTCTCCGTGCCCATGTCCGTGCGTAAAAGCCTTGGAAAACCACCTTCATGCTCTATAGTCTCAACAAAATACCCTCCAATAACTCTTGGGTCGCTGCTAGTGAAAGATGCTCTAAGCCACATAACCCTCCGGGAATAGCCGTCTATGCATCCATTTATGCAAACTCCGTAAGGTTTCAACTTATCGTAAGAATCAGCGTGCCATATGAAGTTGGGCCCAGATGAAAAATAGCGTCGCCTCATGAGACGTCTTCCCTGGCGAGCGTGAACGTTGACTGGATCAAGAAGCGAAAGCAGTAACCTCACATCTTCCTTCCTGACTCGTAAACCATGTTCCAAACACTTGGCATACATCCAGCGATAACCATTGAGTCTCCCTGGTCCTTCCAATTGCCCAAGTATGAAGTCAACAACTAGCTCAAAGTTAGCATATTGACGACGGTAGAGTCCATAAGTCCGTAATATCCTCATCAAATGTCTTTTGCTTAAAATATAGCCGTCCAAAGCAAGCGTTGCTAATATGTCATTGTAGCTCATCCCCAGCATAAAATAATGCTTGATTTTGAGGTCCCGACTGTCCCGATCCATCGCATACAAGCCTCTCTTCCCTTCTTTTTACCGTGCTTCCCTTTTCTACCTGAACTTCTAGCACATGTGCGCCACCAAGAGGTCGCAAATGTCCTATGCGGGGCTCCATATTAATTATCTCGTTCCCTCGTGATAATTATCTCGTTCCCTCGTGATAATTATCTCGTTCCCTCGTGATAATTAACTCGTTCCCTCGTGATAATTATCTTGTTCCCTCGTGATAATTATCTCGTTGCCTCGTGATAATTAACTCGTTCCCTCAAGATAATATCGTGTGGGAACGTGATATTATCTCGTGGCCACGCGTTAATATTATATTTCGCAAATGTCCTATGCGGGGCTCCGTAGTATTGCATGATGTTGGATACAAACACTAAACTCATTTTTGTCTATAGGCTTGATACAGTTTTTTCCCTTTATACCCTCATGAGCTAAATCTTGGTCGTATTCAGTCAGTTTGTAATGATTATGTTACACAAAAATACACCTCGATGCTCGAGAAGTTTCAAATGCTATTTTCCTTTCATTTACCCTTTTACCCGGAAGTTTGGGCTTGGCGTTCCATGTCAATCAAAGCTCATTTCATGATCAGCAATCAAATATCAGTTCAGTAACAGTATTTTGTGTGATCCGTTACGTTTACAGTTAATACAGTTAAATAATAGTTTATTAGCCCAGTTAACTGTATTTAACGGATCACAGTATGATTTATATTTATTTCTAACTTTCTTTTGTCTAAAAATTACAGCTCGTTTTTCCCAAGACCCCGGTCTGTCTGTTCTGACTTTTAATTGTGGAACTGTTCTGTTATGCCACAAATGTTTATTATTAATTTAAAAAAAGAAAAGAAAAGCTGGATATGTGTTTCTGTTATAATTTTAGTGTAAATTAGCTTTGTCTTGTCAAAAAGTTTGTTTAAAAGTGGGTTGCAATAGAACTTTAAGTCCCGTCCTCGGACGAAATGCCGCTTTTAGGGAGTAGCGTTATTTTAATAGATTTATGGGAAGTTTGCCTAATTCGCTCTTTACTTCCGGAATGGTGAAGATGACTTTGTTACCATGGTGATACACCTTAGCAACATTGACTAGCAACGACGCTTGCACGCAATGAGCAGTCAGACTTCACCATGGTCAATATTTTAATAACTTGCTTCCGATTCAGAATGCTTTGATCCCCAACACGAAAATATGGATTTACCTGCCTCGCATTACGGGAAACTTGACAAAAGAAACCCTGTGGTAATAGCTTTTGTCCGACAGATTAACTCTTTCATTGCGGTTATGAAGAAAATCGCTTGTTCGCCCACACGAGAGGACAACACTGATTACGTTAAAGGGTAAGGCTAACACATTTCATTCAAGAGCAAACTCAAGCTTTTTCAAGACAACACAAACTGATCCAATGATTAATTATAAAAGCCATGTTATAATGTTGTTATCTCATCAAAAACATAGTTGGAGTTGTGTTTCATTGTGTCCATTCACATATGTTTGCGTAACCCTTTTACTATTAATCTGTTTACATCTCCAAAGCTCAAAATGCTCTGTTTCACCTTATGAGGTCATGTAGTGGTAGTTTTCAACTTAACAGCTCCTTTTACCTTTAGTTCAATAGGGATTGGTGATTCCGTGGCTGAAATTATCCAAATGGTTACAGAGAAGGTGTATGGAGTTTAAAAACACAGAGGAGCACTTCCTGTATTACCACATGACATCACAAGGTGGAATAGAGTGTTTTCCATTTGGGAGATTATCTCAGCCTAAATATGCATGTTTTTTGTGTTAAATATGTGTGAATGAAACAAAACACATCTTCAGGTACATGTGATGAGAAAACAACATTATAACATAAATCAGAAAATAGAGTAGTATGGGTCCTTTAAATTTAGCTTTATTCAATCTCCTTTCATATTCTCCTGTTGTTGTTGTTGTTGTAGGATTAAAATATGTGTGGAAATATGGAAAAATTACAAAAGTAGACTGCCGCCTAGTTTCTACCTGGAGCACATGTTACAGGTGGCAGATGTTCTTTTTGAATTAAAGGTAACTATAGAGAATTTGATGTATTATTTTACTGTATATAAGCCTATCAATGAATTAGAACTTGTGTCATTTCTCATCATTTGTCCTTCGTGCAGTTTTATGACATGGCCTTGTGGTATGGATACAGGCCACATTTGCAGCAGTTCACATCAGTGGATATTCTTGATTTTGAAGACGTGGACCACTTCAAAGCTTCTCTTTTCCCTAAAGGCTTGGACACAGACCAAGATGCTCTGCTCATGAAGGTAAAGTCAGTCTGTTTTGTCGGCCTATTTAATATGATAATATGTTGAGATAATTTTGTTTATCTGCACAGATACAGGCACTGCATGGCTGTGTCCTCTGTACTTTTGAACAGGTGAAGGCTCATCATGATCTCACTCCTGAAGGTCTTTATAAACTGCTCTGTGTGCTGGATCTCATTCGAATCATTATGCAAGTTTTCCAGCATTATGACAGTCTGTGCTGGCAAATTTATAATGGTATGATTTTTTCAAGTATATGGTGTATATGTTTATATGAGGTCTCATATCACCCATTTTGCAGGCTCAGTTCTCATCTACAACATCTGTCGGTACCTGATGACAAACAACTACAGTGCACAGGTCTGTGGACTGTGGTAAAAGATACTGGCTTAAGGCTTAAGAATCAAAACCAAGTCGTGATAAAGCCTACTTGGTTTTTATTCTAATTACATTTTTTCAGTGTTTGTTTCAATCATCCCCACATTTATCACTGCAATATATCATAAATTCCTAAACACTATTTAAAAGAAAAGTAGAAGAAAAACCTCTCTTTGTCTGTTCAGGCACTGGAGTACCTCTTGTGGGCGAGTGTCAGTATGGAGTTGTCTGTCCCACTGATGACAAGTCAAAATGTGCCGTGGCTCGTCACATTGTACTGTGCTGTATGTCAATGTTACTATGACAACCAAGCCGCAGTGCAAGGGGAGGTAGGTCTTTAACCATCAATTAATCAAACATTTTGCTGCACAGAAGGGCCATATTGCCAATAGAGACAATATTGCTAGGAATTATTATTATTTTTTAAATGCTTTTTTGTGTTGAACTTCAGGTGTTTGCCAGACGAGCTCTCGTAAAAATCAATGAGCTTATGAACTTAGAAGAACAATGTGGAAATCCAGCCTCCAAACAGACAAGAAGAACCTACAAAGAAGCATCAATTAAGGCATTTATTATTTCAAAATCTAAAATTTTAAGATTATTAAATATAGTGTTAAAATTGTATGTACAGTTGCACTAACATGTTGTATTTTGTTTTGTTTTTTTGTTTTAGCTGGCTTCAATGGTTTTTAAGCGGGCTGTTTTTGAAGCAAGGACTAAAACATTTAAAATAAAAAAGAAATTATCCGATATACCTAATGTAACTACAATGATTCAAATTATGAATGCAAAATAATCCACTTCAAACTTCCAGCATATTATATTCTAACATATTATGGTTTCATGTAATACAGGCACCTTGGCCACGTAACACAACTGAACAGATTCTCTCCCACCTGTTTGACGGAGGAGCAGCACAGTTTCTTGGTGTCCTCGAGGCACTGAAAGACAGCAGTAGACTCCACCCACTAACGCGAGGACCAGAAGACCTCGAGGTATATGAAGTGCTCTTAGAGCTTCTTGCTGCTGGCATCAGTCTATTGTCTGGTGAGTTAAACCTTAATCACGTACTGTATATACACATCTATTAATTTTACAAGTTATTTAATATTTAAAACCTAAAGAATTCAAATATATTTTTAAAACAGAACGTGAACAAAAGAATGATCACCCGTCACCACAATCTCTTGGTGCAGTCACATCATCCTCTTCACTGCTAGATTTAGCTATTGCAGGTTTGTCCTACTCACTCTCATTTAAATGCTCCTAATGTATTATGAGTGTGATATAGCTTCTGGTTGGGTTTGTGCATGTCACCAGGAGAAAACAAGGTATCCTTTGAGACTGCTGTGGAGTTCATTAAATTATTGTATTACAACAAGCAACCAGAGGCCTTTTCTGAGTATTCCAGAGAAATGCTTCAGCTTTTGTCGGTAAGACTTGTGTATGGTACATTTGCTTCTAATGTTGTGAGCACATTTTATATTTCATCACCTCTGTCTTGGATTAGAGTTTGAGAGGCCCGTCATCAGAGACAGCTAAACTGGAGTTGGGCTTACTTTATTATTACAGCTGTGTGCAAAAAGGTATGGTGCTTTACATTGGAAGTTGAAGAGTTATATATTATATAAATACTTGTTATATCTATATCTAATAGAGAAACAGAAGACAGCATTGGCTGTAAGTGAGGAATTCAATGAACTGGTGAAAACACTACACAAATATGTTTGTGACTCTGTAAGTAACATGCTTTTATCATAATCTAACATGTTTTTGAGTTAACATTACCTCAAACCTGTTCTGTTCTAATTACATTGAACAGAGCTCAGAGCCGGACAGAGATCTTGTCTTGTCTGTGATTTTGTTTGTTTGGGAAAAAATAACATCTGTGATAGAATGGGCTCATCGACATAACTTCGACTCAAAGAAATTGGAGAAGGTCTCCAAATTTTTTTGACATTGTTTTTAATGTCCTCATAGTAATCCATGATTAAAATTTTCTGAACACTTTTGCAGTGGGCATGGTGTCTGTCTGTGCTGTGTGAAGTGGCCTTCGCCTTTGAGCCCTGCACTACTTGCTGTTGTTTATTGACTGGAGAGATGACACTGAAATTTGCCATGCTGCTTGAAAGTGCCTCTAAATGGGCTGAACAAAAATATTCTCCTGGTAAAAAAAGAAAACTAAAACCTTTTTTTTATATTAAATCTTGCTTCTATATGATGTTGATGTTGTTAACTTGGTTTCTTGTGACTAGAAGTCAATGTTGCAGAAGGTGATGTTGGGATAGTAAACTCTTTCTCTCTTAGCAAGGTAAACACTAACATAGATAAACAATTAAGTGAATTTGCAAAAACTCTCTCTATTGTTTTATGTGTTTGTCAGAGTTCCAGGATCCAACTGCTTCAAAATTTGTGTTCGATGGTAAAAAAGTGTCTAGTAATTTTGTCCAAGGGAATGAGCATTATGCTGCCTCAAGATGGATCAGCACTCATTGACCCTGCTTATATGGAGGTAATGAAATGATTGTTGATGTTGAATGTAGATTATAAAAACGTCTTTGTGCTCATTAATGAGAATGTTTGTGACCCTGTGTTAGGGTCAGTGATGGGAAGAATACTTGTAAATGTATTTTGTTACAGAATATTGAATACCTACATTAAAATGCATTTTGTAGCGTATTCCGTTACTATCAGAGTGCTGTATTCTGAATACTTTTACACCAAGCTGGATTGAAATTATAGTGTAAAAATATGAAATATAATTGGAAACAACTTTATTTTTGTCACACAGTGACTATTTATGATGTAAATGTACACTTACTGTTGCTTTTTTATCAGAAATACGGAATACCTTCATCCACTTGGTCCTCCGAAGAAGGAAACAGTGAATATAACTGCCCACATGTAGAGACCTCTAAACACACTTGGAGCAGAGATGACTTCCTGCTGGTTGTGGATCTTCACCTTCATCTCAATGCCATATATTGCAAAGCATTTCTGGGTTTGGTGCATGCTAATGCAGGTCAGATAACATGTTCTGATTTTAACTGAGTTTCAAATAATAATAATAATAATAATAATAATAATAATTATTATTATTATTATTATTATTATTATTATTATTATTATTATTATTATTATTATTATTATTATTATTATTATTATTATTATTATTATAGCTGCAGAGTCCGAGATGCTTCAGCAAATTAAGAAAAACAAGGTATCCAAAGCTGTTTATCTGATGCAGAAGGCTTTAATGGAATACAACACTGACCCAGGGGGCACCAATATCAAGAATCAACTAGAGGTTGTTCAAAAAACTGAATATGTTAATGTACTTATATACAGTATATGCTGACTGTAACACTTCACTAGGAGTCTGCTGAACTGATAAGGAAAGCGGGGTTGGAGGAGAGAAAGCTTTATATGTCCACTGTTACAACCAATCAATCTTCATCAGCCAAAAACTCAGGCATTAAGGGTGAAAAGGACTGCCCTCCTCCTCCACCTGTTCTAATATCTCGCTCAGACCACTGTTTGAGCTTTGTGCCTGCTCCCTACAACCCAAATCAAAAAGTAAGTCATTTTTTTGTGATTTTAAATTAACCACTGATACTTTGCAGTGAGAACAAGCTGGGGGTGTTGTACATGTACCATGGTAACACAACACACACATTAGCAAACACTGACAACTAATTTTCAGGAGCCTGTGATGAAAACAAGCATTCATGGTCCTGTTTAGGTTTTTGATTTTCAACAAAAAAGATGAGAGCGACTAACTGCAAAACTGTTGGGTAATGCTAGCTAGCTTGTGACTGAAAATTTATTTGAGAGGGAGTATTTTAACAGTACAAATCAGCTCGCCTGTTGTAGTTCCAGATAAGTCCGTTCTTTATGGTGAGATGGTGTTAAAACAAAGCTCAGTCTAACTTGAGTAACAGAGCTTCAGACAGAGCAGTACCTACAGTTAGCCTCACACCCTCAGGGAATGTTGGTGACATCATCTGCAAAGTATCAATAATCTTAGAATGATAGAAATGTATTAAATGACCTGATCACAGGTATGCTGGTATCAACTTTTGGGCCATGTCGCTGAAGATACGACGAACACCAAAGTCAGACTTGGAGACTGCAGTTTGACAGGAACAGGCACTTTGGTATGATCCAATGCAAAATGTGTGTTTGTGCATGGAATCATGTTTTTGTTTTGTTTGCTTTTTCAGATATCTGCTGAATCTGGCAGAAGTGTGTTGCAGGTGAAGGGCTTAGACCCTAATCACAAATATGTCTTTGCTGTAGCAGCCTACAACAGCCAAGGGGACCTACTGGGCAACAGCATTGGGGAGACAACCATCCCATTGTTAGCCTCGCCTCCACTGCCACTGCTCACCACCTGGGCTTATTTGGCACAGGTATCCACACAAGCAGTTTCACTCGGAATTCTCCAGAATATAAACAAACTATTTGAAATTGTTCAGGTGGCATTTCAGATAAAACAGTATGATGTAGCCAAGAGAGCTTGCCAAAAACTATGGAATCACTTCACTCGCACTGAATCCAGAGCTAACGCAATACAATATGAACTTTTCATCCCGAGGTAAGAGCAAGAAAGCTAATTTACTCATTTTCTTTTTTTATATTTTTATTAAATTTATAATGGATATTATAATGTATAATTTTTCAAAGGTTGCAAGTCACAACACTGCATCATTCATCGCTCAGCCTGCGCCATTTAGTTTTTGCCTCCATCTTCACTGAAACAGAAATCAACATACAGCGTGGTTGTCTCTGGTTTGACCAGTTTAGTGACAGAGGACTGTTTATCTGGGAACAGGTATCCACTGCACATATTCTCTTTTTACAACCTGCTGGTGTACTATTATGCATTTCTGTGTGCAGATAGCCAGACTGGAAGAGTGTGAACGGATGCTGGTGGCTATAGACCTAACATCATGGTTAACTAACCACAGTGATGCCGTACAAGCTGTTATAGTTTGTTATGCTCTTGTGAACCCACTCATCTACCATCAGATTCCATGTGACCCTGTGATACAGGTGGGGAATTATCCTATCTGAGAGTTTGAAGCTAGTGGACTAATTGTGCCATGTTGCTTATGGTTTAGGTTTTAACTAAATGCCTGAATGTGCTTGAGGAAAACCTTCCTCAGCTCAAACACAAGTGGACTGGGAGAACCTCAGAAGCACTCATGCATAAGATCGCCTGCATCACATACTATCTCTACAAGGTTTGTAGGGCATTTTTGTGTTATTCCTTTTGTCCACTACTAAATATATGAATAAACAAAACACATCTTACTAAATAAATCTTTTTTGATCACCCACATAAGGCACTGCATAACCTTAATGAGAGTGAGAAAGCCGCTGTGGTGATGGACTGTGGTGTCAATCTAATTCAGGAAATCTATGATGCACAAAATAAACTTCTTAACAAACCAACTCTATCGGTAAATAAAGTTTATGAAAAAATGTCATAGCTTGAGCTAAAAGTAAATGTGATTTCTGTAGGTAAAACAAGATCCTGAACTGAAGAGAGAGACAAAAATCAGTCCCCAGTTGAAAGCTCTACTTGGAAAGAAAAAGACCAAGATCAACGGTATTATTCAACACATTTTTTAATACATATATTTTACTTTACGTATCATATCACAATTTTGTCTTTGAAGAAAATATAAGTACAGTTACTTCCAGTAAGGATCACGGCCAAATATATGAAGTTTTATCAAGCACTCCAATAAAACATGCCTTTCAAGAAGGTAAGGCTACATACAGCATAATATAAATGTGTGATGTAAACACATTTGCTGTGATGTGACCCTTTGTATGTTCTTCATCAGTGATGAAGCTCAAACAAAAAACATTGTTCATTGAGTTGTCGTCACTGCTCCTGCAGAGGGCGTTAGAAGAAGGAGAGGCAGCACTGGTGATTGAGTGGGGACACTCCTTTATGGCACTGAGGTGCTTATTTTTTGTTGACAATATGTGAAGCCGACACCGATAAACATCACACATTATGCTTCTCTTTGACAGAAAGGGGGCAACAGAAAGTCATAGTAAAACAGCCCATATACACGAGAAACAGGTGTGATAGACTTATGGCATTTTAATATATGGCCATATTATGTAGTATGATATGTCATGATATGTGATGTTTTTTATTCAGGATGATGCAAAAACAAAAGTAAGATTAATTCAACAACCAAGAACTTCAAGGTATATTGTGTTTTATAGTATATTATTATATTATTACAGTGCATTATAGACTTGTGTGTTAGCATTTATTATTGTTCTGCTTAGGGAGAAGTTGACTGGGAAGAATCTGAGCCGCTTGAAGAAGCTGGTGATGCTTAGAAAGATCTATTGTGAGGAGAGCGTGTGGAGGACCAATCTCAACTATGTTTTAGCTCAGGCACATTTAGCCCTGTTTTACCAGGCACTGGACCAGCTCCAGGAACGACCTCCTCTACACAGGTTTCTCACTGCAGTAATTGCTGTTAGAGGCTAATTCTTCAGTTGTTACACACTCTTGATATTTCACGCAGGTACAGCCAGTTAGATCCTTTGAATTTCTTCATGGCATATACTGGCATCTCTCTGAGGATGAGGAAAAACCCACAGCGACAGCTAGCATCTAGATCTCACGCTATTTTACAAAGAGACGCAACACTAGAGGGAGAAAAACAAGGTATGTCATGTTTTATACTTCTAGGTATTTCACATTTAACAGTATTTAATATTATTTATTAGATTTTCCAGGACAGAAATGTGATTCCTACGGTTACAAAGAGATCAGTGAAGAAGAAAACGGATACACTCTAAACACTGAAGAGCTTTATGCAATGCAAAGACAAACTTCTGCTACAATGTTTGCTTCACTCACCAATGCAGCACTTCATCTTCATCGAGCCATGGTGCTTTAGACTTTACAGTTGTTAATGTTGTTTCATTCTCAGATTTAAACAACATTTCAATAAATTCCCTCTTTTAGGTGTTGGCACATCGTAACAGTCACTGGGCCATACTGCGGACTGTGGCTCAAACCACGTGGGACCAGTACTGCAGGACTGCTTGTGTTGTCCAGAGAGGCCTTCATCTTGAACTGTCCCTCTTCATTACATTTGATCAGCAACGCAAAATTTTCCGGCCATTGCTTGTACTGGCAACTCAACTGATCATGGATATGTTAAAGCGCCTGGGGGTGTGTGCCCCTTATTGTTACATACATGTGCTTGTGTTTAGTGCAGCCAGTCTAATCCATAGTCTCTAATGTTCTGGGTCATGTAGCTCTGGAGAGTTTATGAAAAGGACATGTCAGAAGAAGAAACACATTCCTGTCTTTGCTTCTCTCCATCCCTGGATGAAACAACTAAAATTGACATGCGCTGGGTTAATACATTAGTGATTCACACACTGGAACAACTTCATGACATTGGCAAATGGGAAACATTAGCTCATTTAGCTTTACAATTCAATACATACACACGGTAAGAAATCACATGGATTAGCCATTTCAAAACTATAGAAACACTTTGCTAATACATTTTCTGTTTGTGCCTTTTTAGAGATTGTTATGCATTAATAGTTTCACCTCTTCTGATCAATGCTCAGAGAAAGCTCTTAGAGAGGATTGAGTCATTCAAAGGACCACCCATTCCTCAGCCTCATCACGTCAAGACAAAACAAGTGACTGGACAAGAGGTAGGACGTCCGGTCACTGTAGAACACAGGTCTCCAGCTGTGTGCTCTTTGGGCCGGCTCAGGTGGCTTGTTCTAAAAATAGAGACCAGGCCTAACTGAGAACTATACTAGGACTAAAACCAAGTCTAAACCAAGGCTCATGTATCATCTCTTTTTACTTCTATATTTATTTTTTGTCATTTAATGTAATCTGGTTCAAATTTAACCTACCTAAAACCTAAAGAGGTTGGTGACCTCTGCTATATTTTGGCATAACATTGCACACATTACCATATAACCAGTGATGAGAAGAATACTTTGATAATGTAGTTACTGAATATCCAAATTAAAATGTATTTTGTAATATATTCTGAATACTTAAAATAATTGACCAAGTATCAGGTACTGTTATGTATTCTTTCGATTTTAGAAACTTATTCTGAATACCACCAAATGACAGAGTAACTGTACCGGAATATAGTAACTCAAAAATTGTATTCTGAATACATATTCTCAGTACATGTATTTAGTTACTTCCAACACTGTTTATAACAAATAGAAAAATGTTATTAACTTTCCTTCTTTGACCTAGGTGACATACAAAAGCTATGTGGGCATTCAGCTTCTCAGTGGTTGCATCTCCACTCAGAAAAAGCCCTCTCTTAAAAAGGAAACACAGTCTAGAGACCAGCTTATAGGTTGGAATTGTCTTTTAAGCAAAAATATAGGAAGATACAAGTTAGTATTTAATTTGTTAAATTAAAACCTAATTTTGTGATCCTTTGGAAGATGCTGAAGTTCAAAGGTCACTGGTGCTTGTGTGTGTTCCTCTGGATGTTGAAGACACACTATATTGGTATCGTAAAGCTGTTGAGAAAACATCACCTTGTCTCCAGTTCTTCCAACACAGCCGCTCACAGTTACAGCGCTTATTGGCCAACACACAGTCCTGTAAGTTACATGTTGCTTAAGGAAAGTCTGCAATGATATACACCGCATATAGTAGTAAGATATATGGAATCATTAGTAAAGAAGAAAAAAAGGTCAACTCTGCTGTTTTTATATATTTTATATTCAAATCATCAAATTAGCCACACTTTGATTTGTCGAGCAAGTAGTTAGTATAGTAGAATTATTTAATGTTTTTTCTTTACTACATAATTCCATATATCTTGCTTCATATATTTGGTGTCCTCTGTATGTATCTGAAATGCAGAAAGTAGTAAACATAGAAAAAAAAACACTGAAAAAGAGGATGTGTCCAAACTTTTGATTGGTAGTGTAAATTTCTTTCAATCATGTAAATGTTTTCTACATAGGCTATGCAGCACAGGCTGTCTGGAGCAGAGAGCCCAGTAGGTCAGCGAGCCAGGTTGAGTTCAATCCTGTTGTCATAAATGCTCCAAGTGTCGAACCTTATGATCTGATGGAGAAGGATTACAGGACTACAGAATCACTGTACAGTTTTCCCCTTAACCCTGAGCACATATCCACCATTACTGCAACATACACTGCAGCTATCCGTAAGTAACAATGACTGGATCATTATTAGTATTACTAAAATAAAAGCATCTGATGGGTTTTATATGAATACATACTTTGTTTAGAGCATTTTCATGAAAACAAATGTGACTCCATCACTGTTCTGGCACTGCATGAACTGGGAAATCTCCACTGTTATAATGGCAACATAAAGTTAGTAAGAATATGACTTTTCTGTTGTGTCAAAAATATGATTATTGTGCCCTTGCAGATCATCTATTCTTTTGTTCTTAGGGCAGCACATTCATGTTGGACAAAGGCAATCAACACAGCCTTGAAGAGCCCTGACGCTTTGGAAAAATGGGATGGTGTGACTTTTGGAGGCTGTTCTCTACAATACAGACTTAAGATGTCTGGGATTTGGGGCTGTCTACAAGCTGCTTGCCTCACGGCAAAAATTGCCCAGTAGGTTTTCCATGTAAATAATAATGTGCAGAATAATGGTGCATCCAGTTGTCCACGGAGGATTTTCAGAGTTCCGACTTGTACATGATGTTATTGTAGTAACAATGTCCAGGTTACTAAATTAACTTATTTGGATCCTCACTTTGGTTGATTTGAGCACTTTAATATATTTGTAACTTTAATGAATCTTTACTATATTATACTGGTCATTCTTTTTCCAACTTGGACTTTTTAATTGACTTTTTGTGTTTTAAGGTATATTTTAACAGACATAAGTAAACGGACTAATTGCTGTCTCCAGTCGGCTCACTTATTCAAGGTAAAATCCCAACTATGACCACATACATGTCATTTTCATTTATCTTTATACAGAGTCAGACCAGACTCTTTTTTTTATGAGTGTCCTGTTACAATACAAAACAAAAGCAAACAAAACTACATTACTAAAAATAAAATAACTGTGTAGGTCCATTTGAAACATTAAAAACAAGTGCAGGTGTGATTCTCATTTCACTTCTAATACAGCCAGTTTTTAGATATAGATAATCATGAGATATTGTATTAAAAGTTCCTGTATCAAAGTTCAACAAACAAGTGAGATATTCAAGCAGTCTATCAAGTAGTCCCATAAATATATGTCATACAGCGTTGTTCCCTTCTGACTTCTATGTGTTGTGCTTCCTCAGTGTGTGTTGTGCTGCTCTCTGGCACAGCCACAGTCCGATCTCCATTATGCATCAGATGTGTTCATCGAAGACTTGTTGCCTGGTGTGGACCTCTTCTCAGATCCCTCCAGACTTCACCTCGGCACCACTATAGCGAGTCTGATTTTCATCTGTCAATGGCTTTTCTCCACAGGCCATTACATGAAGGTGTGTACAAACTATCTACAATGTATACAACTACAATTCAATTAGCAAAGACTTAAACACATGTCTGTATCTGTTAAGCTGCTTCCCATGTTGGCCCTGTACCTCTATTTTACTGGGTCTGTGTGCAGAGATGTGCAGCGTACTGTTCAGTGCAAAATACTAAAGGTCAGAATTTGCTTTTTTTTAATTCCTATATTATTTGCAGTGTTGGGAAGTAATTAAACACATATAAAATACATATTCAGAATACTAATTTCAGAGTACCTGTATTCCAGTACAGTTACTCTTTAATTTGGTGGTGTTCAGAATACAGTTACTTCAAATTAATAGGAATACATGGCGCTACTTCATCATGTCATTTTGGCTTTCAACTGTACTGTATTAGTGAGAAAAAAAGAAAACACAGCTCTTGCAGTGTGTGCATGTGTGATTTTTTGTCCCTTAAGTTACTGCATAACAAAAATAAAGTTATTATAATTATATGTCATACTTTTTTCATTATAATATAAAGCAACTCGATGCAGAAGTATTCTAAGAATTCAGAATATAGTAGTCTGATTGGTGCATGTAACAGAATATGTTACAAAATACATTTTAATTTGAATGTTCAGTATTCAGTATTCTAACTAAATACATTTTCAAAGTACTCTTCCCGTCAGTAATGAGTCCCATGTTCTTCACAGATACGCACCCTCACTGAGTTAGGTTTATTGACTGAGGCTGTGAGGGAGACTGTACTTCTCACAAAAGGAGCAGGAGTCCGACTGCCTCATGGTCACTACATCCACACACACAGAGATCAGGTATTTTATCATATGAATGATTTAGCAGCTGAATTATCTAATGTTGGTGCTGTTGCATTTATTCATGATTGTCTTTTATTATATCACAGGTTCAAACCACATTCAGCAGCACCCAGTCTATACTAGACAATATTGAGGTATCATCAGGATACATTTGACTGTATTACTAAAAATATATTGTTGTATGTTTTATTTCATGTTTTATCATTTGAAAATCATTTGGCCATATTTGTCCTTCTTGTTAGGTTCTGAAAGAACTTGTAAACTGTGATCTCACTCCAGGCCTTCGTACACTTTACGGATCTACATTGTGCCTTCAGTTTAACCTTGCACAGGCTCAGCTGATCCTAGCAATAAGTGCCACTGTATGCAGTCCTTTGGAAGGTGTGTAATACAACCTGTACACTACCAGTCAAAAGTTTGAACACACCCTCTCTCTTATTTTTTTATTTTTACTACTTTCTACTAATTCTACCATTTATATATATATATATATATATATATATATATATATATATATATATATATATATATATATATATATATATATATATATATATATATATATATATATATATATATATATATATATATAGTAGCCACACTTTGCTATGTCAAAAAATCAACAGCATTATTTTATTTTTTTTCTTTACTACATAATTTCATATATCTTGCTTCATATATTTGTTGTCTTCAGTATGCATTTAAAATGTAAAAAGTAGTAAAACTAAAGAAAAAAACATTGAATGTGATGGTGTGTCCAAACTTTTGACTAGTAGTGTATGTTTATATCTTCAGTTCCAGATAGAGAAAACCAAACCACTGTCTCTAAAGATAGTGAAAAGGAGGACACAAAACTGCTCAGTCTTGAGTCTTTTCAGGAGCCAGTCACTGCGGGGCTGATAAAGGTACAATAACTGTTACACAGAACATAGAAGTGTTTGTAAAAGGTCATGTTTGTAAATACCTTTCTGCTTTAGTACCTGCTGCTAGAGGCAGTATCCAGCTTATTGAACTCCATCACAAAGCAGCTAACAGCATGTAGCCATCTGGATAGAGTTGAACTGACAGTGGAGTGCAGTCTGCTGAAGGCTAAACTCTATTTGTTGAAAGGACAATCTGCTTTCAGGTGCATATCGTATACATCAGTGTATGGCTCCAGCATGCACATGGTTAAATAATGTAACTATTGTGTTTTTTCTTTAGTGCTGAGATGGCAATGTCATCCCTTATGTTGCTACAGTCCACATCTGAGATCACAAATACTTCCACACCTGTTTTTGAGAGACAGCCTTCCCACAAACAAACTGGATCTGAAGAGGTATATCACGTTTTAAACAGAGCAGAGCCAAAATGCAGGACTGCACTTGAAACATTCTTTCATGAAAACCATAACAAAGACCCCAAGTAAAACCAAACACAAAAACCAAAACTTACAAGCAGTGATGAGAAGAAAACTTTGAAAATCTATTTTGCCACAGAATACTGAATACCCAAATTACAATGCATTTTATGATATATTCTGGTAAATGGTTCATTCAGAGTACTGTATTTTGAATACTTTTACTTCAAGTTGCATTTAACTTAACTTACGTAAAGATGCAACACAGCTTTAAAACAACTTTCTTTGTTTCACTGTTTGCTCTATGTATATTTATCACAAATTGGAGAAGGTAAAACCACACCTGCACTCACCGCAAGAGCGTTGTTTCATATTTTTCTCACTAGTTAGGTACAGTTTGAAGCCTAAATTGTGTGATGAAATACCACAATGTATTCCTTTGATTTTAGGAAAGTACTGGTATTCTGAATTCCACAAAATGAAAGAGTAACTGTACTTGAATACAGGTACTCCAAATTAGTATTCAGATTACAGATTCTCAGTACATGTATTCAGTTATTTCCCAACACTGCTTACAAGATATGACACTGACAATGGACCAACAAAGAGCAGAGGAGAACACAGGTATAAATGCACGCACAGAGGAACGACACAGAGGCCTGGGCAAGCAACCAATACAACAGGTCGTAAAACTCAAAAACACACAGGGCTACAGAAATTACAAAATAAAAGCAGGTACTAAATGATGAAATAAGGAAAATTATGCCCATGACAGGAAACCTTGCATGTTTCTGTTTTCACAGCAGTACAACATCCTTTACAGTAGACCTTTAGTGTGTTATCACTGCACGTTTTGTCCCAGAGCTGTAAACTGAAATAGTGTGTCTCTCATCCCTTTTACAGGGCATTCACCAGCCCAGTGTGGAGGCCGACTCTGTGGACATGGTTGAGACAAGTGAGAGGATTGGCTGCCTCTTGTGGATCCGTTGTCATCTGACTTTGGCCCACTGTTTGACTGCACATAACGGTGGAGGTGGACCAGGTTTATGTGTTCATTTTCTTAGTTTTTATTAAAGCAGACTTATTAAGCTAAATTAACTTTTTTTTTAGTTTTTAACTGTGTTATAGTTGTTTCCCTTCACCATTTACTCACCCAAAGTTGTATTTGGAGTGATTTGTGCACGTCTGAGCAATCTTTAGTCACTTATTTTCAAGAACATTTTCTAGTATGAAAGTCAGCAGACTTATTTCTTTTATTAAGTCATTTGAGATGAATATTGCTATTTAAAATGTGCAAATAAAAAAATAATGATCCATGGGTGTCATAGATTATAACTATGTAGCAGACACAAGCACAATATGTCTCCTTTAATTAATTTACTCAGAGTATATTTAACACTTTTTTAATTCTTCTTTTATTTAGGTGATAAATTGAAACGGGAGACGGCTCGGGTGATCAGGGATGGTATTGAAGAATGTAAAAGATGGGGAGATCATGACGGTCAAGCTTTGCTGATGCTAGAAGGTGCACAGTGCGATAAACACAGCGCAGGCAAATCCTCCCAGATCAAAGTAAGAAAACTGTGCATGATCACAAACTTGAGCAAAGACTCTGAGTGTTTTAGTAAAGTATCTGTGCATGTTTGTGTACAGGAAATAGTAAGCTTGCTTTCAGGACAACTGAGTATGTCACCTCATTCAGCCATTACATTGGCTCAGGCAGCTATGTTACTGGATGAGATGAAAACACCAGAAAGTGTCCCATTTTTAAAACTTTCACTAAAGTTGTTACAGAATCAGGTAATACACCCACATATTTTGAAATAACAACATTATGATAATTGTAATTAAACAAATGAATGTTTTCTACAGCTGAATGGTTTCAGTCAAAGTATTGTTTTGGATGCTGGAGGATCATGTTTACCATGTTCCAGTAACACCTGCCTGCCTTTTCTCCACCGTTTACATCACACCCTTTCCTGCATAGGTAATGTTTCAGGTTTAGACACATTCAAACACGTTCATCTATAATAGCAACATCTATAATGTACTGGTCACAGCTTCACCCTGGAACATCATTTGTAAATGGTGGATGAATGGAGGGTTACATTTTACTTTATTACATAGTAATGTTTTGTTCATTTTTGTTTCCACAGGTCGAATTATTGACTCCTAAAACTATGTTGCTTCTGAAGAGAAAAATAATCTTTAAATCATCCTTTCTTTAAATATAAAACAACATAATGAATAATAATAAAATGCCATTAAACAGTGCATTGCCTTTTTGTGGTTATATGCCTACATAGTAATCGTGTTTTCCAGAAAAAAAAGTGCAGTCATGGAAGTATAGTTCTTCACTCTTTTATTTTTTAGTAGTAAAAGGAAGTGTGGTGCTACTGTCAACTGTGCCTTTGGGCTGGTCGTCTGCTGTCCATAGACAGGAGCGCTCATCTCTGATGGTACACTTCCATCGAATAAATCATAGACTGGAAATAAGTCTATGCCTCGTCTGTGAATGGCACTGGTCATATAGTTTTCTAACGCAATGGAGATCACCTCACTTTTTAAAGGAAGTTTGCAGGATGATGTTCTTCACGAGGGCTTCAGCATTAACTTAGTGATGTTTACAAAATATTGATAGCTTTTGGATTTTTCTTGTTACCTGTTTAAGACCTTTCACTCACATGGAGGTCTTAAACGCACTTCGATAAGTCCATGGGAGCTGTGACGTTGAACCAAAACCATTACCAGCTGACTCATATGTAATTCAGCCCCTATTACATATTTTTAATTTATCAGTTCAAATGGCAGTTATACCAGGCAGGTAAAAGACATCCAACATATGTTTAGTATTTATGTTTATCTGAACAATTAGTCTTTTGTGAGGAGTCTCATAATGAGCAGAGGAGTTTTAACATTTTGTTAAGTATCATATGTTCATATATTGATAAGGTGGGTTTACTAATCCTAACATTCACATAAAACACAAAACCAGTTGAAATATGAACATAAAAGGGAGAGGTCATGTCCAGGTCATGTGGGTTTTTATCTCTCACATTGTTTAACCAGTGCACACACACACAGACTCTATAGCCCCTCAGAATCACAACTGATGAAGAATATGCATTACAGAATTGAACAAGCACCCAAAACTGTAATTACAATCAAGTTTGCAGTGGTGGAAGAAGTACTCAATTTTGTTTTGTTATTTAAGTAAAAGTACAGATATTGGAGCAAAAGAAATACACAAGTAAAAGTAAAAGTATCGCATCTAATAATTCTTCAAATATAGTGATTTTGATAAAGATTTCTGCTGAAGTTTGTCAAAGTTTCAACTGAATCTGTATATGTTTGCTCAAATTATGAACTTGATCAAAATAAACCCTCAGCCTTTTCATCAGGTCTCAAACAATAATACAGAATACTTTTACTTTTCAGTCCTGTTCAAACATTTAGGGAAGTGTAAAGTACAGATACCTGCTCCCAAACACAGGGAAGTAAAAGTAAAAAGTATCCACTGTAAAATGTATTTAGGTAAAGTAGAGATACGTAAAATGTGTACTTGAGTATAGTACTTAACTACTTATACTTGGTTACTTTCCACCATTGCAAGTTTTGTGTTGTTGTAGTTCATCAATGTATCCAGCAGAGGGCAGAAGAGATTGTACTTTAACACAGTAGGCGACTGACAGCATTATGGACTTTCAGTAATACTAGTTGTGTATTGTGCTTACTGCCCCCTGCTGGCCTCCTGTGCATGTGCGTGTCTGTGAGCTGTGCAGTGGTGGATGAACTACTCAGTTTTGTTACTTAAATAAAAGTACAGAGGCAAAAAAGTCACTCAAGTAAAAGTAAAACTATCACATGAAAAAATCTACTTAAGTAAAAGTACCTGTTTCAGGCTACTTCAGTAGTAAAAAGTAAAAGTAGGCCTATTTCTTACAGATTTTAAAGTGTGATATTGATTCAAAGTGACAAGCCTGCAGATTTTGGTCAACAGTAGCAATAAAAAATCTATTTCTTCATTTATCTTGATGAATTTTGCGTATTTATTTTTGTTTGCTCAAAGCCGAAGTTTGAACTTGAAAACTATAGTCGGGATGTTACCACAAACAAAGAAAAAGTTCCAGCTAAATCAGCTCTTTCTGTCTTTCTGGTCAGATTGTGTTAAAATAAAGGTCAGATTAAAGTCTAACTTGAGTAACAGTTTCAGACAGAGCAGTGCCAACAGTTAGCATCACACCCCAAGGGAATTTTGAGGACATTAACTGCAAAGTGTCAATTTTTTTTTTTCTGTTTATCACTGGCGTTTTGGCAATTTTTGTCTTGAGGTTCATGGCTCTGTCGTAATGTTGGTACATCCTCAGTTGAAGTGTAATGGGAAGTACTGCGCTGCAACAAAGACACAAGACACATAAGAAACTGAACAAGAGGTGCAGCAGAAACTCACCTCAAACGACCTCTATGTGCAAGATTCCAACCACTTACTGTATGAGGAAAGTAGTCAAAATAAAGAAAGAAAACATGAATGAATGAGAGGGGCTGTCCAAACTTTTGACTGGTCTTACATGTGCCAGAAATGTAATTATGATTGTTTTCTTAAATTCTATAAATTAAATAAAATGAAGCCTATTTTAACTTTTGGCAGAGCTGCAGTGGAAAGTAAAAGAATCAAACAAGGTAAGATAATGCTTAGGTTTTTCTATTGTATTTAATTTACATTATTAAAATGTATTAAGATTGTTTAATTTTATTTATTTATGTATTTATTTATTATTTCCTTTTAGTTTATTTTTTGACAAATACTAGACCAGTGTTTCTAAAACTGTGGTACACATATCACTGGTTCAGCTCTTCAGTCTGTGGGTTTGCAGAATGGGCTTCTCTATAACTCTGTCACTTTTATTCTCAATCGGAAAACATGAAATAAACAACCTCTTAAAATTCAAATGAATGAAACGTTACCCAATTATTTTTAAACGTAGAATACTTCTGTTTGTGTGTTGTTTTAATGTTTATTGCTGTGGCCTTGGCGTGACTTGGTAAAAACCTCATAGAGATCAAATTAGATAGGAAGCAGTGACGCTAACAATGAAGTTACTGGGCGCCACAGAGCCAAATTTGAGTTTATTTTGTCTACTTTTGGTCCTCATTTTGATAATTTCTTGTTTAGAACTACAGTGGAAATTATTTAGTCCTCTTTTAGACCTGGTTTAGCCCTAGATTAGACCTGAAATAATTCTAACTTGGTGGTACTTTGTATTAAAAGCCACTGAACTAGACCAGATAAATCCACTGTGTATTTTGTTCTATGTTTGAACTGTATCATAAACAGTGCATACATACTTCTGGTAGTGTCATGTAGTGGTTTCATGTATTTTACACATACTGCGCAAGTAGCATGTTATTCATTTCCCAGCATGCCTCTTATCTAAACAGACTGGAGTCATATCTTCTCATCAAGCTCAGGTCTATTGCATAACCACATGACAAAACCACTTGAGTCCGTCTCCAGGAAACAAAGACGTTTGGAAATCCTCTTATACTGAGTTATCTATTTCAGAGGAATGTGGCCTTGTGACAGAAACAAGGGTGGGTAGTACTCAGTTACATCTGCTTGAGTAACTTTTTAAAGGAATTGCACTACTTCTTCGCAGCATACTTTTACTCCTACTTGAGTAATATAACAGTACTCTTGAGTAAAAGTATGGATTACTCTTCCCACTGTGCGTAAGTCTACAAATGACAGAAGGTTTATGTTAACAATATGAAAAATATGATATTGTTTTTCCTCATTTTTCGTGTCTGTCCTTGGAAAACATCAGATTTTGTCCATCGTTTGTTTTGTTTTTCTCTTAACTTCAAATTATAAATCAGATGTTCTCCACAGTTACTCTCGTTTTAGTAGTTTTCAGTCATTTCTTGGACCACTACTTCGTATTTCTACTTGAGTAATATTCTTTGAAGTAACATTAACTTCACTTACAGTACAAGTACAATTTTGTGGCTACTATACCCACCTCTCAACAAGAAGGGCATCTGGCATAAAAAAGTGCTGTTATTCCACGTATCAATCTATCAGACCCAATACCAAACTATAACAACAAAAAACACACGCGTAGTATTTTCAAAATCTTTTATTATACAATTGTTTTTTTTTTCTATTAGTACAAAGATGACTCCAGAGGAAACAGATTGGTCCAACGCTGAAGGTTCCAAAGTATAAAACACCATTAAAATCACAAATATGCTTAAATAATCATCGGAAATCAAAAACACTTGCAGGAATGGTTTGCATATTCCACTAGATTTGATCATCACTTTTACTAAACATTATTCATTCACAAAAGAATCCAGTCATTTTACACAAGGAATGTTCTCAACTTCACTTCAGTTACTTCTTATGGGTCTAAATCCAACCAAAACAATCCCGCTCCAGTCGGACAGCTTAAGCAAACAAGAAACTATTTCCGCTAATAATAAAACATGAAATGAATGAAAGAAAAGGCATTTTGTTCCCTTATTTTAACCAAGTATTAAAAGCCAATACTGAACAATGCCAGTTTAAACACTACACAAAAGTACATTCAAAAGAGAAGTATAAAATGATTGCTTAAAATACTACAAAAGAATACAGATATGTTTGTTTTCTCCATCCCCTCAGAAATCTCCCTTACTGAATAATTATTACTACAAGCTGAAGATTTGGCACATAAACATTCCGAGCTAAGCCGAAGATTGGCTACTGTGGTCCTTTTAAATACAAAAATCACAGAATACAGTTCATTTTGATATGTGTAACATCGTTCTCGCGCAATAGGGGTAAGACACGATTCATAAAAATACTACAATAGTACAATAGGCAACAGCAGAGCCCCACAAGTCCAGAAAAAACTGCTTGGTAAGTGGACTAGAGGCACTACACTTGTGCTTCTGCTAACACGTAACATATTTAGATCACCATGTTACCTTTGATTGTTTTGAAAATGCTATATTCACTGAAAACGTGTTATATACAAGTTTCAATTTTGTTTTTGATGCACTGAGTCACTCCCCCTTCAGATGCGATCACATTACAATCCGTGTGCATCTCGCTAATGAAACTGAAGCTGTTGTGTCCAGTTTTGTATCATGTGGAGAATTGTCCTGTGGAAGCATGGGTGTCTTTGTTGTGATGATGATGTTTACGCCAAATTTGTTTCTTTTCTTAAGGCGTTTGAGATGAATATTGTGATTGAAAAACGTGCAAATTATAACAAAACAATCCACGGGTATCATAGATTATAACTACACAGCAGACACAAGCGTGATAGGTCAGCTTTTACAATGTATCAGGAATGTGCCTGTAAATGTCTTAATTGAGTTTCGCACACAACATGAATGAACCATAGAATTTACCATGAAAGTGCTGAAATTTCACTAAATACCATAGTTTGGGAGTATTCACTAGACTCTTTTTGAGGTTGTGTTTAATAGTTTTAAATATAGACACTATTCTCAATGTCTAATTACAATATCATTCATTTTTCAATACATCTCCCACTTAAAAAGAATGACATTATCATCAAGAAACCACCAATTACAAACAGATTTCGCCAGACTTTTGGGGCTCTCCACACATCTGTTCTGCCACGCTCTAGATATAAAAATAAAACGCTCGCCATGAGGTTGTTTTGGCGTTCCTTCTCAACTCTCTCCCTCCCTTAAAAGGTCAGATATTACGCAAAATTAACTCTTTAAGCTTTAAGCCATGTTAGAATGTTGTTACCTCATTA
Organism: Periophthalmus magnuspinnatus; assembly: GCF_009829125.3. NCBI lineage: Eukaryota > Metazoa > Chordata > Actinopteri > Gobiiformes > Gobiidae > Periophthalmus > Periophthalmus magnuspinnatus. The sequence goes on from NC_047142.1 coordinate 11,968,582, forward strand.
AAAAAAACATATCTGGAGTTGTTTTTTGTTTTGTTTTGGGAACTCCTTTATTAGTCTGTCTACGGCAAAGCTCAAAATGCTCAGTTTAACCATGTGATGACATCGAGTGGTAGTCTTCAAGTTAACAGCTACTTTTGTTCAGTAGAGATTGGAAATTCCAGGATTAAAATGATGTGTGAATGAAACAAAACACAACTCCAGGTATGTTTTTGATGAAGAAACAGTGTAATAACATAGGTCATAAAATTGCATAGTATGGGCCCTTTAACTCTCTTTAACTTTAACTTCTCCTCTCTCAGTACTCAGTCTCAGCGTGGCTGTACTCCTCATGGTATCCCTGGTCCTGGTACTCGGCGCTGTAGTCCTGGTCTCCACCCGCTCCATTCTGCTCCCCGTTGGATGCCTGGGCTTTGGGGCAGTATTTTGCATCATAGATCTGGCGCCCCAAGCCAAAGTTCTGGCCGCTCTGGTTGGCCCCCTGGCTGTAGCCCATCTGCAGGGACATGGTGGTGTTGTCACAGTGCTCCGTGTTCAGTTTCTGGTCATAGATGGCGCGTCTCGTACCCGGAGCGGTCATGCCAGACTATGAGGAGGAGAAAAGGGGAGTTATAATGAGACGTTACTGATGAAAATGTGATGGAAGGGCTGTGTTGATTTTGTGAATGTTGTAAAAGTCTAATCAAAGGCTGCTAAAACGACGTTTAGTAAATAGACAACGGAATGACTTGGACCTTCGGGAGAATCCAGCCACTAATGTGTTTCTACCAGATTCAAGAATCATGCTATCTGTATATTGACACTAATACAGCCATCATTTGTGTGTAATATAACTCGATATCCTAATGGTAATGGCATCCTGCTCCGTCCACAGACATGCTTGTCCGGGAGAACTGGAGCACACAAACTGCCTTTAGTGGCTGAATTGTGGTGGGTCACGGGTGGCTGGAGGCTATCCCGGCTTATGGAGCCTGGACAATGCCTGTTTAATCACAGGGTTAGGGCCAAACAGAATACACTACATTCACTTACTGTTGGCTATTTACATTCACCTATTGACCTATACAGAAGAATGCTCGGGAAGTAGCGCAGGTAGCAAATACGGGTACTGGTTTGACTTTAAAAAGGAATTTGTGCTTGTATGACAACTATTGAAAACCCCATTCACACACAGACATGAAACACATAAAGCATCTAGTCCTGTACAGTCAAATATCACAGGGAAGTCACAAATACCTTCAACTACTTTAATAAAGTGCACATGAGAGGTTTTCATGTGTTTTTAATTATGACTTGGTTCGGTGGGATAGTAGCTGTGGTAAATATTTATCACAGTTTTACATCAGTTAAGTGGCAGTTTGTGGAAACTTAAAAAAAAATAAAAATACAGGAAGCAGTGGTGAAACAAAAAACAGAATCCCTCGACTCATCAACATGAAAAACTCAAAAAAATGCAGAGGCAATTTACACACGAGGAAGTCATTCTTCTGATAGTTTAAACCTTCAACTCACAAAACAAAAAAGGTGTTTATCTTGATCAGTCTAATCACAACTATTGTGTAATTTAGACAGGTTTTGGCCCTTGTTGACATTATGGTTACTACGTATCAGTTTTAAAATTTCCTCTCTTTGGGTCATATATACTGCACTGTCCATATCCAACCAAGGAAGTATTTGACTAGTATTGACTTGATTTGCATTTCTGTCCACACTACAGTTTATAGGCAAATGTGTGGTCACAGGTCACTTAACAATTCACCAGTTCACACTGATAAGTATGTAACCATGAATAAACAGTGTGTGGATACTGTGCAGTGTAATCAGTGATTTAGAAGTGCATATTATTCAGTAACTAAAGATATGAGTACTTGGTAAAGTAAAGTAACTGTTGCTATTATTAAACTACTAATAGTGAGAGTTTTTCCAAGACTTACTTTAGTCTGATAAAGAATAATGTGTGTAACATAGCTATAATTGGTTTGGCAAGATAGTATTACCATGTGATCATTTAATATTTTAATTGATGTGAATAAATGATGTTGGTTGAAAAATCCAGACATTGTTTTATATTTAACTAGTCCTGGAGCTAGATATTGAAGGCTCTTGATAGTAGCATGTGGTAAATATGTCAAAGTATGTCTTGATAGCCAAATATTACATGTACATTGCCAATACATTTTTTGCAAATGATTATTTAAAAAGTAATTTCATCATCATTGTGGTATCAGTATCAAGCCTTTCTCTTAGTATTGAATGATTTTGAAACTTTAGTACTGTGACAACAACACTACAACCTAAAGTAGGGATGGGACAATAAACAATGATATCGTTTATCATGATAAAAAATGGTCAATAATCGTTTGTGGGACATTTTTAACCCAAATGTGGAGAGCTGTGAGTGTCTAGCTCAGACATGGGCTAGACAAAGTAAGGGTAAACCTTGTTCAAAGTTTTTCTGCTGTGTTTATTAAACTGAAATTTAATAAATGAATTATTAATTTAATTAATGCATTTGGAAAAAGAAATTGTACAATGAGTCTTGCATATTCATGCTTTGCTACATGTTACAAATCTCTGATGTAATATATACATTTATATATCCTGGCCCGGCCCCTCGGGCCACAATGGGTTCCAAAATGTGAGTGTGTCAAAAAGTTTGCCCCCCCCCCGGTCTAGCTGTTACACGTGCAAGTATATATTTTACTCAATGAGACCCAGTTTGTTGCCACTCGAGATTATCACACATTTTCACAAAATTCACACTTTTATCTTATCACTTTTGCAGCCAAAGGACACGGCCGTGAGACGAGGACACGTCTTAGAGTTTGACCATGAACCAATCAGCATGCAGCACCACACAGCTGTTTTAAACTGTTTTGTAGACAACAAAGCCGTAATCTTCTGTGTCAAAGTAACATCCCCACGCAAATATCCAAACAAAACGTCTTTACAACATATATTCACACAAACTGTTTTTTTTTTTTAAGTTTAAAAATTACAAGTCAGCCCTTATTTGTATTCTTTTGCATGTCTTAGTATTGGTATTGGTTATAATGTTTTTGTTTCGGTGAAAGACTCTGAGCTGTTTAACTTTGTTCTTTTCTATAAACAAACTCTGAATTACTTTAGCCTAGAATAACAACATTCCAACTACAATTACTACAAGTTCAATAGATCTTTAGAAATGGATGTTGCGTGTAGGCATCTGCTTTCTTTCCATTGTACAAACATTTAATTGCAAAAGTATTCCCGGATAAAGTCTACCTTCCACAGGACTAAACATGTCCACGATTTTATAGCCCCAGACAATAGCAGCTTGCGAAGTCCCGGGGGAAGATTCCAGAGTAAAGCTTTATAACCCTCTCAGACAGGGGTGTGGTGCCGTGTTAATGGCATGTTTGTGGGCGTGTTATGGGTGCTGCGTGTGTTCGGGGTGGGTGCTCACCTGGCTGGCCCCCTTGTTGGTGCCCATCTGCAGGCTGATGGTGGTATTGTCCATGGGCGTCTGGACAGGTGCTTTAGGGTCGTACAGGTGCCGCCGGGTGCCGTATGCGCTCATTCCTGCCTGGCTGGCACACTTGTTGGTGCCCATCTGAAAAAGACACACATCACAGGTGAATAAAAATTTAAATATACATATATGAACACATTATATAACTCTTGTTGTCTCAATGAAGAATGTGTCACAGAATGTCTTGCATTTAACTTTTACAACCACTAATGTATCTATATTTTGGTACTTTATTCCCATTTACGTTTTCCATACTTGTGACAATTGTAAAATCCCACTTTACACTATGTATATTTTCTGTGGTATACAGTCATAGTGAGGTGTTTTATTGTTCTTCTAACCTTATAACATCTGCACTATAATAACCTCATAATTGTATGCTGTCTGTATGCCGTCAGTGCTCACTCCTTACAGAGAGGAGCCATAGAGACACCACACTGAGATGACAAGTCACACAAACACAAACATCCACAGCGTGTTTGGGATGTGACATCACAGCAGGTTTCGACATGAGCCGTTTCACCACAACCTGCTCCTCGTGACTGTGCACACCTTTCACCTATTCACTTGTTTGTGCTTTAGTTTGTGTTATGATTTCATGTCCAATACATGTAGTGAATGAAACTACATCGTTTAAAACTGTGTTTCTCACACTGTGTACCACTCATGGTGCGTGAGGTCCTCTGCAGTTTGAGTATTTGTTTGGAAAAAAAATGTTAACCAAAAAAGCACAAAAATAAAGGAAGTAGCAGTTAGTTGTAAAATGGAAAAAGATTCCATCTAAAATACAGAGATAATTTGAGAACAAAGAAGGCATTTTTCTGTCAGTTTAAACGTTTATTCAACACAATTATGGTGTTGTCATTTATTTTTAGTCTAGTCGTAATTATTGTGTAATTTAGACACATTTTGGCCATTGTTATCATTATGATGCTAGGTAAGAGTTATGACTTATGTAGAGGCCATTCCATATCTGTCACATATGTCTAAAGATATACTGTCAAATGAGAGTGTGAAACAAGTCTGTAATATTATTGCACAATAAGAAGGCCAGGACAATTTTGGAAAATATTTACTTGCTGTTATTCTGTAGAATTGCTATCAGATTAGTGATTTATATTTTCATAGTAGACAGACTGATAAGTGTCATAGGTTGTTGTGACATTTGCAAAGCCCATGTCATCTCAAGACCAACTCAATGTCTCAGCTTAGATAATATACATATCTGTCAGTTATCAGTGTTTTTAGTTCTTTGTGGATTTACAGTGGGACTAAACACCTAAACTCCACCCACAGCCACATTTGAAATACAGCTGCTAAACTGGGCAGTACATGGAGGGCTAAAGGGGAGAGTGAGGAAAAGGAGGGGTGAGGTCTGGAGGTATAAGAAACAGTGTGATTGGACGACACACTTCAAACTGGATTGGCCTATCCACACTTCAAACTTCGCCCCTGCAGCCAGGTATTTGTAATCAGAACCACTTGGCTAGATTTAGAGCAGTCTTTTGTGATGTCACCGACTAGTTGAAATTATAGAGGCCACTAAAAGGCAGTACACAGATAGATTTAGGTATTTGCTAAAAATGACTAGGAGCAGCAGATGATGCCATTAAAACACCATATACTCAGTTTAGTAGTAAAAAAGGTCATTTGGTGTTTAGTTCCACTTATCTGAACTTTTCCCTGTACATTTTGTACGTTAGTAGCATGAAAATGTTCTGTACCTGAAGTCCAATGACACACTGTCCTGCCTTCATCTTCTCCTCATCGAACATCCTCTCCTGTTTGTCTGCGTACTTCACTCCAATCTCCACATGAGAGTGGCCCTTGGTCTTGGCCTAAGCAGGAGAAGACACATTAGTTACATACAATGGTGAAAGAAGTACTCAGTATTGTTACTGAAGTAAAAGTACAGATATTGGAGCAAAAAATACTCAAGTAGATTTTTTCATATGATACATTTACTTAAGTAAATGTATTAAAGTATCTGTTTATCCATATGAAATCCATAATAAAGCTTCAAATGTAATTATTTTGATAAAGATGTGTGGAGAACTTTGTTCAGCATTGAATCAAATTGAAAAGCAGCTAGTTTTTTCATGCTGTTTTTATTTGTTTGTTTGCTCAAATTATGAACTTCATAAAAATAAACCCTCTCAAACAATAAAGAAAAATACTTTTCAGTCCAGTTCAAAAATGTAGTGGTGTACAAAGTAATAATCTTCTCTAAAATGTAGTGAAGCAAAAGTAAAAAATATCCACATTAAAATCTACTTAAGTACAGATACCTAAAAAGTTTACTCCACTACAGTACTTCACCTTTACTTTGTTATGTTCCACCACTGGTTATATACAATATCAGAGGTTCAGTATCTTAAAGGTTCTGTACCCAATTCTCTTCCATGTAATTAAGCAACAATTGTTTCTCCTCAGTACAGATATATTGTTTAAGCTCTTGAGGTCAAAATAAATCTGCTGTGTACTGCCTGCATCTAATTAGAAAGTATTTTATTGTCTAAGTATCAGGAAGTGCACTTAGCATGCTTGTTACTTTAACTTTACCGTAACGGGAAAACTCCATTCCGGAAAGTTGTGAAAAGAGCTTATAAAGTCATCGTAGTCTATAATTAGGATGCTCGGAATTCACAAGGTAAGCGAGGAATAACTGTGGGCCACCGCAAAGCGTTTAAAATATCTAGTTGTTTTTCCAAGTTGTTTTTTAAGACAGTAAAAATTATGTAGAGCTCCTTTAATATTTGTCATGGATGTAAATATTGTGCACAGGTACCATGCTGGCGAGGGCGAGGAGGGTGGTCTGCACTTGGGTCAGGTTGGTGTTGTCGAACAGGTCGCTGGCCTCAAACGTGTCGTGGGTCTTCAGGCCATACGCTTTGATGGCCGCCAGGAAGTTGTTGACGTTCTCCAACTGAAAACAATAACAAGAGTAAAGTTAGGTTTGTACAAGAGGGAAAGTGGATTTGGTATGAGAATGAAAAACTGCCCTTCAACAGAAAAAGAGAATACCCCCAACTGAAACCTGGAACAAACTGATTATGCCAATGTTTTTTTTTTTTCATAGATTTTTTGTTTTATGGCTTCCAAACAAACTTTCCAGAGCATAAACTATAAGCCTTGCAAGCAAGATGAATTAATGTGATTTTTGGGAGTTCACAAACTCTTGAGACTTATTCTACTCCAGCTGAAACCCTCAAATGTGATTGTGACCACTGTGGTTTAGACGGACGCCAGCACCGAACAGGTAAAGATTTCTGTGCTTTTCTCTCCACTGGATTTAACTAAAGTTTGAGAATTCGATTTTTCGGGTTGTTTTGCTAGTGTGGTGCTCCTACCAATTAACGTGAAGTATTTGTTTGAATGCTCTGATCATTGGTTCTGATCTCTTTCAGTGGGAGCCATCCTAGACTTATGAAAGAACACAGTTCAGAATGCTGCACATTTCAATGTGGCAAGAACCGGGTTAACAGTTACTATCTAGACTTAGAATCTTTACATTACGATTCATCTTTACATTACGATTCATCTTTATTACGATTGGTCAGTTCCTCCTGTCATTCAGTGGCCGGGGGAAAATGTTGAGCATAGAGCAGCATTAAAGAGAATCACTGACTCACCATCTGACCACATCACATGAATGAGATCACGACTCATTTTTTTATCACCACATCACCAGGACTACTTCAGAGGCTGCAAGGTCTACCACTGCCTTTATGATCTTTACGTTTGTAGCTTTGAACCATTAAAAGCACTAGAATGTCTTGCACAAAAATGACATCATTGCATCAGACCTGTTTTAAAAAGGCCCTTTTGTTGAAGAACTGCCTCAATGAAATCTTCACAAAGCAACATGATTGAGTCACGCTTAAGAGCTCCAACACACAGGAAGCAGTGAGTGAGAGGAGGAGGACCCGAGTACACTGTCACCACGTCTTTGTTGTGCTGTCACATTTCAAACTTGATTTTGATAGTAAGAAAGACTTGATACTCAATACTGATTCTGACACCACAATGATAATAAAAAACTCTTTAGACAATAGAATGCAATTTTCAACATTAAATCATAGTTCCTTCTTTTATATTCCCACATGGCCATATATCTGTGTAATCCCTCCATCGCCCAGGTAGGTTCATAGTGGTCCATGGGTGTATACTAGTCTATGTGTCTTATTTGTTCTGATACAGCTCAAGATCATTCTAAAACTATTCAGGAAAGAGTCATTTCTTTCCTGTGACCTTTTAGTATCAATACCTGCTCAAATGAATATCTAGTGTCAAGACTAGTTTTAGTATTGATTAGTATCTGATTTTTGATACTTTTGACAACTCCACTTCTATGACCACACCTCATATTAAGGAGGAGGAGTGCTTAACAGGCGCACAGCCAGATCCTGCGTGCTCAGGCAGATATCTGCACTATTATGATATAACAGACTGTATTGTGAAACGTAAGATCAACAACTTTCCAATGTCTCATCAAATTCAGGAGTTAGGATCTTTGAATGTACATCCTGTAGTGTAAAAAGCTGAGGCAAAAAGATAGACGGTATACAGTTGTGGTCACAAGTTTACATACCCTGGCAGAATTTGTGATTTTTTTTGCCAATTCCCAGAGAATATGACCGATAACACAAAAACTTTTCTTTTGCTCATGGTTAGTGGTTGGGTGAAGCCATTTATTGTCAAAGTACTGTGTTTCTGTTGTCATTATGATTTTAAAAAAGCAAACTACCCAAACTGTACCAGAACACAGTTTCTTTTTCAAAATTAGTATTCTGAATATATATTTTTGGTACATGTATTCAGTTAATCCCAACACTGGTGACCCGTTTTATGAAATCAAACTTTCTGAATGATGCAATAAACTTGATGTGACATAAACAGTCACAGAAAAGAAACATTTTACTTGAACTGTACTTTTGAAGCATAGATTGAATTGAACAGGCTCAATTTTGCTTCTAAAATGATCATATTCTGCCTCTGCCCTCACCTGAAGCCAGTTGATCCCTGATGTGTTGATCTTCTTCACAGAGTTTGGCTGGAGTTCATTGATGAGTCTGTGAGAGAAGAGAAAGTAAACCATTGTAATCTGCTGCACCCAACTTCCTCTAAAACACAGCGCCAAATATGAGCTTATTCACTATATTTACACACCAGGAAAACCAGATAACTGGCCTAGTCCAATTTAGTCAGAATTTTCCAAAATGCATATAAAACCCATTAACTACAATTGACGTGTTGTGGTTCAAGGAGGTTAGGAGAGGCATTCAACTGCACAAGGTAAGAAACAGACAGGCAAATATTAGACGCGTGTTTAGATGTGTCCTCATTTTAAATCAGCAGCAATGAAAAACCACGGCCTCTACATCCACAGACTGGTACATGTGGTTTTATTGTATTTGTTAAAGTGAAAGTGAAAACTACCGAAGCTTCAATGTGTTTATTTGGGTAGCGTAGCACAAAATAACTTGAGTAACAGAGAAGCTATCGCATCTGAAAATAAAAGGCTTAGTATAAATAAGGTGTCGCTTATCTATTTCTACCAAAGGTGTGTTTATATATATATGATCATTTTTGGTTGTTAGCTTTTTATTAGGTTTTTATTAATAATTATAGCTGCAAAGTTTTAGGAATTGTCAGGAAGCAGACTAAAAAGCTGCTGCTGATTTTATTGAAATAAGGCCGTATACATAAAAGCGTATTATGTTAAAAAGAGCCAAGGTTTCTCAGAAGAACTCCTTTCGGGTCATGTTGGCTGTTTTGCAAGACTGGTTTTCCCACACAGAGAGCAGGGGGTGACAACAGACGCTTCAAACACCTTGAAAATACTTACAGCGAACTTCAATGAGGTAAAAATGTTACTTAGTTCTGTTTTAACGTTTTGTAGCCCCCATTTGCAGTTATTCGATTCTTTGACCTGCTGTAGACTGGGACAAGAGTGACCTGACAGGTTTGGGGGCAAAGATGATCTGACTTTGGCTGTTTAAAGCACTCTGAGTTCTCTGTGAATGTAAACATAGTGATTGTTGCGTCTTACTTGCAAAGGATCACTCCACTCTTCAGGCCTTTCTGGAAGTCTGGACCAATGGGGCACCCAGTTACCCCCTCTATCCAGTTCCTCAGCTCCTCCTCTGCCTGGGGGTCATACTTCTGTGCAATCTGTCCCGGAAAGAGGTCAGAGATTAGAGGTCACATGGGAAGTAACACTAATGCAGAACAGACTGTTTTTATGTGCCGTTTGTCGGATAAATTGGCTCTCTAAAAGCAAATAGAGAGTTGTTAAGTGGAGGAGAAATACAATAGGACAATACAGTCTGAGGTGAGAATTAGATTCGAGAGACAATCAAGTCAGACCAGACCAGAGAATCAAGACTACTTTACTTTACCACTTATAAACAATGGTGCAATTATGTAAGGTCTCGCCTAGGAACAAACGAGTCACCGATTCTAAGCCGGGCTGAGAAGAACATACGTTGCATCCCTCGTTGCACATTCCAGCCACAGTGATGGGACCAGTCATGACAGGAATGGCATCCGACTTAAAAAGCTGATAGATTACAATGCAACTGGCTACATGAAAACAACAAGTCATGAGTAAATTCAACATACATCAATAAGAACGGCAAAACACAAAAAGCTTCCTTTGAAAAATGACTTCAGTTCTGATTGATTTTTACGATTCTGAAAATGCAATCCATCAAAAAAGTGTAAATGTGTTGAATGAGGTTTGAGTATGTGGAAGCTTTGTAAAAGTACACACAAAAGTGCATATGTTTGAGATTTCTTACACCCTAATAGACTTTCTCAATATTCAGATTTTGCATATCATCACAAATAAGGGTTGTCAAAAGTATCGAAAAATCTGATATTAAATCGATAAAACTAGTATGAAAACTATTTAAGTAAGTAACAATACTAAAAAAAAAAAAAAAAAAAAAAATCAACTGGATAAAATCTGACCTTTCTGAACAGTTTAATCTTGACCTTTTACTTTGACTAGTACAAGACCACATGGTATAATAAACAAACACTATTATTTTGTGCTAAAAATTACAACACTGTCTAAAAAAATAACTTTTAAAATGATCATTCACGTATCAAAATCATTAATGGGTATTGAGTCTATCACTTAGCGGGAGCTGTTAAAGGCGCTGTACCTGATTTTTACCATCTTAAAAACCCAAAAAACTGAACTACTTCGTGTAAAACTATTTGCAGCCGTCTAAAGTTATTCCTCACGGTGCAAACAGTTCTAACATCCTAATTATTCACCATGATGAGTTTATACGCGCTTTCCACAACTTTTAAAAGGCTAGAGCTGAGTTTTATTGTCAAATCACGGCAAAGCTAACAACAACTAGCATGCCAACAGTACACCATCCTTACTTCCTGGTTCGCCGATGACAAAAACACTTTGATTACATGCAGACAACACACACAAGTCTCATTTTAGCCCTAAGAACTGCTTTTAAACTGTATCCGTACTGAGGCAGGACAAATTTTACTTTATTACTTGAAAAAAATCTGATACAGCCCATTTCACATTGGACTAAAATCTTTATCTACAAAGTAATAATAATTAAAAAATGACATAATCTCCCTTGACATGTTTTATTTGACCTTTATCACTCACTCTGCATTTTTTATCACCAGTTTAATAGTGTGCTACGACTGCTAGCGTTTTATCACATTTCCTGGGTCACCTATGAATGCTCCTCGGCTCCGAAACTCCGCCAACTCCACAGAGCGCTACTTTGTCTCCTGCTCAATAAAGCTACGTGTGAATTAGCCTATACGCGCGCACAGACTCAAGGATAGCCTGTTAGCTACGTACGCTAATTAAAATGTTAGGCAGGGGAGTGGAACCACAATAATTGATGTTATTGTCAAGCTGGCAAGGTGTTGTGTAGATTTAGAGTTTGGTTCGTGTGTGACATAAGTGTGAGGGTCTGGGCGCTGATGAATAGCTCTTTTAGCGTGATAAGTACAGAGTTGTTGGGTAATGGTATACAGGGAGGGACCAGGAGCAGTAATAATAGAAGCATGCTAACTCACACGCTTGCAAATTGAAACCTTGCGTTCTTTCTCTGTACAGTAATATGACATATGAGTTGGGGAATAGGCTCCAGTTTTATGGCAAATGAATGAAAGAAAATGTGTGCAATTCTGTATAAAACCTGCTAATCCTGTGCTAGTGCTGTCGAGATACTAAAGTTTTTAACTCCATTTCGATATTAAGGAATAGACCCGGTACTCAATACTGATTCAGACGCCACACTGACAATAAAAAAAAACCTCTTTTACACAGTAGAATGTGATTTTCAACATTAAATGGTTCATAAAGGTTCATTTCTGTCCTGTGAATGTGACACTTTTAGTATCGATACCTGCTCAAATGAGTATCTAGTTCCAATGCTAGTTTTAGTGTCAATTAGTATCGGATTTTTGATACGGTTGAATGTTTTTATTATCGTGGTACAGTAGGCCCTCACTATAACGCGGTTCACCTTTCACAGCCTCGCAGTTCCGTGGATTTTTTCAGTCCAATTTTGCTGGCTTTTTTTTACAGTGTATGAACGTGCATTGTGTTCTGCGTCCTGATTGGCTGATGGACTGTAGACCATTGTCCATCAGTCCGTGCTGTGTCTCCTGTACAGTACAGAATGTGTTCAGACAAATTTACATAAATGTTGGATCGCAGTGTGACTCTGAAGTGCTGTATGTTTGCAAGTTTTCTCCCCGACAAAACCCACAATATCGATGAAACGTTCTGCACCGACAATTTTCAGAAACGCTTTGGACTCAAAAGTGTTTCTCTGCACGGAGAGGCGCCTCTGTGGATACCGCTGGACCAGAGAACAACGTGAACAACACATTTAAAGCGATTATCGAGTTAGGGGGATATAATATACGAAGGTTTGAACTTTGAGAGTGTTTAAACAAGAGAGAAATGTGAGAAAATGTTAATGCCTGTGTGAGAAAAGTGTGTAAAGTGTGTGGTGAGGGGTTTTACAGCTGCAAAACATATAGAATAATTGTAAAAAATAAAGCTGACTACTTCACGGATTTCGCTTATTGCGGGTTATTTTTAGAAAGTAACCCCAGCGATAAACAAGGGACCACTGTATTGGAATTGGTACTGCGCACTGAGTCTATTCCTTAGCTTTGAAGTTGTAGTATCGTGACAACAAATACTTTCTCACTTCTGTACTAAAAAATATAAGCAGCAATATGCTGTCTAAAACTGCACCGTGGTTTCCTTGAACACGCTAACTGTAACTTCAAAACCCGACCAAAACCCAAAATGACCACGTACTAACCTCTCTAAAGTACATGATAAGGAGTCGACTTCATGCAAGCTCCTCACCGCAGCTAACAATCCCTTCTGTCCCCGGGGCCATGGAAAGCCGACCGCTGAGCAAGCCTATTATAAACAACACTGGAATCGAACCCGCAACTGCTGTCTTGTAATTACGCCATCCTCCCCCTTGTATTAAAAACATCTCAACGTGCTCTAATTGGAATCCGGCACACGTTATTATAAAAGACGACGGGAATGTGCGGAATTTCCCCCTCGGAGTGCAGCAGGAAAAGAGCTTGTAAATAATAGCAGCTACTTGGACAATGTGATCCCGGCTGGAGGTTTTCCGTTGTTAAGACTGTAAAATGAATGAACTTGCAGACCAGACGGCGTTTATTGAGCACAAATGATTCCCAGATTTGGAAAAAGTAAAAATTTGGGGTTAAGGGTGGACTATGCAGAGGTGGTAGAGTAGCCAAGTAAGAGTAATGCTGCTTCAAAATAATACAACTCAAGTAGAAATGACTCAAATAAGGGTATAAACGCATTTAGGAAAATTCAAAGTTATAATATTTAGTTTTAAATTGTCAATCACTTCGCCAGTCATTCCGAAACTCATGGGCACAACGGTCCGCCAGGTATTTAACTTCATGGAGAGATCATTGCTTTGCTGGAATGTTCCACAGTATGGCATTAAACTTGTCTCCATCGAGATTAGCAGGCGACGCAACCAGGTTATATCTGTGGAGAGGTGGCCCTGTTCACAGTGAGAATGCATGTTTTTCAAGGTATTTTCCAACAACAAAAACTGCTGTAGTTGAATACATGCGAGATGAAATTTAATGCCATACTGTGGAATATTCTAGGGAAAGCAATGACATCTCCATGACTACAAGTAGCAAATGAAGGTGAGTTCATCTTTCTTCCAATAAACTAGACTTTTCCATCACACACTGATTTGACATATTATTACATCAGATGCCCTTCCTTTGTGAGTGGAGTGGGATGTGTAGATGATAAACTCTTGTCTTAATATAATGTATTTTTTAATCACTAACTAAATAAATATTTGACTTCTTTTAAACAGTTAGATATTAAAAATACAGTGTTTTTATTAGAATGAGGAACTGATGGCCTTTTAGAGGTTTGTTATTTCCTGTTTAGAGTCATTTGACAAAGCACCCTGAAAAAAACATTACATAAATAAAAGCTCAAACATTATCAGACTTTCTGTTCCAAGTAATAATAGCAAATTGTCAATCAATGTATCAATGTACGTGTCTAACCAGGATATCAGTTGAACAGATATCTGGAAGCTGATCCATCTGTGCCGATATCTGATGCATCCCTATTACAACTTATGACTGAAATTTATCCACTATATAAAGTTTGAACTACTTATTTTACTTTTTATTGTCTTAAAATTTGTATTATCATCGGTATTGAGTATCGAGTCTATTCCTTAGTATCAAAATCACTAGTATAGGCTAAATCTCCACTATATAAAAGTTTGAAAGTGTATTTCGGTCTGAATGCTAAAATGCCTTTGTTTTCTGAGGAAAGGTGACGTCAGCTCAGGAAATGCCACGGCTCATCCCCCCCAGCCCACCCCAATGTGAACCCAGCACCCCTGCCTGCCCCCTCTGCTCTGGGCGGGGACGGCATCCTCTGCCTGCCTTACATGGACACCGCACAAGAATGTACCAAATCTCAAGAATAGAAAAAGGTGTGAAGCTAGTGTGACGCAGCATGAGCCGGGTAAAAATAGAGCGTGATCCAAGTAAAAGTAATGAAGTACTGTACTTGAGTACAAATATTAAACATTTTAAAGTGGATGCTTTTTTACTATTACTTCATTACATTTGAGGGTAGTATCTGTACTTTCTATATCCAGGTTTTATTTATTTTTTGTTTGAGACCATCTGAAAAGCCTGAGGAGGTTATTTACATTTTTTTTTTTTACAAATTTTACAAATAAAAACAGCTACAAAAAATATGAATTCAATTATTTCTGTTGACCAAAATTCAGCACAAATCTATATCAAAATCACAACATTTGAAGCTTCATTAGATCTCAAACTCTACGTGAAATACTTTTATATTTTTATTCCTTAAGTACATTTTTAAACAGGTGCTTACTTAAGCTGTTTTTCTCTTGAGATACTTTTACTTTTTTGATCCAATATCTGTGCTTTAGTTACAAAACTGAGTACTTCTAACACTACAGACCAAGTAGACATGTTGTGTTAAGTATTACATATTTAGTTGATTCTACAGTAGCCCAGACAGGACAAATTGAGCAGCATTGGCAGTTTCAGTATGAGATAATATGTTTTATTTAGAATGTTTACCTTAAAAACTGTGAAAATGATGTTATATTTTCTGACCACAGTGTTCCCCATTCTGTGGCACCATCACAACAAATGTAGATAGGGAAGATGTCTGTATCTGTCTATCTTTGTCTATTTAACCATTTTTAATTGTTAATAATGAAAATCTGTGTAATCCCTCAGTCGTCCAGGTAGGTTCCATAGTGGTCCATGGGTGTGTACAAGTCTATGTGTCTTATACTTGTTTTGATACAGCTCAAGATCATTCTAAAGCTTTTCAGGAAAGTTTCATCTCTGTCCTGTGAATGTGACTCAATACCTGTTCAAATGATCATCTAGTTACAACAACCCTATTTTGAATATCCAGTTATTACATAATGACAATCATAGACATTGCCTAAGATGTTTTGTGCTGCTCCGTTACACACTGGAATCTGTGTCTAGTAATGAATGACAAGTGCTACTATAGCTACACACCAAATACACCAGACCTCAGCTGCTACTTAAAGCTGCAGTGCACTGTGTAACTTCTCAAGTGGAGGGTACACCACCAGCTTATATAGGTTTAATGCCATTCTGTGGAACATTTCAGGGAAAGAAATCACATCTCTACTGGTGGTTTTCAGAATGTAATGACGTCACACTCCCAGATGGGGGCAAGAGACAGGTTTACCTATTGATCACATTGTACATTGTCATGAAATGTATCCAAAAGGTAAATGTACAGATGTTGAACCTGATTTATTTTACTAGAACTAAATATTCACTGTATTAAAACAAAAATCTGCTTTTGAACAATATTCATTTTTCGCTGCCCCTCATCTGTATTAAATATTATTGTCCTATTGAAAGTTGTGATGTAATCTGAAACTCCACTATTGAGACAAGCAGGTGACCGACCCTTTCACAGAAAAGTTGCATAGTGCACCTTTAAAGCTATTTCCCTGTATGATTCTTACACTAATCATGACCCATTCATAAATGCACCACCTAGGTTAAAGACTGATATTAAAATTGGTGGCTATGTTATGTTTTTGTTTATTGACACAGTTCCAAAACAGCCTTTTCTGCACATTAACCTTTTTTTCTACATCTATTTAATACTATGCATACTAAAGACATTTATGTAAGAATTGGCTTGAATCTCTGCTGAGTGCCCTAAAACACTTTTATAAATGAACAGAGAGATAAGACAGCAGTGCTCGTATTCACTAGTCATAATGCACATCTCAGCCTCATCCCAGTGGCGCACATTCCAAGTGGTTAAAGGTCTTGGAGGTGCCCAGCCTAAATAAATAGTGCCATTTCTCTTCGCGGCAGAACACTAACGAAATAAGGTCATCATGGAGGTTATTTGTCAACGTGGTTTACCTTTCAACAAAATGGGGAGGAGTTTCAAACAAGGAGACAGAGATATGTGACCAAAAACTACCACAAAGCAACATGCAAATGGGCAGAACAGTGCGTTAGGTTTGCGCTTTAATGAGTAATGTAAAAACTGCTTTAATGCAAAGTGTGCTCAAAAATTGCAGTTAGGAAAACTCTTGTACGTTTTGGAGATTTGCACAACGGCATTTAGTCAAACGGACAACGCCCATGGTTTGTTTAAAATGTTCTGCTCCGTGAGAAAGTCAATATCCTCCCTGCGTAACGCCTAAATTACGCACAAATTAAACTCGAAAGCCAACGGTACCCTGACGAAGTTTACAGTGAGTTTGCGAAAAATCAAGATGGAGATCAGGTGGCAAATCGCAGCAACAACTCCCCCAAAAAGTTTTTATTTTAAGAATACAAAACCTCACCTTATTCTTGACTTCAGCAGATAAGCCGTACGCGGGTCCCTTGTTGAATCCGGACATTGTGGCTCTGATTTTTACGCAGATTTTACGCACGGAAATAAAAGACGTAAAATTGTTCTTGCGGGTGTGCCAAACTTTTCTGTCTGGCTCTCTCTCAATGAAACCTCGGGTAGATGGCTTCCTTTCTCTTTTACAGCCGCCAATTAGAGCGCTCCCACGGTGTCGTCCAAAGAACCGCGGAGTCAAGAGAGTTCAACGCCAAGACGCAGTGTGTGAACGAGGAACCGGAGAGACTGCGGGTATAAGGCCACGTCATGAATATTCAACAGAGGAGGACGTTAATATGCGGAGCGTGGCTGCGCACTTCCTAGTTACCGCCTGCAGTTGGTTATGTAACAGAGAAAGGGACAGAAAATTGGTTTGATTAAAGCATGTTGTGACAAGTTAGTAAAGACTTTATGCGCTTTTCATTATGTTTGATTTTTAGTAAAGTTGCACTTGGTGGTTTTAGTGAGAAAAAACTGAAAACAGCTCTTGTGTGTGTGCAAATTTTCGTGCTCTAATTAGACATAGGCCTAAATTAATGACAACAAACAGTGCAACAAAATGAAGCTGTTTGTAGGCTTCATTATATGTCGGTTTTACACAATAATATAATTCCATTCAGTGTAAAAGTATACAGTAGTTTCTGCATGCAGTACTCTGACTGGACCATGTATCAGAATATGTTACAAAATACGTGTTAATTTGGGTATTCAGTATTCTGTGACTAAATGCATTTTCACTGACTAACCATAGGACCAATCCAGGACTAATTATCACACCAGTCTCATTTAAAACAACAAAAACAGGTAAAAGCAAATGAGGAAAAACTATCCGTGTGAAAACTAGGACTAGGCTGGTTCAAAACAAGGGTTCATCCTTGCATTAATCCATAATAACTTTCACCTGTTGTGTCCTCAGGCAAAACACTTCTCTCATGTTCAATGTGCAAGTGCGACTCGTAAGGACAGGTGGATATGGGCCTGTTCCACACAGGTGGAGGAAGTTTTTTTGCATTTATCTGGATCTTATTTGGTCCAATATAAATTTTAAATGGTTAGATTGGATACTGGACATATATTGGACACTATTTTCTGATCCATGTAATAATGTTGTTTTCTCATCAAAAACATACCTGGAGTTGTGTTTAACACACAGTCCCTGCATATTTAGGCTGAGTTCTCTCAAATAGTAAACACTTTGTGGTAATACAGGAAGTGCTCCATTCTGCTCTTTAGATCTCTATAGGTTAATTTTGATCATTTCAGCTCTGGAATTGCCCATCTCTACTGAACAAAAGGTAAAGGGGGCTGTTAACTTAAAACTGATTAGATCAGATTAGAGATCAGATTAATAAAGCATTACTCAAACATGTGTGAATGAAACAACACAACTCCAGGTCTGTTTTTGATGAGGTAACACTGTTTACAGCTGTTGTATCTGACACACACACGCACAGTTTGGACACACCTTCTCATTCAGTGTTTTTATGTTTTTATTTTTACTACTTTCTACATTTTAGATACATACAGAAGTAGAGGAAAAGATTAAATTAAATCTGTCAACTGGA
This sequence comes from Periophthalmus magnuspinnatus, assembly GCF_009829125.3. Lineage (NCBI taxonomy): Eukaryota > Metazoa > Chordata > Actinopteri > Gobiiformes > Gobiidae > Periophthalmus > Periophthalmus magnuspinnatus. Next base: position 11,987,147 of record NC_047142.1, read on the forward strand.
CAAATCATTGTAGGAGTGAAGAATTTTCGCTGCTCATCCAAGCCACTTCTTCAGTTCTGAACTGAAGAAGCTGCTTGGAGTCCGGTTGACAGATTTAATTTTGTGTTTTGCTATGGATCAGACCTGGACGACTGAGGGATTACACAGATAAATACAGAAGACATCAAATATATGAAGCAGGATGTATGGAATTATGTAGCAAAGAAAAAAGTGAAATAACTACTAAATATTTTTTAACAAAGCAAAGGGTGGTGCTTTTGAACATAAATTATTTCACTTTTTTTCTTTGATACCTTATTCCGTATACCTTACTTCATATATCTGATGTCTTGTGTGTGCATATATAATGTAAAAAGCAGTCAAAAGAAAGGCAAAGGCTGTGTCCCAACTTTTGACTGATAGTGTAAGTGAAAGTGTAACAGATTCACTCATATGAGTGTGAAAATAATTAAAGATGCACTGTGTAACTTTCCACCTGCTTGCCTCCATGGAGATGCTATTTTGCCTGGCCAGCATTACATTAAACTTATCTATTTTTTCAATTATATTCTTCCTGTGCAAAAGTGAAGTCATCTTCTTGTCTCCATAGATACGTTTAATGCCGTACTGTGAAAGATTACAGGCAACGCATCTCCACAGTGACACCACAAATGTTATATAGTGCCCCTGTAATTAAAATAATAAAAATTTCCACTTATTATGCAATGAAAGGAGATTCAACTTTCTACATGCCCTTTCATGTGGCATTACGTTAGTGAATCGTTATCAGAGGTGGGCCGTACCCTTGAGTCATTTTTATTTTAAATGAATTGTACTTTTCAGAGTACTTTTTCTGGCAGCAGACTTTTACTTCTTCTTGAGCCATATTGATACTGTGAGTGAGTCTACAAGTGCCAAAAGCTCCTTCAGATATGATTTAATTTGTTTCATCTGTGAGTCTGTTCTGTTATACCACTATGTTGTGCATTATTTAATGTTTTGTCCCTTAAAAAATTGCATTATCTTCAAATTATAAATCAGTTGCTTACCAAATACTTTTTTTAAAAAGTCTTACTTGAGTAATTTTGACCACTACTTTGTACTTTTACTTGGTTAATGTTATTTTGAAGTCTCTCTGATAGTTAATAACGCATTTCTTAGAACAACCCAACCCGGAAGTAAACAAACCTTAACTCTCCCCGGGCCCCGCCCACTTCTTTTTGCTGCTCTTTGTTCATCGATCCCAAACTCCGCCTTTCTCCTGCTCGTCCCCGGCTCCCGAGTCATATCAAAAAGTCCTTATATGGAAGGAAACGTCCCAAATTGTTGGAGGGGGGAGCGCTGCAGCTATCGCGGTCCCACCCAACATTCCAGCCGGGCAGCCGAGCACACACACCGGCTGGATTTCTCTTGACTCACTGCTTAGAATGAAAAAAAAACAACTTCGGAGGAACTGAAATGAAGTCAGCGTGCAGAGCTACTGGGCTGACGTAATGTCGTGTGTAAGAATCAGATAATCGCTCTTGACGTTTGATTTAACACCGGAAAAGCCCGTCAGCGCGGGGCGAGTTGAGGTAACAGCAGTAAAAATGTAAAAATGTGTTGTGGAAAATATGATATTTAATCATTTGAGATCACAGAGCGAACCAGTGACTTTGAATTTAGTGGATACACAAAAAAAAGTGACCAGTTCCACTCCACAGTTTTCTAGCCATAGCTGCCCTGAGACGTGGCTGCCATTCTGCGCCTATGGCCTCTGACAGTATAGCTTATGGACAAGGTAGGCTATACAGCTCTCTCTCTCTCTTTACTTATTACTTTCATAGATCACTAGGGCTGGGTTCCTTTCAATATTTTTGAGTAGGAGTACCTGAAGAAATGGTTTTCAGGATCAAATAATATGACTCAAGTAGAAGTACAAAGTAGTGGTCCAAGAAAAAGTAAGAGTAAAAAAGTATTTGGGTAAATTACTTGAGTAAAAGTAACTGTTGGGACGTGAACATTTTATTTATAATGTGACGTGAATGTAATTTGAAGGACAAAACTTTAAATCATTCACAAAAAACATTATATCGGTGCAAGAAAAACAAATGTTCAAATCATTTCACATTTTCGACGTGAAGCTTTTGTCACTTTTAGACTTACTCACAGTACAAATAGTACTCAAGTAGGAGTAAAAGTATACCCACCTGTGCTTATTAAAGACATCTTTTCTTGCCTGTGCCTGAGACAGAGGTGAGGTCGGCCCAAGTGTTTACCTCATGGTGGGACGTGTGAAGTGTGCAGACTGCAGTGGACGTGGGCCAGGTGCGCGAGGTGAGGGGGACGTACTGCAGTAGCAAAGCGTCCAGGTGTACTCAGGTGTACTCAGGTCTGACTCACTGTCTGTAGGCGGAGCTGACGTCAGTGGAGCAGGAATCAACTATGTCATAGTGTTAATAGTGATGACACAGTTCAGCATTTCAACAAAAGGAAGTTCTGGTTTAGTCCTGGTTTAGTCGTGTCTTTCTCACCCCAGGCTATAAAATACTCTAGTCTAGGCCAGTGACTCCAATGTTTGACACCAAAGACACTCAGTATGACCAGATCTAAACCAGATTTTTAAAGGTCCTATATTGACTCTTGTGAGCTTTAAGCCGTGGTATAATGCTGTTACCTCATCGAAAACACACCTGGAGTTGTGTTTTGTTTCATTCCCACATGTTTGAGTAATACTTTATTATTAGTCTGTCTACATCTCCAAAGCTCAAAATGCTCTGTTCCACCTTGTGATGTCATGCAGTGGTAGTTTTTAAGTTAACAGCTCCTTTTACCTTTAGTGCAGTAGAGATTGGCAATTCCAGGGCTGAAATTATCCAAATGATTCTAGTGAAGGTGAATGGAGTTTAAAAACACAGTGGAGCACTTCCTGTATCACCACATGACATCACAAGGTGGAACAGAGTGTTTTCTGTTTGAGAGAAGAACTCAGACTAAATATTCAGGGTTTGTGTGTTAAACATGTGTGAAAGAAACAAAACACAACTCCAGGTCTGTTTGTGATGAGGAAACAACATTATAACATAGATTAGAGTAATATGAACCATTTAATAGGACATCCAGGGTTGGGTAGGTTAGATCATTTATGACTAGTCTGTACAACAGCAAAGTCTGAACTAAACTGGACCTGAGCACGTTATTGTAGTTTGGACTATTTTATTTTTATTTATTTAAATGATATGTCAGTCTTGGCATGGTTGTGATATTTATTATCTGGAGTGCAAAAATGTTGATGAAATAGGTTCTAAATGAAGCGAAACACTGAAAAGTAGTCGGAGAATGTCTACAGTCTATAGCACCTAAATATAATGTTTCAAGTCTCTAAAGACATGATGGCCAGTGGTGGTGTTTTTTTTACTAAAGTACAGAAACTGCTGCAAAAACAAAAAAGTATCACATGAAAAAGTCTACTACAAATTTATTGAAGTACCAGTTTAAAAATGTATTTAAAAAGTAAAAGCGTTTTGTGCAGATTCTATTAAAAGCTTCAAATGTAGTGATTTTGATTTTAAAAAAAATGCTGAAACCAAAACAATTGAATTAATCATTTTTCCTTGTACTTTACAGATATCTGCTCTGAAATATAGTGAAGTAAAAGTATCCACTTGTACAGATAAAATTTGTACTTAAATATATTACTCTACTACTTATACTTATTATGCTCCACCGCAGACTATGTGTCTGTCAAAGCTGTGTTAAATTCACCCATCTGAATGACCCCCTGTACTGACCTGTATTTTCGGACAAAAAAAGTTCCGGACACCCTTGTTTACATTATATGTGTGATACTAAGAACTACTGTTAACAAAATACATGTTTACACAGCATCTCCTAAAGTGCTGAAGGCAAAGAGTGAGAGCAGCTGGAGGAGGGATCGGTCTGTCCACACATGATCTGTCACAGTGGCTCATAATACTGTCATCGCTGAACAACAGGGTTTACTGGGAGAAACAGGGACAGGGCTCCCTCTTGTGGCAGAAACGTGAAGTGGCAGAAGTACAACAATTAGCCTGTATGAATTTGACAGTTTAAATTACAAGCAAAAATAACTGGGATGACAGATAAAAGTAACTCTAAAGATAGTGTTGCTTTTATTTAGAGCATTCTATTCTTTTGCATAAAACTTGTATTAGCCTAAATATTGTAGCCTGTAACCGTTTCATAAAGTTCAATTGATACCCTTGGAGTGTATGGACCTAAAATTGGCATAAACTTTATATCTAAACAAAACGCATAACCTATAATTTAAAGGTTCACGATGTAACTTTTCTGGTAGCTGCTTGGTGACTAACTGGAATGTCCCACAGTACGGCATTAAATTATCAATCTGTGGAGACAAGCAGGTGACACCATCAGGGCAAGTTACAGCGAAATAGATACATTTAATGCCATACTGTGGAACAATGCAGGCAAAGTAATTCCATCCCTATAGACAAGCACCTGAAAACATAATGCACCCCTAACCCTCAACATTTCTACAATAAAATTTCCCTTAAAGGAACTGTCCGTAGCCTGTATGTGGGTGCAACAATCACAACTGCACCCGTGTCGCCAGTGCCTCTGCTGCAGGTGCTGAGGTTTACGTAGTCACCATTTTATCACCATCAGAAAGTCCCAAATGAGAGACTGATGTGAGGTTCATAATGCTTTCTGCAGCCTGGATAACTGTCTTGAACCAAAACACCAAATTATAAAACAACTTGGCCTTCATGTCCAATGTTTTTGTAATGAAGAATACATAATAAGCCTTAGAATTAGAGTTATCAGTAAGTTACATCTGGTTTAAACATGTCTACCTCACATCTAGAGGCGCAGGTCCTGTTTACGAAATTGAAAATCCAAATCTTACATACAGCTCCTTTAATGAGATTTCCAGCCATTTACGACATCCCAAACTTTTCCCCAAGTACATGTGAATTTTGACTCCAAACGACAAACCAGCTCCCGTCACATAGTTGAAGAATCATTTTATTTTCCAAACAATTGAGAGATGTTAAACACTGAACAAATAAAGATGCCCAAGGTCCACACTCCGGGTCCTTCTCCACCTCTTCCTCTTATTGCCAGCTTGTGTCCGGGTTGTGCAGTTTTCCTTATTGTCCCATAGTCCCATAGTAACTGTGCATATACCGGCGTCACTTAAAAGTCGGAGTTTTGCACAAAAATATTTCAGAATTCCCAGCTTTGGAAACGTGAGGAGGACGTACGGGCAGACAGGCGTGTTCCAAAGCAAAAAGAAAACAAAAAAAAACTAGCTCACCGTTTCACCAAGGCACATTGGTAAGAATGTAAGGATTTGACAGCTAAGTGAGGAGGCAGATTTTAGGTGAGAAATATGATTATGATGTAAAGAAATGCTACTTCAACAGTGTCCTAAACTTATTTGAAATGGAGCTCAACCGTAACCAACAACCCCCTGGTTCTGGAAGTAAAATTCCTATTCAATTTTCCCATAGACTTTGAAAAAAAAAACAACTAAACTTTGAAAGGTCAGGGCTAATCAGCTAAGTGGTCGCTAATATCCACGAGACTTATAATTTTATTTCAAATCTGTTTCTGAAACTTTATAAACCGCTAAGTTTGTAAAGCATTTCAGAGAATCTTGCGTTTTCAATGTGCTTTTTGAATATGAGTGAGCACGTAGCCTCCGAGATGCCTTTGAACTCTTAATATTTAAATTTTTCCAAAAGCCTGTGGGAAAAATTATTGGAAAATTTACTTCCGGAACTAGAGCCGACTTCGAAGTGGGCGGGACTCTTTACGATAAATGTGTCAAGTGCATCGCAAAGGTCGCGACCCTGTACATTCTACCATCCAACTCAATACATTTGGAACAATTTTCAAAAGGCAACTAAGATCTAGGGCAAATGAAAAGGTAGCATTCAAATGTGAGAATGTGTGCGTGAAGTTCTTTTGTAAATAGCATGAAGAGTTTGTGGACAGGCAGACATTAACTTTTCTGTATACTGGTTTTGTTTATATTGTAATACTGTATCTTAGGCCTATCTAGGAGTTATAGCACCAATATACAATAAAGTTGAAGAAAAATCAAACCCTTTTTTCAATCATCATTAATACTGTTTACAAGTCACCAATCCTCAGAAATGCATTTGTTTACGTTGTACTGTTCCATATATATAATGCTTTTATGTATATTTTGGCATTCTGAATTAGCAAAGACGCTATCAAGGCGACAAAGTTGTTAGCAAAATACCCACACCACACACTGATATCAAAACTATTAACACAGACTTCAAGTGCAATTTTAAACTGAAATTTGGAAAATATTCAAATTGACAGGACTGAACAATTCATTATTATGGAATCACAATTTGAGTTGGTGCAATTATCAATTCACAAAACATTCTGTCCACGTAGATTTGTTTAGTTTTTGTAGTTCTGACCTTTACAAACCTGTTCTAAATTGTATGGGATTCCTGTATTAGTTAACTCCAAGAGCAAAAACATGTGAGAAAAAACAGAAATATGAACTGGGTAATTTAAAATGTGTAATTCAACACAATCCTAAACACATCGTGAATCTAATCACAATACTTGCCATAAAAAGTTTTCACCCAAATAGTGAAGCCCTATAGCGTAATATTTCAAGGTCCCCCTGACGCAATCTCCATGTTGATATTGGGACTATTTTTCGTAATGGAGGCTACACGCTTCTTTCCATCGCTGTCCCTCGAGTCCTCATTATTTTTATGCTACAGTAATTACATTTCTGATTGGCCGCTTATTTTCACAAACAAACATTTAACTGGTTGCGAGATTAATTTTGATGTACATTATCTTAGAGCTATAAATACTTTAAATTTATGAAAAATATTACCAGGTGGAAACACATTCTAATAATTATAATGAAATAAGTAGAATGTACCATCTATATTACATTTGAAAGAATAGTATTACATGTGATTCAAATGGGATGTGATAAGGCGTTAACACAATAAGAAAGGGCATATTTAATTATCACAAATTAGAATTTTTTTTAGACTTAGATTTTTTTTTTTTTTACATTTTTCTGATATAATATGGTCTAAATATAGTGCAAATTCTAGAGTGGATGACAAAATAATTCAGCAGTTTCTGTAGATTTTGGTTAAACTTGAAGGAGACACCCAATAAAAGTATTAGTGCATGCCTGTCCACAAGTTTTTCAAAACAACTTCACACCACAGCGATGAGATTTAGAACCATTTTGAATGAGAAGATTGACAGTTGAAAAAATTCCTGTGTAGAACTCACAGCTAAAGCAAGGTATGGAATGTTTAGCCCAAAAGCATCGAACAGCTATTCCCTAACACACTGGAACTCAGATGGACAACAATGCAACGTCAACAGGAAGAAAAAGAAAAGAATATATCTGCGTTTATGAACAACCCATAAATGAACTGGTCAAAATAAATAAGATGAAAGCATGAACGTTTTTATAATTTATGTTTCACATAAAGCTTGGGAGGGCTGCCTCGGGACCTCTAGGGGGCAGTCTCATGTGGTCAGGTGGGTTTTTGGGACATGAGCATGGTGTTGGACACCACCCCCTGCGGTCTAGTTTTACTTCCTCAAACAACAACAGCATCGGCAAAGGAGGACAATGGCACCCCAGGGAAGCTATGGCAAAGTCTGTCTTTCATGCAAGTCTACAGTGACAAGTGCTACAGATTATGTAATGGTACCTGTATTATTTATTTTAGCACACATCGAACTAAAACAGCTGATCAATTGTTACAATTATTTATTAGATTTATATTAATTGAAGCTGTTGTTGGAAAAAGGCACGTCTTTTAGTGGCCGCTTTGTGAAATGGTCAAATCAGATATTGGTTCTCTAATAGTTCAACAGTAGGTAGTTTTCAGCTTAGCAGCATCTACTACATGGCTCTTGTTAGACCCTTCATCACAGACCTCCGACTGCCTTAGGTCTGTCCAGAATATGCCTGTCACAATAATTACATCAACTCATCATACAATATGTGTTCGATGAAACAATCAGTTTTGGGGCTCAATATTTATCATGGATCATTTTGCTTTGCCCTAGTGGGAAAGTTGAATTAAGACCTTCTATGACCCTTTACAGACACAAACTACTTAAGTGTTGCATCTGTTATTTATTGCAGCTCATAACAATATTGTACATTTAAAATTTTGGTTTAAATATTAACGTCTATATTTACTTCAGCACTATATTGCAGCTCAAAATGTGTTATCATGACAGGCCTAGTCCAGAAAAGCCATGTCCCCTTTGCGCGTTGTATTTTAGTGGCAGCATTACTGCAACAATGGCCTGATCTTTCCTGTGGCTTTATTTTGAAAAAACAAAAACAAAACAGAAACAGCCCTTGAGATTACAAACTCAACTATCACTTTTTTAATTTCATATATTCTTTTTTTTACCAAAACATAAGAGGAGAGTTGGGTGATGCGGCGGCGCAGGGCTCACAGTGGACAGCAGAGGTCAGTCTAAGCAGACATAGGGCAAGATGTGGAGCCGGCTCTCGTCTCCATGAAGGTCTAATGAGATGCACTGAGTCCAGTCGTACCACGAGCCCTGGGAGTCTCTGCAGCCATTGACCCCGGGCCAGTGCTGTGTGTGTATCCTGTCTATGTCCTCTTGTGTGAGCTCCCGTGTCACCCCGGGCAGCTGCTGTACAGACCCGCTCTGCTCCAGCGCATGAGTGTGTCGGGGCTCCACCTCGTCTTTCTCCTCCCTTTTTAGATACTCAGACATGAAAAAGTGTGCACTGGGGGCCTGCACTCCAGACGATGTCAGCACGTTGCTCTGCAGGTTTAAATAGGACTGAATGAACTCATTCCTTGACAGCTCCTTCCAGTTGGTCTGTTGAAAAGGGTTTGGGCCTTGGCTGGGGGGAGCTGTGGTACTGGCTGCTGTGGGGGGAGGGTGGGCAGTGCTTTCAGTTCTTTGCTGGGGTTCTGAAACTAGAGTTTCCTCAGAATGAGTCTGTCCTTTATGGACTAAAGGCTTAATCTGCCCAGTAACAGGGTCAAATGTAAGTCTGCGTTCTTTTAACCGTACTGGTTTACTTGTATCCTCTAATTTCTGACCATCTAAATTAACAGCGTAGTCTCTAGAGCGGTATTTCCTTCGTTTATGACCCGTGTTGGCCAGCGTAGAGTGTTCAGAGTCCTCAGATACTGTAGGTCTGAGTTGGTCTGGTGCCGGGGACACTACAGGTGATTCTAAATGTGACGTGTCCTGTAGGGAGCTCTCTGAAGACCAGTGTGGTGTAGAAGCCCTCTGAGGAGGAGGAGGCAGTCTGTCGGTGAAGGGGGGCTGGGATGGAGAGGGCACCGATAGTGGAGAGTCTAGTGCATAAGGCCCGGAGCATTTGGCATCCTGCTTCACGCTCCGAGGGCTGCGGGCCTGATGGTACCCCCCTCCTCCACTGTCATCCAGCCGGGCCTTTTGGAGCACCGCAGCTTTGATCAAAGCAGAAGTGCTGGGCAGTTTGGCCATTCCCGGAGAGCTGGGCAGAGGGTTGACAGCATTTACAGGGATTCGGCCCATTTTCTCATTGTCGGGATGCTCGAGCCGCAGCCGCTCTGGCGACGGCACCACATCCTGCTCCTGGTGATCCGGGCTGGACATGATGCCGTTGCTAGGCAGCGGAGAGGACGAGTTTTCATATGGGGACAGTTTGGAGATTTTCTCTGGTAAGTGCACACCGCTGTCCCTGTTCTCTGTGCGCCGCTTACGGCTCGACTTCTCCGCTTTGGGAGAGTATGTGTTGTGGACATCATTCCGGAGCTTGACCTCCGGGACTACTTTCCCCGACACTGGGATATCTGGTGGGGCGGGCTCAGTCCTGCAGGGGTGGGAGCTGCCATTGGTGGATCCAGGGGCAGCGCTGGGAACTACAGCAGCACCTGGTTCAATCAGCTTCTGCCAGTTCCTAAGGAGTTTCTTTGCCCGTTTGGCAAGGTCTTCATCCTTGGTTTTCTTTCTTACATCATTGATGAGCTTTCCTAGTCGCGTTTCCTGAAAAGAACAACAACTATTAAATAAGGTACACTTCAATCTCAGACACTGACGTTATTATTCCAGTTATTGGGAAGGGTGTCTCAAAATGGTACCATGCTGTCCTGAAAGTAAATGGCCATCAAAGACTCGATGTTTTCATTTAGGATAAAGAATAAACAGATAAGACTAGCCTGTCCTGCGAGTTTAGGTTCAGAGTCCCAGCAGAGAAATTGTCTGTTTCCTGACGACAAAGAATTAGTCTCACATCCACAGAGGAAAGGAATAAACTGCTGCTGTGACACAGAACATAAGCAGGGACATTTTGACCACATACTACATGCTAGCACCTCTGCCTTTTCCAATTACAGTTAGAAGTATGTGAATGCTCTGCCATGGTCATATGACTCCATTCTAATAATTTAAAAGTACAGAGCTCATGCAAAGATATTTTGAAAGACAAATATTGGACAGGACTGGTGCAAACAAGACAAAACCCACCTCAAGTGCTTCTTTGGTGATGGGATACTTCTCCAGACAGGTAATGACCTCCAGTACTACCACCATGTTGCATATCTGGAACAAAAACATGCCATTTGAAAGAGCCTCTACTCCGTTTTAAGGCTAAAGTAAACTTAATGTTTCAAAATGAGCAGCACAGCTGTCAAAACTCCTCAGATGTGCCTCTGCTTAAGAAATGTTTTCTTCTTTCATATTTTTCACAAAATCCTGAATTTGGACATAAAGAGCTCAAAGCATCAGAGTCTGACAAACAACATTTAAAATGTATGATTTGTGACCTGGTTAACTAAACTATTTTTTTATATAGAACATGTTTCACAGCTGCTTTCACACCTGCAATGTTTGTATTGGACCAAAACCACAGATGTGAATGTCCCAGCAACCAAGGTTTACCCCAAAGACCAGGCCTAGACCAGGGTCTGGTTCTTGTGCAGCACTACAGCACATTTAGCAGAAGTGCAGACTCACAGCCCAAATGCAGTAAATGATATGTGTTTAAACATGCAAAAGGTAACGACATCTTCATCAGACCTACACAGAGTTAGACACACAGACTACTGCACAGATTGTTACATCCAGCACACAACTTAAGAAAATACATATACAAAATATACAAAGTACTTCCCTAGGAAGTACTTTTTGTATAGGCTATAAAGATGATGTGACCTTTGACCTCCAGCACATGAGATCTGTTTGAGATTGCATTTTATGATAGAGACTGATGTGAAGAGGTTTCTTTCTCCGTTCCACAGAGTTCTTGCTTAGAGCTTTGTCAGTGACTGAACCAAAGGAGCATTATGAGCGGAGTACCACACAGTCCACTTTGAATGATTCATATGTAAAACAAAAGCACTGGGCCGTGTGAAACATTTGAGTGCATAGACGGGTCTGTTTGCCATGATGCTGATCTTATTCTTGTACCTCTGAAACTTCTGAGCAGTAACATCATCTCCTAAAGGAATATTGTGAATAAGCAGATTCTGAATGACGGGTGAATGTAAAAAGGTGAAAGACATGCTCTGTCACAGACGGATAAACGTGGCATTTGACGCAAAATACAAAGCTCAGGTGCCCAATACAAGACAAAAAGAGCCGTTTGTGCCGTTAGAGCACAAGAAAAATGACTCAATGTCAGACTTTGTCGTATTAGCTTTGGGTCCTGTAGGCGTTGATCTAACTTGAGAAGAACTCCGACTCAACTTTAGCTGCTAACGCTAAAGTTAGCCATGTAGCTGTAACACGCATCGATAAAACATAACTATTATAATACAATCTATTTGCATGGAACTCGGACAGTAAGTGAATTAGACATTCTGATTTCAGTATTTCATATGGCAGATCCAAAAGAAGACACATATGTTGACTAGCATGTGCGTTGATGCTAGGCTGCTGTTAGCATGCTAATAGTAGATTACAGTAAACGGTAGCCTAGCCGGAGACTATGCATTGGAGAGGGATCACACACACACTTGATAAAACTACTTCGTTCGTGTTCACATGGTTGTGGTCAATTCTATATTCCAGAGTCTTTACCCTTAACTAGCTTCAAGTATACTTAATATATTTTGGTTCAAATATTTATAATTGTATAGATTTAATAACATTATGTATGGGCCTTGTCGAAAATATTTCAGGCATTACAAACCTACAAGCAAAGCTATTTTCACGTTCGGACTACATCCTTCGACAGTATCTTGCCTAAATTATTATCAATAATAATATTTTTCTTGCAGCATTAAATTGAAGGCACATGAAAATATGATTTGACCATAGAAAGCCTCTGACGGGGTGAAACCATTGGTCCACACACAGTCACGTGACAGAGGGAGCCATGACTTTTCTGTAGTTGGCGATCTCTCCCTGAAAGAGCATCTCTGGCTAAACGCTGTTGCTAAGTTAGCTCCAATCTGTCAACTCCAGAGACTTCAACTTGTCGCTGCTTTGCAAAAGGCGAAACACGACTTTTAGATGGTTAAAAGTACACTTACAGACCTACGTGGACGAGTAAGTTTAAGATGCCGAAGAAGTACGGCTTACTTTACCAGATATGACACAATAAGTTAAAGCCTTATTCGTCTCACGATGAAGAATTTGCGTTGTTACAGCAGCAGGGACATTAGCTTCACGGATAACATTGGGTTTGTTAGCGAAGAACTACACCTAAAGATACGTCCGTGCAACCATGTGTAAGCTGAGGAAATAAGCGAGAACGTAAAGTAGCTAGTTAGCCGTTAGCCGCACTCACATTGCTCTGACTGTCGATGGCCTGCAGCAGCCGGTCCCTCATCTGCTGCGGGGTTGCTGAGACCGTGCTCATTGCCTGTTCGGTGCGGTCCGGAGGATGGAGGAATCCCCCTAAATCAAACCCGGGGGACGCTGGTCACTCAGAAGCCGCTGCGGTGACACGTCGGGCGCCCGTACAGCATATCTGGAGTGGTCTAAGCGCAGGACGTGCGGTTTATCTCACATGGAGAAGGAGCGGTGTGCGCGGGGCTGGCCGTGCTGCTGCCTGCTCGCTCGGCGCTCTACAAACTCACCACCGGAGTTCAGCTGCGCTCGGATCAGATCAGCGTACGAGCACGACCAGGCCCGCTGCATCACGGGAAAGCACGCACGCACGCAAACGGTGACGTCAGCACGCACACAAGTAAACATCCACAGCACAGGCAGCAGTACTGTCAAAGATGAGACATTTCTGTGGAGATTTTAACGCAAAAGGACATGAACCATTAAATTTATTTGATATCATTTAATTTAAAGCCACAGTATGTAACTTTTTAGCCTCAAAATAATATATATATTTTTGGTTTATTGCATTGAAAAACATCATTGTAGTTATGACGAACCCCTCCCAAGTGTCACCTGTCATCAGTCACCTGTCAACAGTTATGTCATTTTGTAATGTACACACACAATTGTCGAAAAAGTCAAAAATATTCAAAGCACGGCATGAATTTGTGAAATATCTACTATTGGTCAGCAGATGGCGCTAAGAACCCACGGAAGAAATCTCTTGTTTATATACATTACATATACGTGCACTCCACATACAATTAATGATATTATGATGCTAAAATTTCAAACAAAATTTTGATACTGAGGATTAGACCCGATACTCAATACCGATTCCGATACCACAGTTCCACATTAAATCATAGTACTTTCTTTTATATTCCCATGTGGCCTTATATCTGTGTAATTCCTCAATCGTCCAGGTAGGTTCCATAGTGGTCCATGTGTGTATACTAGTCTATGTGTCTTATACTTGTTCTGATACAGCTCAAGTTCATTCTAATGCTATTCAGGAAAGGTTAATTTCTGTCCTGTGAATGTGACTTTTTAGTATCATAACTGCCCAAATGAGTATCTAGTTTCAGTACTAGTTTTACTATCGATTGATATCTAATTCTCGAAACTTTTGAAAACCCTACACAACATCCTGGGACACTGTGCATGTTTTAATCCAAATGTTTTTCTTATGGCTTTGAAAAAAATGGTTAAAAGCCAGCTGCTAAAGTCTTTTTTTAAATTATTATTATTATTATTATTGCAATCTTCCTCCTCTCTTCCCACGTGCAGGATGTCCAATGCTCTCTCCTCATCTCTCTGGGTTGGAGAGAGGGAGTCCACTTTCCCACCTCATTTTACTGTCATTTAAACCAATTTTTTACCAAGCTAGGCATTTATTTTATTTATATATATATATATATATATATATATATATATATATATATATATATATATATATATATATATATATATATATATATATATATATATATATATATATATATATATATATATATATATATATATATATATATATATATATATATATATATATATATATATTCTTTTAAGATAATTCTAATATGTGTCCATATTAAGAGGAGAGGAGGGATAGATCAGTGAGTATGTTTAGAAGGATGCTGAGGTTAGAGCTGCCAGGAAACAGGATGCCTACAGGAAGAGCAAAGATGAGTAATGCCTTGTTACTTATTGTGATAATGATCAAACCTTTCATAAACTAAAACTCATTGCTGTCTTTTGAGCTGTGGCCTTTTATTCTTGGTCTACTCTTTCTTAGTTATTAGTGATGTCATGATACTAAAATTTTGAACTCGATTTTGATACTTGATACGGAGTCCAATACCACTCTTTCTTTAAACAATAGAATGTGATTTTCAACACTGAGTCATTGTACTTTCTTTTATATTCCCATGTGGCTTTACATCTGTGTAATCCCTCAGTCATCCAGTAGGTTCCATAGTGGTCCATGTGTGTATACTAGTCTATGTGTCTTATACTTGTTCTGATGCAGCTCAAAATCATTCTAAAGCTTTTCAGGAGAGGTTAATTTCTGTCCTGTGAATGTGACTTTTTTATTATCGATACTTGCTCAACTGAGTATCTAGTTTCGACACTAGTTTTAGTATCAATTAGTATCTGATTTTCAATATTTTCTTCCGACAACCCTAAGACCAGATAGTACCAAATGACTTAAACAGACGTTAACTTGTCAGATATATTTCTTTTTATTGTCATTTACAAATTCGAATAATGCAAAGGTACAAAGACAGAAGCCTTCACAAGAAAAAATACGTCAGGTACGATCAAAACAGAAGCATTATGTTTTTAAATAAGCGCACATTTACAGCCAACTCAGGATTCTTTTGGTCCCATTTGACAATTACAAATTAGAAAACAGTATATATTGTCTGAAGCTTGTCTTAAAGGGTTAGCTCAACAAATGGGCTCTAGTTCATTCACAAAAATTTGCATATTGTTTGAGCGTTTGTCTGTCTGCAGTGTTCCATTTTCAAGCCAGGAACGCAATGCAAAGTCTATACACAGAAAATAAAATACAGAATCACCAAAGTAAGAAAGTGGAGGATAATTTAGCTGCCACTGAATGAGGTCATTTGTCCTCATGCAAAATGAGTAGAGGACCTGATAGGTAGTGGTCCCCCAGATCCCCCTCTGGAAATAAAAGACAATAGATTTTGTAATGTGGTTAGGGTTTGATAGATAGTACAGTTATTAAACAAAATTATATAATAGGAACTTGGTACAAAACAGTTCTTTACAGACAAAACAGCATGGCATTTGACTGTAATAGTATCTACACCGTATCAGTCAAAAGTTTGGACACAGTTTTTAATTTAAAGGTCCTATAGTACAAAATTGATTATTGTGAGATTTAAGCCATGTTATAATATTGTTACCTCCTCAAAAACATACTCAGAGTTGTATTTTGTTTCATTCACACATGTTTGAGTAAACTTTTATTATTAGTCTGTTGATATCTCCAAAGCTCTAAATGCTCTATTCCACCTTGTGATGTCATGTAGTGGTAGTTTTCAAGTTAACAGTTACATTTTACCTTTAGTTCAGTAGAGACTGGCATTTCCAAGGCTGAAATTATCCAAATGATTCTAGTGAAGGTGCATGGAGTTCAAAAACATAATGGAGCACTTCCTGTATTACTACATGACATCACAAGGTGGAACTGAGTGTTTTCAGTTTGAGAGAAGAACTACTAAAACTACTAAAATATGCAGGGTTTGTGTGTTAAACATGTGTGAATGAAGCAAAACAAAACTCCAGGTCTGTTTTTGATGCAGTAACAAGATTAGAACAGAGAAAATATTTACATACTAGATTCTCATGTAAACAAAAAAGTGTGAAATAACATGTTTTAGACTGTAGATTCTCACAGAAGGCAGTAAAACTATTATTGAACACATATGGAATGTAATGAACAAAAAAGTGTGAAATAACTCAAAATATATTTCATATTTTAGGTTCTTCAAAATAGCCACCCATTGCTTTGATCACTGCTTTGCACACTCCACTAATGAACCCAGACATGGCTCAGGCTTTTCACTTCACAGACTCGACTTCATCATGATGTTCACTGAAAGAAGGTCAAAGGTTTGCAGCGCTGTCGACAAATCAAAGGGTGGACACTTTGAGGAATGTGGATCTAAAATATAAAACATATAAAACGCATATTCAGTGGTGGAAGAAGTACTTAATTTTGTTTTTTAAGTAAGGGTACAGATACTGGGGTAAAAAAAAAAAAAAAGTATTAAAGTCACTGTTTAAAAATAATAATAATAAATACTTTTAGTTTTCAATCCAGTTCAAAAATGTAGTGGAGTAGGAAGTAGATACCTGCTCTCAGATTGAAGTGAAGTAAAAGTGAAAAGTATCCACTTTAAAATTTACTTTAATTTCAGGTATCTGTACTTAACTTAAGTACAGTACTTTACTACTTTTACTTTGTAACATTTCACCACTGTATATAGGCTGTTTAACAGTTATTTAACCTTTTTTCATTGCTACATAATCCATATATATAAGCCATATATCTTATTTCATATATTTGATGTCTTCTGAAGGCATGTAATACGTAGAAAGTAGTAAAAAAAAAACAAAAGAAAAAAAAAAATGAATGAAAAGGCGTGTCCAAACTTGTGACTGGTTGGATGATACAGTTAAAGTCGACCATGTACACAGTTTAGTAGCACAAAAAGTTGATTTAGTGTTGATACTTAAAGATATACAAGTGTTCCACGTATAAAAACACATTATAAAGGACACTGGTTATAGCTGTAATAGTGTTTCACAAATGTTTTTAATAGTCCTGATAATATCAAATTCAATGTACATAGTAGTAGTAGTAGTAGTAGTAGTAGTAGTAGTAGTAGTAGTAGTAGTAGTAGTAGTAGTAGTAGTAGTAGTAGTAGTAGTAGTAGTAGTAGTAGTAGTAGTAGTAGTAGTAGTAGTAGTAGTAGTATATTAAATAATGTGAAAACGAAGTTCAACATTTGTTTAAACATTTGGTCAATGTCAATTTGTTTTAACCAGTCTGATATAAACTGCTTTTGTACTGGGGATAATGAACATTTATGTTAAAATTACTGTAAACAAATAGAGAACATGGCACTTATAATAGAGGTGTTAAGTGTGATGTCATGTTTACAATATCCTCATTTTTAACAAGAAAACTTTCTTGTTAAAAAGGGATTACAGGCATTTAAAGCTAACAAGGTTATAAGCATGGATCTATGTTATAACTGTGACATAAAGTGTAAGAGGGAGGTTGAGGTAAGAAGCTAGGCTAGGCTAAGCTAGCATTAGCGGTGTGCGCCAGTTAGTGAGATGCACACTGTTGGCAATCCTATGTAATGCTAGATTATTACTATATTATGTACATATTTGATACAATTTGTGGTTTAAAATACACTTTTTAAAGGTAATTGTCCTTTTTGATGAATACATTTTTTTAAAGCTAGAAATCAGCTGTGAAGTTTCTGGTTGAACCCGGAAGTGACATCATCACTTAAAAACTCTATAGTGCTGAACAACAAAAAACAAACAGTAACAGAATAAAACTATACACTGATTAATTTTGGCTCCATTGAGCTTTGGCTTAGGAGGAGTAACTGTTTCACATTTTCCAAACAAGCCAAATATATTTAACTGATTTTGCCTATTCACAAAATGGTAAAACCATTTTCACAAACAAGTCCACTGTAACTTACTGATGTTGTATTGAAGCTACCGTTAAAGGGCCTGTACCTGATACCTTTAATTTATTCTTGTTAAGATAAAAGCTGCTAAATATGAAAACAACTGAGACTGTAAAATGTAACCTATTCATTGTACATAGCATTCTCTCAGGTAATAACTAATACAGAAGTTACAACTGCATGGCATTATCCTGGACAATTGTTTCTGTGTCATGATTCAATATCACAACGGCAAAAAGGACTAGGTGGGCGGGGCTAAAGGTTCAAATTAAAACATGTTCCTTAGCTGTGGTTTGAAATCAGGTAACCATTATTTTCACCATACTAAAATTTCAAACTTGATAGACTTTATAAAATTAGCATTTGGGCACCAAAATCTGTAAAGTCTTTTTTAGACAATATTGTAATTTTCAACACAAAATAACAGTTTATTACACAATATGGTCTTAGGAGTTACTAGTACTAGTTACTAGTTCAGGAAAGGTCAAATTGTATCGAGTTGTGTGATATCTGCTTAAATGAGTATGTAGTTTCTATACTAGTTTTAGTATTGCTTTGTATCTGACTTTCAATACTTCTATCAACTATCAGGTACAGGCCCTTACATACAATTTATGGGCCACCTTAAAGCCATTTGAATTTGTTATGTACAACATTCTGACACTGAAATATTAGAAGAATAGTCATACAGTTGAGACGGCAGTCTGGGTTGAGCGTGTAATAACATACAGAGCAACGTACAAAGCATTACTATAACATTAACATAGTACAAAAGGACAACTGCACCAAATAAACGCATATGGAGAGAATAGTTGAATACCAAACAATAGCTCTTACATATGTGCATAAAAAGCAGATTAGGTTCACATTGCACTTACAGAGACAGAAGACACTATCAAACAGAAACAAAGCAAACATCAGGGTCATGAAGTCAGAAGGTCAGTATTAAATATAGCCGAGTCAAAGTGAGACATATTACTAAAACAGATGGTTTAACAGGCTGCAATCTGTCATTTGAACAAGGAAAAAGTTAGCATGAGCAGTTAGCTGTAGCATTAGCTGCTTCAAAGAGTCAAACAATTTGTAATTTCTTTTCACCAGTGATGACAAAATGTAATCTTTAGACCTGGCAAATAGTAATCAAACATTACAAAAAATAAGATAACATAAAAAAATATATACTGGACATATGCCAAATTCCAGTGGTCCTCAGAGGTTATGTTTTCAGAGTTTGGAGTTCCGACTTGTGAATTTACACTGGAACATCCATCCATCTCAGAATTCCTACTTGGAAACTGTGTATGGATAAACTTTTATATCTGACAGTTAAAATACTGACTGTTATTTTCGCTGTAGTTACTCCCTTCTGTCCACCTGTGCCTGTGAACCTGCTCCTGCACAGCGGCTGAGCGTCTGCAGTCATCAGTGCTCTGTTTTACTAATGACACACAGGGGTCACATCAGCAAAAGCAAAAATTAACTCTCAATCATTGATTTGTAACTTACAATTGTAGTACCAATATCCAGCTTTATAACTGAACTTTGATTACTATTTTTGGCTGAGTTTAACACTTCCTCTAGTTTTTATTGCTAGTTTTAAGTCATTATTGTACATAAGCTTTAATGTATTTGTAATTGTTTTTCCGACATAACCAGTGGAACACAGAAACAGAAACTCCTAGTTCGGACTTCTGAGGAAAAATGGGACGCAGCGAATGTTTTCTAATGATGATGTAAGTGATGTTATTATTATGGGGCTGACCTATTTGAAACAGTACAGTCCGTTTCAGGCCTCAGAGTTTGAGAAACGAGATGATCATAAGTCTATTCTTTCTGCCTTGTGACATTTTTGACAGTACAAAGCAATGGCACACGAGGAGAGCACAGGAGGGGACAACTGAATGCCTAATACAGATGATGCACGATCCCAGAGAAATATCCGATCAGTTTGAAATTTTATAGAATTTATAAAATTTAGGAAAAGCACCAGCGGGATAACAAAATATTTTCTTAAATCTGTATTTGACTTTTAAAAATAACTCTAATCTTTCCTATCTATTTTACATAAAGGCAGGTTTAGTCAAAGACAGGGCAGAGAGGTCCAGTGCACGTACAGTAACAGTCACGCGGGTTTGGTTCAAAAGATGATGTCTAAAGTGCTGATGAGGAGAGCAGGGCAGTGAAAACAACTGGAGACACTGAACGCAACATCAATGCACAAGGTAACAGTACAAGCGCGAGGAAATACTCTGAAGTACACGCCGCTCATACAGAGATCAGAGGAGGGCTGGATGGAAAACTACTGCACACACAACAGTTTCAAGTCGACAAAAATTAACTATTTAGTTTATGCTGTGTTAGAAATTTATCTCTAGTTCTATTTCATCATACATTTTCAAATATTTATACTTTGCAGTGACGTCATACTGGGGGTGTTCTGTATGTATGTGTATGGAGAAAAGTTCAGCAGTTACCATGGTGACACAATGCACACATTAGCATACACAGCCAAGTAATGCCAAAAATTCAAATTCAAATGGATTAAACCACACATTTTCAGGAACCTGATCAATATGGTCCTGTTCATGGTCCTGTTTAGGTGTTTGATTTTCAACAAAAAATGCAAGAGTGACTAACTGAAAAACTGTTGGCTAATGCTAGCTAGCTTGTGACTATAATGTTATTTGAGAGGGACATGTTTAACAGCACAAATCAGCTCATCCGTTGTAGTTCCAGAGCAGTCAGTTCTTTATAGTTAGACTGTGTTAAAACAAAGTGCAGTTTAAACTTGAGTAACAGATCTTCAGACAGAGCAGTGCCTCTAGTTAGCATGACCCCCGACCCCCCACCCCCCACCCCCGGAGAATGCTGATGATATCAGCTGCAAAGTATCAAAACTCAATATTTTTTGCATATCACGAAAACAAAAATATCAGTATATATTTTTTCGATATATTGCCCACCTCTGATTAGGGTCCTGGTCTGAAGGGTTGCCATGCCGACTGTCAGTGTGTATCTGGAGTCTATCCGCACAGCCCTGCTCCATAGCCATAAGCGACACAACATAAAGAGTACAAACATGACCAAATACATTCTCTTTCACTGTGTCTAGAGAGGCAGTTCACAAAAATACAACATTCCACTAAAGCAGCTGCACTTCCTCATTGTTCAAAGTACAAAAGAAGAATCCCACCATGGCACCGCTGTTGTGTGGTTAGCTAATTTATGCTAAGGGTTCAATTTCTCTTCGACATCAAGATTTTTTGCATAGTTCACGTTCACACTAATGCAGTCACATTCTGTACAGGTTGAATAGAAAACAAAAGCTCGTAAACATAAAACATCTTTGTGGATAGATCTTTAGGGTTAAAGTGAATAATCGTTTCTCTACAGTGCTCTGTTGACTGGACTAAGCTAAGTCTGTAGCAGGTGTAAGTAGGAAGTTCCATGGCAGTATGTTTACAGGTCAGTTTTGTTTTAGTGTTGGCATGATACTAAAATTTCAAACTCCATTTCAATATTAAGGAATAAACCCGATACTCAATACTGATTCCGATACTACAGTGATGATTAAAAACATTTTCTTTAGACAACAGAATGTGATTTTCTACATTAAATTACAGTACCTTCTTTTATATTTCCATCTGGCCTTATATCTGTGTATTCCCTCAGTTGTCCAGGTAGGTTCCATATAATTTTAATTGTATGGAGTGTATTAACTATTCTACTATGCTGCGTGTTTTGAGTTCAAAATAGTAGCCAGCTTTTGCTGACCTACAATCTAATTTTAATAGCAAACTGTCCGTGTAAACGTACTTCAGTTTTGCCATATGTTTTCCTACCAACACTAGAGCCTACTAAACTAAATAGAAAACTCCACTTAAAAATAGGGGGCGCTATATATTTACATTGTGCCTTTCTGCATCTTGAAAGGTATTACATAAATAAAATGTTTGTTATTAGATTTAATATAATATTCATATATTATTATTTCTAGATCTGTAGTGTTTTCCTCCAGTTCAGAAGGATGGCCAAACCATTTTTTTCACAATAAAAATCTTTAACATGTACTGTACAATATGTTTACCATTTATATATTAATTATTTTTGCAACCAAAATCTTTTTAAGGCAAAACAAGTATGCACAGTGTTTTGTGATTTCATGCATAACTGATAACTGCTATTTAACAATTTACAAATTAAAAAAATTAAAAGTTAGAAAACATTTGGGCAAAACAAAACAGTTCAGACGTGTTTTTTGTACAGTAACAGGTGTAAATGTGTCTTAAAACAGTTCATTCAGTCATTTTTGTCAAGAGTTTCAGAGTAAAATCATGATTCTAGGTAAACATCATAAAGTTGCCGTTGAATATTCCAGCCGCTGACAGTAGCTATGTAGTGTTCATGCAATGGGGGTTTTTTTTTGAACTGTGGACAAGCATATGCATGTTCATTTCATAACTGTAAGAAGCTTCAAAAACGGGGGTTCCCCAGCCTTTATGATATTTAAACTATTAGAAAAAATGTTTCTTAAGTGTAAATAATGCATAATGTTTAAATATAATTCTCCCCAGTGTGATGTCATCAGTGTGTTTTAAAACCCTACTTCATACACTACCAGTCAAACGTTTGTACTACTTTTTACATTGTATATATAAATATGCAGAAGACATCAAATATATATGAAGTAAGGTGTAAAGAATTATGTAGCAAAAAGGTATTTCTAATTCTAATATTTTTTTTTTTTATGTTTTATATTCAAATCTAGTAGCCAGCCTTTGCTATGTTGAAAAATAGTTAGTAGTTATTTAACTTCAATAAATATCTTACTTCATATATTTGATGTCTTCTTTATGTATCTAAAATGTAGAAAGTAGTAAAAATTAAGAAAAAAAAACTGAATGAGAGGGTGTGTCCAAACTTTTAACTGATAATGTATCTTTCAACTTGATTCTTGATTGGTGCAAACTACAATTTATATTTACTACAAGTATTCCACCAAATTAAATAAAATCATAAAACTTGTCACATGCATTTTAAACAGGGACAGTGGCAATTTGCCTGTATGCCCAAAAGCTCCTGGGGGACATTTTAATTCCACAGAGGTTCTCAGGGAGAGTGGGACTTGGAATCTACTATTTCTTTACTTGGGAAACATTCAGAATGTGTGAAAACGAGGCTCTATTCACTCATAGGCAGAATGTTACATTGGACATAAATGTGTCTAGCAGTGAAAAGTTACAGATGCTTAAAGCTCAACGTGATAGAACCAAGACTCTAAACGAAAAATGTCATTTAAAAACATGGTTGGGGGACCCCTGTTCTAAAGTGTAGAAGCTGCATGTGGCCTCCAGGTGCTGTGACTACTGTCACATTAAAATAGTTTTGTAATAAAATATGGCTGTAAACAGCACATAGCATTTCTTTCAAGAGACTGGTTGTAAATCAAACACATTTGTACAGTAACTGTTATGGTTTCCAAATTGAAGAACGTAATGAAGTCATACTCTCAGATGGGGGGCAAGAGCCAGATTTCCCTATTTAATACAAAGTACTTTCCCATTTAAACACCATCCCCCCATCTGTATTAAATATAATTGGCCTATAGAATGTTGAGATCTCATCTGAAATCCAACAGTGAGACACTTGGGCTGGCTGCATGTTTCCTCTGCTGCATGTCAGTCCAAACCAAAGTTGTAACGTGGTTACATACGGAGGAGGGGGGTCACAGTCTATCCATCCTGAATGCGTCCTCCGTGGCAGCGTCAGTCAGGATCACGTCGGGGTCATTGAGCATGTGCAGTCCATCCAGGGTCAGGGGGTCCAGCCTCAGGTCGTCAAGGGGAAATGGAGAGTCCAGGTCCAGATCTGTGGTGAGGCAGCCCAGGTCTTTGTTCAGGCCGGGTGGAGACTCGCCGCTCACTGCAGGAGAGAGAGAAGAGCAGGGTTAGGCCTGTCATGATAATTACTATACCAATTTCAATACATTTGGTCAATATTTGTCGTGGGGACTTTTTCTCTGTGTTTTTTTTTTTTTCTATATTATGATTAGGAATGCACCGAAGCACCGATCCTGACAACGCCTGATACTCCAACTGATAGGCGGAACTGATCTGCTGATATTCAACACCAGTATCGTATCGGTGCATGCTAATTGTGATCTCTGTGACAATCTGTGGTGAAATCATTGTATCGTGATTCACTCTTCCTCTGTTTAATGCAGCACTGAGCTCAAAACCAGACACTTTTTCCTACCCACTGCTCCTGTTCGTGGGCCTCTGCCAGATTTTGAGTTAGCGACAGGAACTTCCAGCACAAGCAAATGAGCAGGAAAAAAAATGACGTGTACATGAATCGTGATAAAATCTCACTGTCGCCGTAAACATCATCACAACAAAGAGTCACACAGCTGTCAGCATCTCCGATGGATAACTGCACTTCATTTGTACCAAAATGACTATACGACGATGCCAAATCTTACACGTATCACCGATTAAGAAAATAAAATTGGAGAACGTCATAAGTGGATGTACGCCAGTGGTGGTGAAGATGGGGATTGATCGAAGCAACGACATCTTGAATACAGGAGAAAAAAAGATTACTCAAACTCACCCGAATCACACAACTAAAGAGAAGGTCCAACAACTATAACATGGTTAATTTTGCATCATAGGTCTGCTTTAATGACAGCAAAATACTGCAGTTGTTCATTCAAAAGCGCATGCAGTCACTAAACTCACAGCTGATCAGTACAATTCAGCAGTTTAAACGCTTATGACGATTTTTGAGCTTTTTTGTCAAATCCCTTCAAGTGGCTTTTAAGTGAGAGGAAGCAGAGCCACAGTGGAGGACTGCACAACTGTCTGCCTGATTGTTTGAACTTGACAGCTTAATTACACATTTCAGAAACAAGGCAAGTCACAACTGACAATCTGGTTCTAAAAGCAACAGAGCAGGTTTGTCCTCAGATCACTCCCTGTCCTCTGTCCGGTAATCCTGCTCGATTCTTCTCACTAATAAACCGTAAGCCTTTAACAGTTCTATAAATCCAGATTTAGACTGCAGTTCAAAGTCTTCATAGTAATAGTTGTCAAAAGTCCTCATTGGCTTTGAGAGGACTTTGTAACAGTTAGCCATTGAGCGTGGAGACAGTAATGCTATGCTGCCATATTAAGAAGAAGGTAGCTAGCATTTTTATTTTTGTTAAAGAGGGAGTATTACATGTCTATGGGGGTATTACATCTTAACACGTAACAGCATGGGTGACATAGGCGTGTGGTGAGGAGCGTTTGAATACTTTGCTTTCTTTGTAAATTTTTCTGGACCTGCTTAAAACATTGACCATATCCCTATTATCAAAAAATCGCTTTCAAATTGAAACATAATTACAAAACTTGGCAGAAAAATCACAATTGGATAATTTTCCCCAACCTTACTAACTGTTCCACCACTGTGCTGGCTCGTCACATCACAAACACGTCCACCTGCTTCTAAGTTGTAAACGCAAAAAATGATCATCTATTCTAGAGAAGCACTGATTCAGCTCTGATACCGATGTTGATACTTTGGCTTTAAGTGTCTGACAATACCCAATATCAATCGGTACCAGAGCAGAGAGTGAAAATATGATTTATTTCTTTTAAAGACAAACAGCAAAAGGTAAAACATGATCCAATTGTGTCTAACTGTTATTTATCATTTAAAGTAACTACAGGTGCAGCTCTGGAAAAATACAAATTTAATATTATGAGAAGTTTTGGGCCAACATTGGTCAGTATATCGCCAATTTATAGACCAAAACGGGATATTGGCTGAACTGATATTTTGAAAGTCAATATCTGATCCACCAAAATTCAATATCAGCACCAGGATGAACAGATCGTATTGGTCCATCCCTAATCTATTCAGAAAACTATTCATTGTATCTGTCTGTTGCCTTGTGGTACCTGTGAGGATGATGTTGGGGATGTTGCCGTGGTTACTGAAGCCCAGCCCCTGCATGTCCTGGAGATGTGGCCCACTCAGCCCCATCATGAGGGCCTGGGAGTAGTTGAGAGTGGAGGTCTGGTTGTAGGGTAGGCTGTCAGAGCTGACGGGGGTCTCGAACATGTTAAACTGTTCCAGCTGAAACACACACACACACACATTACACCATGAGTGAGACTGGAGCAGAGAGAAACTCCTACTGCAAACACACTGTGGCAACACTAAACCTAAAGTGCACACGACAGGTCAGACTACTCATTTCACTAAAACATAGTTAAAAATTATGTTAGTTAGTTTTTTGTAATTTTTTAATTTTTATTTTGGTGAAATTGATCATTTACTTCTTGGTTGAACATAGGGATGCATCAATCTGATTGGCGTGGATACCGAAAGATCTGCTGGATTGGATATTGGCTTCTAAATATCAGTTCAGTCAATATCCCGTTTGGACAAATAAATTGATCGATTGATAAATTGATTTACTGGTCGTATTTGTAAATTTGTAAAAATTAGACTCTCTGGGTCAAATTTGTTCTGCAATTACTTTAGGGAAACAACTACATAACATATTTGGGTCAGTTTTGTCTTGTGTTATTTTTGTTTAATGGAAATAAATGCTGTTTTCCGTCTCTGCATTGGTAATATTGGGTATCGACAGATAAATATAGCTCTAGTATGGCAATCTGTATTGGAACTGGAACTGGAACATGGGCAGCTGATATGACACACACAGAGGTCATTCTATAACACTTACCCAGCAACCATAATGTTAATGAGAGTCAAAACCTGTCCAAATCACACAACAGCTGAGACTAACAAAAATCTATTTCACATTTATTTTGTTAAATGATGGTTTAACCTTTCAGAACAATGCCATCCTTGTGCATAAACTGGATAAGAAGGACGCTGATGACATACTATAGGTAGAAGTATCCTATTTTAGAACTCACCCTCTATGCTACGTTCTCCATTTTTGTACTTTTCAACTTTTTTCCACTAACTGCCACTTAATTGATGTAAAACTATCATAAATATTTGCTACACTATCCTGCCAAATCAAATCAGAATTAGAAAAACATGAAAACCTGTCGTATGTACTTTAAGAACATCACGATTAAACTTTTTGAATCTATTGCTCAGCGTGTAAGTTTAGTTTTGTGTAGTATGAGGTGAAGTTTACAAAAGTAAAAAATAACAAAACCATGGTAACATGTCTACAACAATCTCCTTTTTAGGAATTGCTTTTAAAAATCACCTCAAGACGTCAGTCTAGACTCTAGTCCATGTAGAGCAGAGCGCAGTACCTGTTGTGAGAGTGCACTGGTTCACACTGAGCTCAGGGTCAGGGGGTCAGGGTAAATATCACTTACTCCAAAACACACCACAAGCTAAGGGAGGTGCGTAGATACATTTACTTGAGTAACTTTTTGAAGAAAGTATACTTTTCAAAGTACTTTGCTAACAAATTGTTGAGGAAAACGGCCCTCTCCTCTCGTGTTCGGTAGTTTCTGCTAAAACAAAGAAAAACCTTGAAACAGAGATAAAAGTCAGAGGATAATTTACTTAATCAACCAGTAAAGAGCA
This sequence comes from Periophthalmus magnuspinnatus, assembly GCF_009829125.3. Lineage (NCBI taxonomy): Eukaryota > Metazoa > Chordata > Actinopteri > Gobiiformes > Gobiidae > Periophthalmus > Periophthalmus magnuspinnatus. The sequence continues at coordinate 12,014,779 of NC_047142.1, forward strand.
ATACGTGTACAAAAAGTCTCTGCATTACTCTTGAGATAAAAAATTTACAATATATACAAATGCAAAGAGACTGTATAAAGGCTATTTGATCTACAAAGATATGAAATAACACATCACAATTGAGGACATCTAATAAAAAGTGCTGTTACATCATTTATGATCTGAGTACGAAACAAATCTGGGGTGTAAAAGATCTCTAGACTTCAATTAGAAAGAGGTCTGAAAATTTGAAACAAATACATGGATAAATTGCTATATTGGCACTTCACATTTGCAGAGGTGAGTAGTACTCAGTTACATTTATTCAAGTACATTTACCTGAGTAACTTTGATAAAATTGTACTATTTTGTTTGTTTTTTTATGTAGATTATTGCCTGAATCATTTCATCTTAAAGGCGCTGTAGCCTACCTGACTTTGCTAGTATGAACTAGTCCACTTGCTTTGTCCCAAAGTTGTTCCTCACTTCTTCACACATTACTAGCATCCTAATTTTTCACTACAATGAGCTTATAAGCACTTTTCTAAACTCTCAGAGGCTAAACCAGAGTTTTGTCGTCATTATAATGCTAGCAACAGTTAGCATGCTAACATCCTTACTTCCTTGTTCTCCCCAAAAGCTCAGCATTTCGTCCAGGGCTGGGATTTAACATTCTATTGTAACCATGGCAACTCACTTTTAATCAGTTTTTCTTTTTGACAGGACAACATTTTATTTAGACCTAAAATTATAAGAAAAACACATCCAGTTTTTCTTTTCTGTTGATGCATCTGAGGCACCATTTTACTCCAAACAAAGTTAAGCCAAACAACAACAACCATTTTGTGTTTAGTGGTTATGCTCAGAAATGTTGATTTCTGAAAATATATTTGCTTCACAATCAGATTAAGGTTAGGATTAACATCACGGTTAGGTTTAGGAACAGGTAAATGTATGGTTTGGGCACAGGTTTGCTAAACGGGTGTTGCTGTAATTACATCTGCTGATTATGAAATCAACTCACTCTCTATAGAAGCACAGCACATAGCAGTTCGTTAGCTATGACTACATTGAGGGCTAAGTCCCGCACCCGGACGAAGTCCCTAGAAACTCCACTCTACTCTCTCTGGCCTTGACGTTTTACTTAACACCAATATAATCCCACTTCTCCTTGTCAAAGTGGCTAAGAAGAAGCTAATCCTGAAGTTTCTCTTGAGGATGTGCTCATAGAAGCCTCAGCACAAGAATGGCTGATTGGATTGTGTGGCCTTTATAATGTCGGAGTAATTGGATCATGGTGCAGTCCGTGAGCAGCCGCAGGAAAAGTGAATTATGAAAATGAGTGCACATGCCCCCACAGGGCAGAGCAGGGCTGAGCAGGCTCCCAGGGCTCCCAGGGCTCCCAGGGCAAACAGGGCACAATGTCACTGTGCTTCAGTTTAACTTCAGATACACGCACATCTCTCTCACTCCTTATTTACTCAATATATATGCAGACTTCAGCCTTTAGTTTAAAAGCCCTAGATACACTCTTCCACTCAGCATTTGCTTCATAACAGGTGATGAATTTAAAATCCATCACTGTACACTCGAGGTTGGCCTTCACTATTTGTCAAAAGAGAACAACACTGTATAAAATGTATTCATAAGGACTACTTGATAGACTGCCTGTCACTTGAACTTTGATACAGGAACTTCTAATACAAGATCTCATTTTGCTCCCCAAAAATTGAACACATTTCAAGGACATGCAAAATTGGATACACTGGGGCCACTAATGCATTTTACTAATCTGATGATAAACATTTATAATCAGACCTTCGGTTTTTAATATTTTAAATGGACCTAAGCAGTTATTTGTTTTGTTTGTTTTGTCTGTATTGTTCTGTATTTTAACAGGGCGATCGTGAAAATGAGAGTCTGGTAGTCTCTCTGGCGCTCTCCCTGTAGAAATAAAAACAAGGGACATTTGAGAGACACATGACACAACTCCACAACTGTGATTGGACCGTTCCAAGTTAGGACAGAGGTTTGTCACACTTTATGGTCTGATTCCACACCCTTGGATTTTAAAAGAATGTAGAAGGGACTGGCTGCTCAGGCAAACTCCTTACAGCTGTGTGAGTGCTGTTTGAAATGGATAACTGTATTGGTGAGTAAATTGCTAGACAGTTGTTTCGATTGTTCCCAGGCTAAATATAGCATGCTTTTGTTCAGTTAGTTTTACATGTTATCATTTTATTTAGATTAATAATAACATAATAAATGTGTGGATATGAGTTACAGTTGTAAAAAGGATGCACAATATTGATGCTTTGCAGTGACATCACACTGGGGGTGTTCTACACGTATCTCTATGGAGATGTTCCGTAGTTACCATGAGACATAATGCACACATTTGCAAAAACTGCCAAAAAGTTTAAAGATTTTCAAAATGGATTTGGAGTATGAGATACGGCTGTTAAGAACTGCAATATTGTTGTTATTGCTATTTTAATAGACTTTTTAACACAAAAAATTCAGTTAAACTCAAACAAAAAAATACTTAAATTTACAAGTGAAACCGTGTCAAAACAAAGACTTAACAGAGACAAAAACATATTCTAAAAAATTCCTTGCTGTTACTGTGATATAATGAGTATGTTACGATGTTGATTATTATGTCAGTCAGTTTTGTGATATTGATACTTTTTGTGATATATTGAGCATCACATACAGTATGTACTGTACTTCTGATTATAATATATATATGGGGGGCTGTTATGTTTATTGAGGTGTTGGGGTTGGGTTGTTTGGCTGTGGGGTGGTTGGGACTGTTTTTAATGCACTGTAAAGCACTTTGTGTTACATTTTCTGTATGAAAATTTTTTTTTGTTTTTTGTTTTTTTTTTATAAATACACGCATGATCTAATACAAACCACAAGGATAGCCAACACAACATATTCCAGTGTTGTGAGCAGTGCCTACCTTTAGGTCTCAATCCAAACAGAATTTACATACATGATACTCAGCAGCACGACATACAAACTACACCACATTTTACTCTAGGAAAAAACAGGGAAAACACAGAACACTGGACCAGGGACACAGTGCTGGAGGACTATGCACATAGCAGCAGTGAGGAGAGGTCAAAGGGCACGTCACGCCAACATCACCAAAGAATGCACTCAGATCTGGGCAAAGGGCATTAACCATTGTGAGAGCTTCAGTAGAACGACCTATCCTCTTAAATGTACCTGTTGTACTCTTAAAGAGCCCATATTACGCTATTTTGTGATCTATGTTATAATGTTGTTTCCTCATCAAAACAGACCTGGAGTTGTGTTTTATTTCATCCACATTCATGCTTAACACTCAAATCCCGCATATCGGCGCATATTGGCATACTGTTGTCCCATAATAATAATAAAGGTAGGAGGAGATAACAATGTTCTAACATGGCTTAAGGCTGCGCAATATACGACCTTTAAAAACATTTATCTCATTTTGCCCAGATCTGCTACCAACATCACAGAAGCAGCTGCTACAGGGGTAAGCCACAGATTTGGACTCCACAAAGCCAGTGTAAAGTGGTTTAGACTGGTTATCAATGGAACTGAACCAGTTTAGACCAGTTTGGAGTGGGGTGGTCCCGGGCCTTACTTGGGGTGAGCCTCCGGGCGAAAAGCCTTGGTTGGAGACAGGGGACGTGGGCGACTGATTGGCCGAGGATCCCATTCGGCTGCGGTACTGGGAGAAGGCCTGACACTGACAGAAGACACAACTCTTCAGAACCTCCTTCAGATGTCTAAAAATAATACCTCACTACCTTGTTTCCTACTTTGCCTCTCACTTTTCCTTTCGATCTTGCTTCCTCACTCACTTCCTTCCTACCTCCTTCAGATGTCTACAAATAATATACTTTTTCCCATGACTCATTATTCATTACTCCCCTCTTATCCAAATTCTTATTTCTGCCAGTGCTTTTCTGTTTAAATGCAGCTCTATCCGCAAACACATGTCATCTACTTTTCCCCGCCCACTTCTGCTATTGGTCAGCTTTGACCTGAGTGAGTGACAGTTGGATTTCTCCAATCACAGTCAAGTGTGAACTCTCATAACAAGCAGATGATACAATAAATGCATCTGAAATGCATATTATACTATTTCCATACTTTCCTACTTGGCTTCCTACCTCCCTTCTTACCTTGTTTCCTTCCTATCTTGTTTCCTACCTCACTTCTTACCTTCCTTCCAACCTCTCTTCCTACCTTGCTTTGTACCTCCTTTCCTTCTTTTCTTCCTTCATTTCTCACTTCCTACCTTGCTTCTACAAATTTCTTTCTGTACTAGCACACTTCCAAACTACATCTTTTCTTAGTAATCATATTTTCCTGTCTACCTCCTTCCTACCTCCTTTCCTACCTCTCTTTCTTCCTACCTCCTTCAAATGTCTACAAATAATATACTTTTTCCTCATGAATCATTGTCAAAATTCTTATTTATGCCAATTCTTTTCTGCTTAATTCAGCTCTATGCTTTAACATGTACTTTTCCCACACACTTGGTCAACTTTGACCTTCGCTGAATGATTGACAGTTGGATTTAACCAGTCATAGTGAAGTGTGAACTCTCAGATGAAGCATATGACTCTATAGTTGCATCTGGAATGCAATATACAGGTGCAAAGTGTACATACATTTTGCTAAAGCTTTTTCTGCTATCAGGTTTGCTGTTCACTCATTTAAAATTGAACTGCATCAAAAACTGAATGTAAACTGAATGTACATTTACACTTACATTTTAATTTTTTGAGTGCAGTAATACACAGTCTTCCTGTGTTCATCTTTGGGTTGTGCACTATGGGGAGAGGGTTTGAAATGCAAGATTCTCTTATCTGGCGCACGCTCGATGACGGCTCTGCGCTACATTAAAAACACTGTTTGAACTGGTTGTATGGATATATAATTCATGTTGCTGGAGGCTTATGCGAGGCAGACCACATACGCCCAGGGACTAAACACTGCACAACCTTGGATCACGGACACACTCGCTGTACACAACCAAATAGAAGAGATAGCAGCTTAAGAATCATAAATTGAAAATCAGCTTAAAATGTTGACATTTTTAAAAGGCTATAAAATATGGTCAATGTTTTAAAATTTTTAGAAATTTGTTGAGTTGTGCAATTTATTAAGATCAAATCAAAATAGCAATTTGAATGGTTGCAAATAGGCCGCAGTTTAAAGGTGCACTGTGCAACTTTTCCCGCCACCTGCTTCTATTGACCTAATTCCACGCCACCCACTTTTGCCTCTAAATGCTACTAAACCGCGCTCTTTGTGGAGGCACTTCTAGGAATTAGATTCATTTCAATGGAGAATTTGAGAAAAGTTTTGCTGTTAAAATCTGATATAAAGTAGGTTGATTTGAGTAAAATATTCTATGTTCATGTGACCAACAAGTCAACACTGCTCTGATTCTCTAGAGGCTTTAAAACAGCTTTGTAGTCCACATAGAACTTATTTACTGTTAAGATCTGCAGCCCCATGCAAAATAATATAACCCAAATGACGATTGCGGCGCCCACGGAAACTTCCAGAATAAGGTGAACTGACATAATGCTTTGCCTGAAATGTTCCACAATGGCATGATTTATCTCTTTGCAGATAAGCAAGCCAAGTTACAGGTCAGATACATTGACAGATTTCAGTCAAAAGTAATAAAATCTCTATAGAGACAAGCACATGCTGTGTATATTCCACCAGAAAAGTTACGCAGTGCAACTTTAAGTAATTAGCTTTCCCCGGCAAAAAAAAGTAAATATCCTGTCTCCAATTACAATATTATTCTGTTACCAAAACATATTCCGAAATGCATGCGATTATTGTTTTTCAGTGTTTAAAATGTCAAATGAACATTGCCTTTAACAACAAATAAATCACATAAACAAATTTGAATAAAAAATTACAAAATAAAAGTAACTTCGACCTATTTATCAACTGAGATTGTTCTGCACTAGCTTCCGTTGTGCTTGGAAGTTACCTATATGATTTCTGATGTTGAAAAGAAAAGCTTTTTTGGTTAGAAAAATAAAAAAATATTCCTCAAGTAAGATCAGAAGGACACGCAGAGCTGAGGAAAAATCTTGTAGTATTTGCATATTTATAAGTGTTGCATACTTATTTGTATACAGAAAGTAGTAGCGCGGTGCAGTTAGTGCCTATGACAGGTTAGACCACCCATTTCCCTAAAACACAGATAAAACCATTATATTTTAAGATTTTGCTAAAATATTAAAAACCTTTTCCCAGTTTGGCCATTTTTTAGGTTTATAATTTTACTTCCTGGTTGGAAATCATGACATCACACTAGAGAATTCCATAAGTGTTACCTAACGAGTTCAATATGAAACTGTGTAAAATATCTCTGCTGTGCTGTGAAAAAGTATTTGCACCCTTCTTGATTTCTTTCTTTTTGGCATGTGAGTCACACTTAACTGTTTCAGATCATCAAACCAATTTATATATTGAAAAAAGATAACCCAAGTAAACAGAAAATGCGTTTTTTCTGTGATTATTTTATTTGTTAAGAGAAAAATACTATCCAAACTTACAAGATCCTGTGCTTGCTAAATGATGAGGTAACTGTGATTAATCATATTATTGTGAAAAGCTGAGTTAAATTTCATAGACACACCCAGGCCTGATGTTTCCAGACTTTTCAAATCAAGAGATCACTTAAATAGAACCTGTGAGACAAGGTGAAGTTGGCAATATTGAGCAAAGACATCACGCACTGATCTAAAAAAAATTCAGGAGCAGATAAGAAGAAAAGTAATTGACATGTCTCAGTCTGGAAAAGGTTACAAAGCCATTTCTAAATCTTTGGAACTCCAGTGAATCATGATGAGAGCCATTATCCAAAAATGGAGAAAGCATGGTACAGTGGTGAACCTTCCCAGGAGTGGCTGGCTGACAATAATTACACCAAGAGCACATCGACGACTGATCCAAGAGGTCACAAAAGAACCCAGAACAACATCTAAAGAAACTGCAGGCTTCACTTGTCTCAGTAAAGGTCAGTGTTCATGACTCAACCATAAGAAAGAGACTAGGCAAAAATGGTGTGCATGGTAGAGTATGAAGGCGAAAGCCACTGCTGACAAAAAAAGAACATAAAGGCTCGTCTCACTTTTGCCAAAAGATATCTCGATGATCCCAAAAGGTTTGGGAAAATATTCTGTGGACTGATGAAACAAAAGTTGAGTGCATCCCGTTACATCTGGCGTAAAATGAACAGAGTATTTGATAAAAAGAACATCATGCCAACAGTGAAACACGGTGGTGGTAGTGTCATGGTTTGGGGCTGTTTGCTGCTTCAGGACCTGGACGACTTGCTGGAACCTGAAGGAACCATGAACTTTGCTCTGCTCTCTACCAACAAATCCTGAAGGAGAATGTCCAGCCATCAGTTTGTGACCTCAAGCTGAAGAGCACTTGGATTCTGCAGCAGGACATCGATCCAAAGCAAACCAACAAGTCCACATCTGAATGGCTTAGAAAAAACTAAATGAGGGTTTTGCAGTGGCCTAGTCAAAGTCCAGACCTGAACCCAATAGAGCTGCTGTGACATGACCTTAAAAAGGTGGTTCATGCTCAAACCCTCCAATGTGGCTGATTTAAAACAATTCTGCAAAGAAGAGTGGGCCAAAATTCCTCCACAGCGATATGAAAGACTCACTGCCAGTTATCACAAATGCTTTGCAGACTGCAGTTAGCCTTAGTAAAAAACAGCACTTAAAACTGCATTTGAGTTATCTTTGTCTAATATTGAAGTTTGCTTGATCTTAAATGGCTAAGAGTGACAAAGGTGCAGAAAAAGTAAGAAATCGGTAAGGGGGCAAATACTCTTTCACAGTACTGTATTTACAACAGGTATTATCCCTCCAACTTAAGTCAAAATTAGAGAATCATCAAAACGTGTCATATGCAGTTTCAACAGGCCTACTGAAGCTGTAACCTTGACACTTTTAGCAGTGCATTAGGCCATGGGAAAGCAGACTAAAAGTAGTAGGAGCTTACCACATTCATATCGATGGTCATGTTCTGAGGTGTGCTCTGGTTGTCTGTGGCAGAGTTCAGGGAGGGCATCTGGACCAGGCCTGTCTGCTGTACGGCACAGAGGAGAAAGTTGACTAGGGTTAGTTATATACAGTGTTGGGAATACATGAATACATATACCAAAAATATGTATTCTGAATACTAAGTTTGAGCAACTGTATTCCGGTACAGTTTCCTAAAATCAAAGGAGGGGCAGGTTTCACATCTGCCATCTACTGGTGAAAAAAAATCAAATACAATTACAGATTTTAGTTTTAAGACTATAATCACAAGATTACATTTTACAATTTGCCGGCCTCATTGCATAAATGCCCAAGTCATGTTTTTCTGTCTTGTTCTACTCTCCAGACCTCGCTGCAGCATCTGTACGACTCCTGGCTCCTCTCTCACCCAATCAGAAAGATTTTTTACAGCCCAAAAAACACTTTGCAGTTTATAAAATAATATATTTTCTGAAAAAGACTATGGCAATTATGCAGTTATGATGATGATGATGATGATGATGATGACGATGATGATGATGAAGCCCTTTATGCTGCTGCTCAGACTGTTACTGTTTATTACACATGTGCTGCACTAATTTCATTATTGTGCTTTTGTTTACACTGGGGTTATTGGATGGGCTTTTGCACCTTTTGTATTGAACTTTACATCAAAACTGCAGTGTTTGATGCTCTAAACGTAATTTAGTTGTTTTCCATGACAATGACAATAAAATATTGAATCTTGAATCTTAAGACACTTACACATTTTGATGAATTGTAAACATAATTACATAGCAACAGTTGAATTGTTTAAAAAGTGAATTTCCTGACCAAACATTCGGGTGAATCAGAAGTTAAGTAAAGAGTGTCTGACTTGTTGGCTGTGGTGCGTTGGCGCTGGGGGCTCTAGGCTGAAGAAGGCGTATTGAGACAACTGCTGCTCCAGATTCATGGCATTGATCGTAGCCTGAGGAGCACATCAGCACACTCAGTCAACACACGTCAATGCACTGGGCTATAGAGACAGGTGGCATAACAGTAAGGGCTGGGACGAGACAGAATTCCCACAAGACGAGAAGGAACACGAAATTGGCTCCACGAGAACAAGACAAGGTGAGATTTTGAAAGATTTGTAATAAACTGTCCAATCCGTTTTACAATTTTGTAGGGATGTAGCGATAACCAAAATACTGTGATGTTGTATCGTTAAAGGTCTCAATAATATCGTAGGCCATCACAAAATATCCAATTACAAGTCTTACATTACACTACTACTACTTACATTTATTGTTATGGGGCAGCAATAGCTAAAAAACAGAGGGAACTTCATATACCATGATCCTTTGCTGTTTCAGTGCAGACTACATGAAGAGATAGCTGTTATTTAGCACAGTCTTGTTAAAGTAAGACAAAACGAATATGTGGCTTATTCACAATTTTGTTCCTCCATAAAATATCACAGTAAATATTGTACCGTGAGATGCATATTGTGACAATATTGTACCCAGAGATTTAGATATCAGTACATCCCTACAATTTGGAGTCGTATATTTTTTATTTTTTTATTCTATTTAATACTGATGTTGTCATTATAGAGCTTGATAGATGTTTTGGAATTACAGCTCTCAGGGAGGTGTAACTGTAAGAAACATGGATAAAAAAATAATTTCCTCATGTGTGCACAGTCTTGTGGCAATTTTATCTTGCGAGATCTTGTGGCGCAAGATCTTGTCCGTCCTTAATAAACAATGATCAATATGGGTAAACAGTCACATTTTTATATAGCACTTTTCCATCTTAAAGACACTCAAAGCATTTTACATCAAGGAACCACTCATCCTATTCACACACACATTCACACAGTGGTGTACACAGACACCGGGGGTGAGGCAGGTTAAGTGTCTTGCCCAAGAACACAACAACAGCTTTCATCAGTGGATCAGACCAATGATGTTTATGTCAAGAGCAGGATTCGAACCATCAAACTGCAGATCAGTGGACACCACCGTACCAACTGAACTACTGCTGCCTGAGTGGACTCTAAAGAGTTAACTGCTCTTCTCTTTGATTTTTCCAATATGGTGCAAAGTGGTGAACTTGATTCAAGGCTGGTTACCATGTGTTATCAAGTCTGCGTTTTTACTATGTAAATGTGTAATTTTTAATATGTATAGGCCTGTCACAATAACACATTTTGAAATGCGATATATTGGTGATGTAAATACAGACGATAAATGATAGTACTGAAAACAAAGCAAGCAGAATTATCCTCAAAATTTATTCTAAATGTACAATATTGTTAAAAAGTTAAATAAATAACAGAGTGCAACAATCAAGTAGTTAGTTTGTGTCTATAATGAAGATAAACCTCATAATTCAACCCTTTACAGTTCAAATCTCAACATAGTACAGAAAAATAACGCACATTTTCCAGCTAGTAAAAGCACCATTTAAATATTGAGCTTCAAAAATTATTGTTTCATCTGTTATGTATTGCTGTAGTATTTACCGTGACAGGCCTACATATGTACATGAAAGCACTTCCACCAGCAGAAAGCACCAGGATTGGCACAAACTGTACTGTCAGTATCTAATTGTTTTATTGTCACTATATTGGCATTACCGTGAGCGCAAAACTCTCGTCTGAGTTGTGAAAAGCACTTATAAACTCATCATTGTGAATAATTAGGATGCTCAGAATGCATACGGTAAGTGAGGAATAACTTTGGACTCCTGCAAACTATTTAAAATGATCTACTGCACATCGCAACAGGTTTGTGAAAATTGAAGTGTATTGTTTTGTATCATGTTTTTGTATATTTAGGGAAATTTGTTTTGTGGGAGCATGGGTGATGTAGACTTAGGCTGAGCTTTGGAAAGGATTGTACGGCTAACCGTAAGGAATAGGGCCCAGGACAGATCACTAGATTACTCAAATATGCATGGATGACATATAAAACCTACTCAGACATATTTTATGAGGGAACAACGTTATAACATGGTAGAAAGCTACAAAAAGTTGATTTGCCATAATCTCTCCTCTTTAAATAGAATGGGGGTGGGGGTTAGTAATATATTACCTGGGACAGAGTGAGGGGGGGCTGCGTGGAGGACTGCTGCTGGTGTTGGGACTCTCCGGCGTTCAGCATCAGAGGAACCATGTCCGACTGGCTCTGCGTTTCCATGGCAACCAGGGGCTGCGAGGCGTTCACTCCTACCCGAAGCACCACACACATAAGTCAACAGGAAGGAAAAAGCAAACATCAATGGATATAACACTTTTTAAAGATACTATTGCATTATACAGGCTTTTTAAACTATTCTATACATCTTGGTATTACTCTTGTATAGTGTTGGCCAGTAACTAGTTACAAAGTAAGGGATTACTGTAATCAGATTACTTTTTATATAATTCAGTAATGAAACTAGTTACAACTGAAAATGTTGTAATTAGATCACAGTTACTTTTGTTACTTTTTCCCTTCATAGATCTGTGTCGTAAACAGTAAATGTTGGTTTAAGGATGAGAAATCAGAAAGTGCCATCAGTGTGAAGAATTCATGCTTTTTAGAAGTTGGTTCCTGAGCTGTGTGTTTCCCTTTTCTCAAGTAAACTTATAGTAATCAGTAATCAAATTACTTTTGAAATTAAGTAAGCCGAGAAGTAATTACATTACTTTTACAGTAATTGGCAGTCAGTAATCAGTTTTTCAAAACTGTGCAAAGTAATTTGGCCAACACTGTCCTTGTAATAAATCATAGCTTAAAATAATGCATGTCTTGAAAATACCCCCAGCTCCAGCAGATACAAAACCAAACAAAAAAAGTGGTGATGTGCTCCAGCTGCCCCGGGGGTGACTGAAGAGAGGCTGATAATATGCGCCAACGGCCCCTCCATCCACTATCAACACTCACTCACACACCACATTCATACTAGGCAATGTGGGCAAAGTGTCTTGCTTAAGGACACAACAACAGTTTGTACTAAAGCCACTGTAGCTCCTAGTATTCCCAGTAGTCTCCCATCCAACTCCTAACCAGGCCCAGCCCTGCGTAGCTTCTGAGATGTGACAAGATCAGGCTTTGTCAAGTAGGTTTGGCCACATCATTGGTTCATCATTTCATTGGTTCAACTTAACTCATGAGCCCGGTTAAATAACTGGTCATCAATGCTCTGAGTACAATCTGGGAAAGGACACACAGAAACTGGGGCGGCCTAAAACAAAAATCAGAAATAGATTGTCCAACAATCTTATGAGGAAAGGAAAAGTGCTGTTACCTTGTTGTGTGCTGAGTGAGTGTAAGCTGCCATAGGAGCCCGCCCCTGTGTCCTCTGAGTCCAGAGGTGTGGGCAGAGGAGGGGGGAACTGTAGGTTGGTGAGGTCGGGCAGAGAGCCACCCGTGCTGTGGGCTGCTGGTTTGAGAGAGAGGGACAACTGTTGCTCTGGAGACGGGAAGATGCTAAGAGACACAAGGCCAGGACAGGTTAGGCTAGCATACAGGTTAAAGGTCCTACATTAAGCAAAACGGACTCTTGAGAGCTTTAAGCCATGTTAGAATGTTTTTATATCTTCAAAACATACCAGGAGTTATGTTTTGATTCTTTCACACATGTTTGAGCAACCATGGTTTATTATTTTGTCTACATTACCAAAGCTCAAAAATGTTCCTGTCATGAAGTGGTAGTTTTCAAGTTAACTACCCTTTGTTCAGTAGAAATCGGCAATTCCAGAGCTGAAATCATCCAAATGATTCTGCTGAATTTGTATGGAGTTTAAAAACACAGTGGAGCACTGTATTACTAGATAACATCACAAGGTGGAATAGAGTCTTTTCTGTTTGAGAGAAGAACTCAGCCTAAATATGCAGGATGTGTGTGTTAAATATGTGTGAATGAAACAAAACACAACTCCAGGTGTGTTTGTGATGAGGAAACAACATAACATAGATTATAACATAGATCAGAAAATAGCATTGGATGGTTAATACTGTGAAATTTAAATTTCAAAGATTGCTGTTAAATAAATATGTGAATTAACTTTGTAAAACATGCAAGTTAATGCACATACATTTCTAATACATTATAATAGCAATAACATTTTAGTAGCTCAAAGGTGACAATGCAACTTCTAATAGAGGGTCTGCCACATGATAGTCTCCATGGAGATATTATGACTTTGCCTGAAATGTTCCTCTACTATAGTAAAAGAAAAACATAAAATATGTTAACAGTTGACAGACTTTATATTTTTCTTTTACTATGGATCATACCTGAACGACTGAGGGATTACAGAGACATTAACAAACACTGCCAAAATTGTTTTAAGATCATCTGAAAACTCAAGAAAAAAATACAAAATACAGTTAGCATCACACTGAGGGAGCGTTGATGATATCAACCGCAAAGTATCAATACAGGATTTAAGTATTCAATTACAGGTGCTTTTATTGACAAAAATAATCTTGAAAAACAAGCATTCTGACTGTCGCCACTCCACAGATCTAACCTAGACAAGTTTAATGGGGACACTGTGCAACATTACAGACAATAACATTACCATGGAGACAACAAGAGGAGGCCGAAGTAAGAGTCAGGTTTGTAGAGATGTAAGACACACAGCATAGATGAGTTAGTGCAACTAAAACACTCAAAATTAAAGAACAAAACCACTTTATTTTGCGTAGATTATTTTTTCTCTAGTTAAAGCCCTACCCAACACAGATCCAAAAAATAGACTATGAAACTAAAAGAGAGGGAGAAATAATTAGGACACATAAATAATTTGCACTAACATATACAACTCCCTCTCCTTTACCTGTGAATGCTCACTACCATACCCAGGCCAAACTCAAGTTAAACTTTAAACTGAGCTTTGTTTTAACACAATCTGACTATAAGACTGAGCTGGAACTACAACATGAGAGCTGCTTTGTGCTCTTAAACAAGTCTCTCTTAGCCAACAGTTTTTCAGTTACTTACTCTCACCATTTTTGTTGAAACAACTAAACAGGACCTGAACGCTCATATTGATCACAGGATTCTGAAAACATGCTGTTTAAATCCATTTTGTATTATTTTTTTGAGTTTTTAGATGATGTTAAAACTTTTTGGCAGTGTTTGCTAATGTGTGCTTTGTGTCGCCATAGTAACTGCTGATTATTCCACCATAGACATACATGTAGAACATCCCCAACATGGTGTCACCACAAAGTATCAATTGTGGTGGAGCGTTCAAATGCTTACTGTATTCCAGGAACTTTTGAACTCGAAACATTCTGCAGGAAATGAAAAACATGACAGCTTATAGTACGCAGGAAAAACTGAACAAATAAAATGAATATGTTGTTTAAAAATCAATAAATAGAAGAGAAATATACCTTTTTGCAATCCCAGTTCTGTCCGCCATCTTCAGATTCCTGTTTAAATCCATCTGGTACATTCAGGAGGAGAACTGGGAAAATAATGTTGGTAAATTATGTCTTCCAGTAACAAAAAGGCAAATGGGAGTTGTGTGGGTGGTTAAACAAAGCAGATGGGTCAATACTTAACTGCAAAATCAGCTGAAAATGTGTGTATTTTGTAGTGAATGCCAAAAAAGTAAAAGAAAATACTGCTAAACAGCACTCAAATAAAATTAATCAATACAATTTTTTAATAAATATTTATTATAATTGTGTGTAGGCCTGTCACGATAATTATCATATTGACTTACTGTTCAATCTATAAATGCTGGAACAATATTTTTTGGGGTCAGTATTCTTTCTTTCTTTCTTTATTCTTTATTTGACAGGGATCATGTACAAATTCATTAATCTTACAAGGAAAAGATGATTTGCACCAGATTTAGCTACTGCTACTTTCCATCTGCAGTCCCTGAGCAGGTGAACACACATTAAAAAACACATATCAATTAACAATTACAATATACGACTACCGATTTGCCATACATATATCCCCCCCAGTCCAAACTAATATAAAAATCATGATGTGCAGCTTTATACAGTGAGCACAGAGCAGCACCAACTAACTAGACTGATGTGGACACGTTTGATTATTTAAAATGAACTTTTTCAAATTTCTAGTAAAACTACTAAAATCCACGGACAATTTCAGACTGTCTGGAAGCTGATTCCACTGCCTAATGGTTTGATAAGAAAAAGCCGATTGAGCAAAGGCTGAGGATCTTTTTGGAACTATGCAATTTCGGTTTACAGAGGAACGAGTGAATCAGGTAGTTTGTTCATTTATCGTGTGTACATTTTCTTTGCACCACTGGGAGATTTTTGGTTATTTTTTGGCTTTATGATGAAATTTAAGCCCAAATAGATTGTATTAGTAACTTCTATGACTCATTACAGATAAAAACTAAAGTCTTTCTGTTTATTTATTGCAGCTCATGATTTAACAATATTGTAGATTTAGAATAATTTTTGTTGTTTAAATCTGTCAGTGGCATAAAGGTTAAGTATTCAGTTACTTCCCAATAGTTCAATAGTTTCAACATTATCATTTATCGTCTACATTTTCCTTCAGCAACATATTGCACTTCAAAATTTGTGACTGTGACTGCTCAATTGTGTAAAAAATAATAGTGACCTAAGTAGAAGAAATTACTATACTCAAGTAAGAGTACAATGTATTTGAGAAAACTACTACTCAAGTAAAAGTAACTTAAAGAGTAACTGTTGGGACATAACAGTTGATTTCTAATTTGAAGATAATGTAAATGGAAGGACAAAATATTAAACAATGCACAAAATCTGGTATTTTCAAAGGACAGACACAAAAATGAGACAAACTGAATCATATCTGAAGGAGCAGTGCAGGAAACACAAATATTTCATATTGTCAACATAAAACTTTTGTCACTTTTAAACTTACAAACTTTTACTCAAGTAAGAGTATTGCTACTTCAATAAAAATACTACTAAGTAGGAGTAAAAGTATGCTGCTAGAAAAGTACTCTAAAAAGTGCAATTTGTTTACAAAGTTCCTCAAGTAAATGTAACCACTAATGCCATGCCCACCTCTTAAAATGTGTTATCGTAACAGGCCTGTTTCTAATTAGCACTAAATGTTAAAGGTAAACTTGAAGCCCCAGAAGTCAGTAACATTACAAATTCTCAAGTACCCTTAACATTTGGATTTCCAGTGAATCCTGTTGAATACTGCTCCATTTCCTCATCATCCTTCAAAAGCCAGTTGTGAATAGCCTCTAATCAACCTGAAGAGTGCACTCAGCAGCAGACAGGACAAAGCCAGACCTTACTAGCAAACAAACTAGCTGACGGCAACACGGGCCCCGGCATGTTCGAGTACGGGGAATTGGTGCGATATGGAGATAGGGCCTTGTACTTCTACTTTCATTGATGGCTCCTGTGGTTTGACAGCACAGAGGGGTATACGCAGTTTTGATACACCCTCCTCTGGTCTTGTCATGATACTAAAATTTCAAACGCGATTTTGATACTAAGGAACAGACTCGATACTCAATACTGATTCTGATACCACGATGATGATAAAAAAACTCTTTGTTTAGACAATAGAATGTGGTGTGCAACAGTAAATGGTAGTACTTTCTTTTACATTCCCATGTGGTCTTATATCTGTGTAATACCTCAGTCATCCAGATGGTGTGGTCCATGTGTGTATACTAGTCTATGTGGTCTTGTACTTGTTCTGATACAGCTCAAGATCATTCTAAAGTTACTCAGGAAAAGTTCATTTCTGTCCTGTGACTTTTTAATATCAATACCTGCTCAGATGAGTTTTAGTATTTATTAGTATCTGATTTGCGATCCTTTTGACAACCCTACACTCCTCACTGAGTTCAAACTGGGCAAGGTAAAAATATCTACTGTGCACACTGAAGTATTGATTAGAAGTAGTAATATTCAAATGCCTCTGAAGAATGTTTTTGCCTTTATGAGCCTTTATCAAACACATGGCTGGGTCACTCTTTCACACTACATTAAATTTGGAACCAAACTGGACTGCGACTAACCCTGGACTTCACCATGACCATAAAAGCCTGTACTCAATTTTTTTCCATGTATTTGAGCGAAATTTGTCTTGATATACTGTTTAAGCAGCTTTGTAATGTCTGCATCTAATTATAAAGCATTTTACTGCCGACATTTTACTATCCAAGCCCTTTTCCTCCCTGATATGATATGTGTTGGAAAAGTAACTGAATACTTGTACTGAAAATACATATTCAGAGTATTCATTTGGAGTACCTATAATCCGTACAGTTACTTTTTCATTTGGTGGTATTAAGAATACAGTTACTTTGCTAAAGTACTTCATTATTTTGACTTTGAACTGCACAGTATTAGTGAGGAAAAAAGAAAACACAGCTCTTGCAGTGTGTACATGTGTGTGAACAACAAAAATAAAGCTGTTGTCATCAATATGTCATGTTTTTTCACTATAATGTAATGCAACTTGGTGTGAAAGTATTCTATGTATTCAGAATACAGTATTTAGATTTGCCCATGCAACAGAATATGTTACAAAATATATGTTGGGTATTCTGTATTTGGTAAAACAATTTTCAAAATATTTTTCCTATCATTGCCTGTATGTGAGTGTCTCTGCTGTGTGATACCTCTCTTGGGCTGGATCTCCTGGGAGCCTCCGTTGAAGGGACCCTGCTGGGCTGGGGTCAGAGTACTCTGGTGGAGAGCCGAGTCAGAGTTCACCCTGAAACACAATAGACGTGAGGCAGTATGTCGTGTGCAAATGTGAGGCTGTGTGCAAACGGGAAAGTACCGCTCTGCACAACTGCACTCATTTTAATGAATAGGGCTGCACAGTATGTCGCACAAATATCGATATCACTATACTGACTGATGCAATCATTAATATCGCGAGTAGAGATGCATCAATCCAATACTGGTATTGGCACCTATCCTGAAAAATTAGCTGGATAGGAAATCTAAAACTATTACCTTGATTGGACATATAAATTGATGTAATGAGATGATTTACTGGTCATTTGGATCAGTTTTGTCTTATTTAATTTTTTTAGTTTATTAAGGAAATAAATGCTGTTTTCAGTCTCTGCACTGGTATTGGCTGATATTGAGTATCTGCAGATAGTTAAAGCTATAATACTGAGATCAGAACTGAAAAAATGTTTTGTTTTGTTTTTTGAGGGCCTTGAAAAAGTGCTACATCACATGAATCCAATCCAGTCCTTGTCCAACTCACCCGTACCGCAGACACTAGAGCAGTAAATATTTGCCAGAGAATGCAGTGGTATCAGATTTATGTGCGAGTGCATCCTTACCTCCGCCAGCTGGTGTCGGGCGGTGGAGACAGGTACACAGAGCCGTACGGACAGCTGTCTATGTGCAGGCAGCAACTCAGGAAAATAACAACTCAGATTTATCACCTCATTTCTCCCTGTGCTTTTAGACGATCATAAAACACAAGACAGAGAGAGTTGGGGGGGGGGGGGGGGGTAATGTCACAAAGGAAGGTAATGTCAAAATGTAACAATGCAGTATTATCTATTTTCTAGTGGTACATTTATTGTAATATTGTTGGAAGTTTCAAAGTATAGTCAGAGGCAGGTAGAGTAGCCAAAAATCCACTCAAGTAAGCGCAATGTTACTTTAAAATAATATAACTCAAGTAGAAGTACAAAGTAGTGGTCTAAGAAATTACTCAAGTAAGACTAAAAAAGTATTTGCGAAAAGTAATATTCAAGTAAGAGTAACTTAAAGAGTAACTGTAATCGATTGTTTTGATTTGATTGAAATGGGTGTATTTCATATAAGTCTGTGCAGGTAGTGGTTTAACATAGAAATACTATTGTTAAAATGTATTGGTTCTTAAAAAATAGTGAAATATCGCCGAATATGATGTACAATACATCCATTATCACATGTATCGCCAAATTGTGATATTATCGTATCATGAACCATGTACTGTGTATCACATTGAATTGTGAGGGACCCTATGATTCCCAGCCCTAACTGTTCCACTGCTACTACAGGCCATCCACACTCATTTCCACTGGCGCTCTATGGCAGCCATATGAAAAGGATATCTGTCGCCCGTGCTTGTCCACAGACAGGGGCTTGCGGTGAAGTGACGTCATACGGTTCCTTTCTCTGTACACTCTGTCCACCAGGCCGTGATGCCGCGTGCCTCTGCCGCTGTCCGTCTGAGCGCAGCAAAACCAGATGGTACAGGGGTTATGCACTGACATCATTTCATTTTATTGCCTCATTCTTGTTCACAAAGCTGTTGTTTTCGCCCCATAAAAATTATTTCCTCAGCACAGACTTAGACCCATGTTATTTAAGGAGAGAAAGGTTCAGTTACTGACACACATACACCTTTGCCAATCACTAATTAAGATCCAAAGGTTGTGATGTCATCTGTATAATCTCTATTAATGAACTGTATGAATTTCACATGCTGTTCAAAGTAAGCATATGCAGGCTCAAAATGTGTATGTTCATTTGGTTTAATGAGATATAACATAAAACATGAGTCATATATGTGTATTCTGGTGTTCCTCAGGACTAAGGAGTACTGTTGGGGCTTGTTTAGTTCCAGTTTAGTTGTGGTTTAGTCCTGGTTAGTCAGGTCACAATTTATACCCTTTTTGTTTAGTGCATATGACACGTCACATTATCACTCAAATCTAGTTAAGATCATTACATTTCTAGTTAACATCTTTATAGTTTTCTATAGTTTGACAATTTTGGGAAGTTTATAATTTTACTTCCTGGTTGGACGTGGGACATTCTGGCCTACATTTTGGATGGAATTTTGAGAATCCGTAACATTATAGATAGAGGGATTATTTTTAGAGCTTGGCGCTACTTCCTGTATTTTTCAACTTTTTCCTCAAAACTTTTTTTCACAAACTGCTACTTAACTGATGTAAAACTACAGTAAATATTTTGCATAAATACTCTCATATGCACTTTTAAGCTGCGTTCACTTAGTAGGACAGCACCAAACTCAAATAATATATATAATAAAAATACTCCCAAAATGTAAGTTATTGTCATAAAACATGTTTTTAAATGCTTGTTTTTTGTTACCCCTAAAGTCTGTTACAGTTTAGTGTTGATGAGCATATGTTCTGATGGTGCACTCTCATTAGACTTTTATGGAGGCTGGACACTGGCTGCAGCCACACACATACACAGGGTTTGTTTACATGTAACAGCTGTGGAAGCTTATGTCCAACAGAAATATTTATTTAGGAGCACAGTCCTGTCCCTTAAGGTAATTCACGTTGTTTACTTTAGACCCAGCTATTGTTTCACTATTACAACAAATTCACCCTTTGGTCACGCCACCAAAAAGACCAAACAAACCGGGTCAATATTCAATAATTGTTGCTTTTTTTATTTAATTTTTGTATTTATTTTTTTTTATTTTTTTTGTAAGGATCAAACTTTATGTCTTCTAATTCAATTAATTTTACAAGCGAAAGAAAAAAACAGACTGAATATTGCCAATACATTTTAAAAGGGATGCTGTTTGGTAATACTAAAGAAGCAACTGCCTAGAAGAAAAAATTATATCCACATTGGTCTCATCCAACAAAGGAGAACCATGTGAAAACAAGTTTCATGTGACTATTCCAGACTTTGTTCCTCTGTCATGATGCAACAACATGTAACTGCATGTTACGTTTTAAGATGTATGTCTTAAAGACAAAATACAAAATGGATTTAAACAGCACATTTTCACGAGGATGTGATCAATACGACCGTTCATGGTCCTGTTAAGAAGGTAGATTTTCAGTTATCATATATTATTATTATTATTATTATTATTATTATTATTATTATTATTATTATTATTATTATTATTATTATTAATAATAATAATAACAATAATAATAATAATAATAATAATAATAATAATTTATCATTCTTTATGGTCAGATCATGCTAAAACAAAGCTCAGAATAAAGTCTAACTTGAGTAACAGGGTTTCAGACAGAACAGTGCTTCCAGCTAGCATCACACCCCAGGGATTGTTCATGACATCACCCTCAAAGTATAAGTTGTAGTGCATATTAACCAGACTAGTTTATTCTGTCTCTAAATGGACTAGCAACATGCAAATATAATAATGTATTGATACAAAGCATGTGTATGGTATTACATTTGAACAGTTCTATTTTGGCTTGTGATTTAACAGGGACAAAAGACTGAACTATTTTTAGTTTATTTTCTTGGTTAAACTAATCAGAGAATGACTGTACAATAAAAGTGTCAATCCCAAAACAATGAAGCTCTTTCCAAATGCCTCTCTGAGCATGAATGTTGTAATTGGTTTGCCGAGTCTTTAACATGATTATGATTTAAAGATCATGTTTGAAATAGGCTGGAATAAGATGGTTAACACTGAAGTTTTAAAGTGGAAGTATTATGGATACAAGTGCATGACATTATTATACATTATTTATTTGGAGATTTCTATTATATTATAACAATGTTCCCTCATCATAAACATGCCTCAACAGGTTTTAAATGTCATCCATGCATGTTTGAGCATTTTAACAATCTCTCTTACACTTGCACATGACAATTTTCCATAAATTCATAAAACCATTATATAAAACAATACACTATAACTTCACAAACCTGATGCAATGTGCTGTAGTTTCATTAGCGGAGCGACTTTTGACTCATAGCGTCATAAACAAAAGTGAAACTTATAAAACATGTTAATACGTTGTTTTTGGTGAATTTAGCATTTTAAAAACAAGAAAAGGTAACATGGTGATCTAAATAAGTTATGTGTTAGCAAATACTACACCACAGAAGTGTAATAACCTCTCTTTAAGAGTTAACTTAAGAGTTGCTGCACAATTATAAGAACAGTAAATATGGAGTCTTTCTACATAACGACTCAGAATTCATGTTTTAGTTTTTTTTTTAAAGAAATAGCTGAGAAAATTACAAGATGGGCTTTATTGTGAATTAGTCCACTCTTTTATATAATTTTAAGTAGAAGGTAGTGGTCAGATTAAAGGTGGACACTGCCTTATATCTGTTTGAAGGCAGGAGTTAACTACAACTAAACTAACATACCTGTTTGTTCACAGTTTCTGTTTGGTTTAATGAACTACACTAAGTGTGAACTGTGCCTGAGTCATATTTTGCATAATAATTCAGGCCCCCAATGGGTGCTCTCAAAACTATTAGCATACTGGAAATCACTATTGTTTTCCTTGTTTTGATTTAGGTCTGAGGATGGAGCTATAAATGGGAGATAAATTATGTCTAAGGCCCTCATTCTTGTTCAGAGATGGATTGTCTTTTCTAACAAAAATTGCCTCTTTAACTCCGCTCTCAAACCAGCTCTTTTCTTTGGCTAAGATCTAAACCTCACTATCTTCAAAGGAGTGGTTAGAGGCTTTGAGATTTTTATAAGAAAAATAAAAAATAACTAAACAAATTCCCCCACAATTTCAAAACAGTTGTTGGTTGATAGCAGATCCTGTTGTGGTTGAGAGTTACCTGAAATGGCCCATCTGTGGCACTGTTTCCGATTTGGTTGACATTTGGCAGAGAGCCTCCGTAGTACGGGCCCCGGTTTGGCCCTAGCTGCAGGTACTGAGCCTTCTGCAACTGTCAACACACAATCGCACACAAAGTCACATATAAGAAAGCATCGTTGGTACCATCAGTGAGATTACAGCCACCCAGAGTCTAAAATAAACTGGACTATATATTGGCATAACAAAAGGAGACTTTGTTGCTGACTGTGAGCGATGCTCTGATCCAGCTTTTTCAGTTCCGATACCATACCGTAGCTTTAAGTATCTACTGATACCTAAAGTTACTTTTTTTGAATGCTTCGATAGATTAAAAGCTGGAGGGAGGCGTTTTGAAATAGCATGCCTATTGACTTGACACTTGTAGATACATGTTTTGGAGTGAAGGATATTTTTACAGTGGAAATACAGGGGCACTTTTCAATTGTTTGAGTAAAAAATATTGAAATAAAAAACGAAAAGTGAAAAATGAAATTATATATATATATATATATATATATATATATATATATATATATATATATAAGACTAATATAGACTAAAGTTTTTTTGTTTACTTTATATTTTTTATATACCTACAGAAGACATCAGATATATGAAGTAAGATGTATGGAATTATGTAGCCAAGAAAAAAGGTAAACTCTGCTAAATATTTTTGTAATATTTTTATATTCAAATCCTCAAAGTATCCTCCCTTTGCTTTTTCGAAAAATATTTAGTAGTGTCATTTTGTTTGTCTTTACTTCATACTTCTATATATGTTACTTCATATATTTCTGTATGTATATAAAATGTAGGAAGTAGTAAAACAAAGAAGAAAAAAAACACTGAATGAGAGGGTGTGTCCGAACTGCCTGGTAGCGTACATCAAGTATATACAGTACATTTTAAATTGAGTAAGATTAAAAGCTTAAAAGTCTATGTTAAAGGTAGAATATGTAACTTTGTGGAGGTGGCATGTCACCTGCCTGATTCCATGGAAATAGAAAGTTAAAATAAGGGATGCATCCGATCTGCTTCCAAAATATCGGTTTAGCTGATATCCTGCTTGGGCTTAAAAATGAATGTAATAAGACTATTTACTGGTTGTAGTTGGCACAGAAAGTCTCATATAATGATTGAATTTTTAATTGCACAAAGCTGTTCAGCAGTTACTTGTGGGACAAATAACAACTAAGCAACACATTTGGATCAGTTCTGTCAGACTGTATTTTTGTTTAAAAGAAATAAATGCTGTTTTCAGTCTCCACACTGGTAATGGTCGATATCAGGGATCGGCTGATACTGAAAAAGCTGGACCGGTACATCCCTAGTTAAAGCCATACTTCAGAGCATTGTTCATGGATATAGATGTTTTATGCCATACTGCGGAAGATTATAGCTAAAGAAACAACATTTCTATGGAAACAAGCAAGAGGAAACCCTCCTTCTGGCCAAATAGGAGTCAGGTTTGTGGAAATGCAAGTCCGCTCAGAGTAAGAGGTTTTTCAGTGCAATAAACAGAATAGAAGAAAAAACATGCTTTTATGTCAGTCTATTTTTGGCTAAAACATTACATACTGTGGCTTTAAAGATGTTATTGATAATAAGATGAAAATTATAATGTGCATAGCTGAATTAATAGGTAGCTCATCTAGTCACACAGTCAAATATTAATGTTCTGAACTGGATGCTAAGGGGATGGCAATCAAAACAACATCTGGTACCATTTGTGGTTCTTATTTTCATAAACAAACCTCCCGAGGCCTTGTGACAATGTCTACATTTCAGAACGCTCTCAAGTCCCATTTCCAATTTACAAAGCCATAAGCACTCTATTAGATTTCCTCATATGAACCCCACGAGCACACAGCTAAATCCAATCAGGACGACAATTACCAACCAGGCCTGCACCGCGACCACAGACCACCACACATCCCACTGTTTACATACTACTTACAGTCTACTAGGGTTTTCAAAAGTATCAAAAATCAGATACTAATCGATACTAAAACTATTGAAACTAGATACTCTTATGAGCAAGAATCAGTACTAAAAAGAAATGAACCTTTCCTGAACAGTCTGAGAATGCATTATACTTTCAAAAAAATGTAAACTTTGTGTTGTTGCAATAAGTTTCTTGTGATATAGATTATTGCTTCAGCCAGTATTGCAATATCGAAATTTTTGCGATGTATTGTGCATCCCTACTCTACACACAACTTCCTGTTTATATATGTAATACATTTGAAATAGAGGTGCTTCTTAAGCTACTCACATTGATTTATTCATACATTTTGTTTGTGAGTTTTTAATCATGTCATAGTGGTGTTTCCTCATCTAAACATGTCTAGAGTTTAGCTTTAGTTTGAGAATACCTGCATAATAGGCTTGACACAATAGTTATTTCATTGTTTAACAAATAATACATGGGACTGTATTTTGGGGAACATCTACGACATCAACTCATTAAAGGACCAATAGTACGCTATTTTCTGATCTACGTTACAGTGTTGTTTCCTCAACACAAAAATACCTGGATTTGTGTTTTGTTACATTCACACATACCAGTATTTAACAAACAAACCCTGCATATTTAGGCGGAGTTCTTTTAAACAGAAAACACTCTGTTCCAACTTGTGATGTCATGGGGTAATACAGGAAGTGCTCCACTGTGTTTTTAAACTCCATACACCTTCACTAGAATCATTTGAATGATTTCAGCTCTGGATTTGGTGATCTCTACTGAACAAAAGGTAAAAGGAGCTGTTAACTTTTGTCCGTCTCTGTTCATATTTCAGTCTTTTTGTCAATTCTTATGGCCACTTTTAAAATCTGAACTTTGAACAGAATCCTACTATTCTACTATTATCTAAATTTTTATCATGATAGGCCTTCCTGCAATCTGAGCCTTTATTACCTGTGTTTAGTGTCACCGTGATGTCATTCAAAAATACTAAAATGCAACAATTACACGTATGATGGATTAATTTACAGTACATGTGAACGGACTCGTGACTCTATCTAGTGGTAAAAAGAATAACTGTGGTCAGGGCTGAACGATTTCGAAAAGATATCGAATTGCGATTTTTCTGACAAGACTTGCAATTAGATTTATGATTTAGTAAAAAAATTCGGTTCAGAAATCACATTTTAAACACATCCAGGAAAACTGAAAGAAATACTGAAATATGAACTGACAAACTAAAATAAGAATCACATTTCAGAACATGTTTGTACTGATCTAAACTACAGGGTTAGCCATTTTAATGCAGAATAAGACTGGATATTTTGTTGTTTGTGGAGGAAATAATGGTACTTCAAAAATTAACACAGAAATCAGCAGATATTACAGCATGGGTTCAAATCCAAACCTGTTCTGTCTCAATCCACTGTCTTATTACACTAGAGCCTTGTAAAGCAAAGCATTAAGAATAAAGTACACAGTATGCCTACTATGGCTGCGAGACACAGTGGTCCCTCGTGTTACGTTTTAAAAATAAGCCGCAATAGGCAAAATCTGCGAAAGCTTTATTTTTTACAATTATTATATATGTTTTAAGGCTGTAAAACCCCTCACCACACTCTTTATACACTTCTCACACAGGCATTAACATTTTCTCACATTTCTCTCAAACACTCTCAAAGTTCAAGCCTTCGTAGATTAAAAAAATAAATAAATAAGCACAGTATTACAGAATGAAACCAAAGACTATACCGTACTGTAAATAAAAATGACAGTTTTTAGAAATACTGTAACAAATTTCATTTTAATGATCAACCTATGAGGTGGGGCACATCAGAAATTATTAATAGTGTCAAGATCTCAGTCTGCCCAGTGTTTTGGTGCTGTCTTTCCCCCTCCCCTCTGTGTTGGAGGCTGGAGCTAGCTGCACCTGGGGAGGACAAAGGGACCGAGGACGTGACACTCAGCGGCAGATCGTCCACATATCCTCTGCTGTACTCTGCTTGGCTCAGTCTAGTTTTTGCATTTATGTCCTTGATACTCAGTTGGCTATTTTTTGTTCTTCATCAGATCCTTCTCAGTGGAAGTGTGCAGCGCCTCCGTCTCCGACCCAGCTCTCCACGACCAGTACGAACACCTCAGCCTCCGACCCAATTCGCCGGTACGGACTTCCCAGCCACTGACCCCGCTACCCACGACCAGCTCGAAGACTACAGCATACAACACCGCTCTCAACTGTCTGCGGCGTTAACCTTCATTTGCATTCCTGTGTCTGTAAATTTTATTTTATTTTTATTTATCTTTATTTATACAGGGGGACCCAATGAGAGAACTTGGGCTCTCTTTTTCATGGGTGCCCTGTTTAAAATATAACACAAACCCAAAAAACAATCAAAACAAATAAGTCCATATAAAACATCAATAACAAGTGCAGGTGTGTGTATAAAAGTTTGTTATCAGATTATTAAATTGCAATTGTGTCACCAACGTGTCCAGTTTTGCTTTTCCTTGGAGCATATTCTATTTTTGTGAAGCAAAACAGCTAAAAGCCTCTTTCCCATCTCAGTTCTGGTGCGGCTCGTCCTTAGCCTTATGCAGTCATGTGATCTGGTGTTAAATGTTCCAGTATCATTAATTAACAAACAGGTGAGGTATTCTGGCAGTTTTTGAAGTAGTCCCTTATAGATAAACTTAATGCAGTGCTGTTCTCTTCTAACAGACAGTGATGGCCAAACCCACTTTTTCATAGAGCGTACAGTGATGAGTTACAAATCCATCACCTGTAATAAAACGAAGGGCCGAGTGAAATAGTGGATCCAATGGTTTCAAAGCAGAGGCTGAAGTCTGCACATACACCACATCCCCATAATCCAATACGGACAGGAAGGTTGCTTGCACTATTTCTTTTCTGTAACTCATTGGGATACAATATTTGTAGCTGTAATAAAATGATAATTTAGATTTTAAACTGTTACATAAATAAACTTTATTTAAACCTTTTCCCCGAGTCTGAATCTTTGGTCCCCCGTAAGTCGTTACAACAAATAGTGACTCACAGTTCCTCTGACTGCGCCTTTTCGTCCTGGTGCTGCTGCGCTGTAGTGTCTTTTTTCGAGTGAAGAACATAGTTAGTCTCCGTGCAGAGAAACCAAATCCAAAGTGTTTCTGAAATTTCTCAAACCATTCCTTGCTGGCATTAAATGGGCTTGGTACTGTGTGAAAAGGACTCGTCGATGGCCTGGGCCTGGGTCATGAATGTCATCGCTGTCAGCAAAGGTTTCATAAAGTGTTTTAGCTTTTGCGCAGATGATGTTGGTATCCAGCGTAATGTTCTTTTTCAATGCTGTATCCAAATTTCCAAACAAACCAAATGTTCAGATATTTCAATTTCCAGCTGATTGTCCTTGATACACAAAGGCAAAATGTTTTTCAATCTAATCTAATTAGACCAAATTCAGTTATTCAGCTGAGAGGCCTTGAACTAAATAAGGTTTGGGGATTTTTGTTATTCATAGAGCTGTAATAATCGCCATCTATTCTCTCGAAATGTCCTGAAGTTTTCTATTGATAAAATTCAAAAGATTGAAGAATTTGAAGATTTCTTCTTATTGGTTACCCAGAACTGGAGCAAAGGACTGTGGTCTAGAGCTGCACCATATATGGCAATCAAATCGAAATCGCAATTTGAGCAATTATCAAATCACCAAGGCTACAATTATTTAGATTAAAGAATGTCCTCTACTAAGAAAAGGTGATCCTGTCTTTACTGAAGAATCCTGTTGTACCTGTAGTTTGGACCTCTACAAACATGTTCTGATATGTATGGGATTCTTTTATCAGTTTATCAGTTCATATTTCAGTCTAGGGTTGTCAAAAGCATCTAAAGTCAGGTACTAAACAAGACTAAAACTAGTATTGAAACTAGATACACATTTGAGCAGGTATCGATACTAAAAAGTCATACTCACAGGACAAAAATGAACCTTTTCTGTATATCTTTAGAATGATCCTGAGTTGCATCAGAACAAGTATAGGACCACATAGACTAGTATACACCCATGGACAACTATGGAACCTGCCTGGACGACTGAGGGATTACAGATTTAAGGCCACATGGTAATATAAAAGAAAGTATTGCTATTTAATGTTGTAAATCATATTATATTGTTTAAAGACTGTTTTTATTATCATTGTGGTATCGGGATCAGTATCAAGTCTATTCCTTAGTATCAAAATCAAGTTTTTAGTATAGTGACACTATTTCAGTCTTCTTTCAACTCATGTTTCTAGAGTTATTTAAAACGAGAACTCTGAACAGAGTCCAATTTTTAAAATGTATATCCCAAATCTTGCAAGAAAATTTTTTTTTTTTTCAAAATCATGCAACCGTTTAACTTTTAACATTGTGATATAATAATTACAGATCTATCAATATCAGTTTTTTTTGTTGTTGTTGTCGTTTACATGGCCGATACCGATAACGATTGTTCAGATCTGTTGATAGTTTTGGGCTGGTTTGTAGGGTTGATTTTGATCATTTCCCCAAAATATTTAATCATGATTAATTACAAACTCATCCACAGCCCTCTTTTACTACAAACTGCATTAGAGCTGTGTAGCCACATTTTGTGCTGTAACCTCTTTGTATTACAGTGTTCATATAAGGCTTAATGCATAACTTGAGGCAGCTGGTCAGCCCAAACTGAATATCGGCCTCTGTTGGAGTTATTTGCACTTTTTAGAGCATCGACTATCAGTCTTATATCAGCCGCATATATCGGCCAAACGATATATCGGTCTAACTCTAATAATAATGGCAATTTTCTGACACCCCACTGTTCATAAATAGTCCAGTTAATTGTGTTGTTGCATTAGGTGAGATTACAGAGGACAGATGAGGTCCAGATTTAGCCCTGTTCCGTCCTGTGGTCTAGTGTTGTCACAATACTAAAATTTCTACTTAATACTTGATTCCGATAATATGATGATAAAAACACTTTTTTTTTTTAGACACTAGAATGTAATTTTAACAATACATGCTTGTACTTTCTTTTATATTACCAGTGTGGCCTTATATTTGTGTAATCCCTCAGTCGTCCAGGTAGGTTCCATAGTGGTTCATGGGCGTATACTAGTGTACCTGGTCTTATACTTGTTCTGATGCAGCTCAAGATCATTCTAAAGATATTCAGTAAAGGTTCATTCAGATACTTTTGGCAACCCTAGTGAAGTCAGTGCATCTTTCACTTTGGTGGAACATGGCCAAATGCGGTGAATATTGCGGTGAATATTGGCTATAACCTGCAGCTCAGTTGTCAGTTACATGAGAGTATTGAACCTGAGAATTATAGTAATAATAATACATTGTATTTATAAGGAACCTTTCCAGACAATCAAGGTCATCTTACAACAATAAACAAATACAAAAGTATTACTGCAGAACAAAGAGACCTGTCCAACAAGTCTGCACAGCTCTGCTCACGCTGGGAGCTTCAGTCAGTCAAAGAAGGTCACATGAGATGTAATTTACACTGAGAATCAGTGTAAATTATTGTAAAGAAAATCCTGCTTCCTCTTTGCAACCTTCAGATTAGGGTTGTCAAAAGTATTGGAAATCAGATACTATTCGATACTAAAACTAGTATCAAAACTAGATACTCGTTTGAGCAGTTATTGATACTAAAAAGTCACATTGACAGGACAGAAATGAACATTTCCTGAATAGCTTTAGAATGATCTTGAGCTGTATCAGAAGAAATATAAGACACATAGACTAGTATACACACATGGACCACTATGGAACCTACTGGACGACTGAGGGTTACACAGATATAAAGCCACATGGTAATATAAACAAAAATGCATTGATTTAATGCTGAAAATCACATTCTATTGTCTAAATAAAGAGTGTTTTTAAATATCATCGTGTTATTGGCATCAGTATTGAGTATTGAGTCTATTCCTTAGTATTGAAATCAAGAGAAATCCAGAATTACTGAAACGTGGGAAAATTCATCAAAACACATCTCACATGTTTCCATAAACTGCTCACTTTCACTCAAACGTATTGTCTTCTATTACATAAGACACCAACTTCATTTGCTCCTAAAACATAGTTCATTTTCCTTTAGCCCAATAGATCGCTGACACACATTTCTTTTGCACTCTGAAGCTTAAGGTGGCCAGTGCCCAGTAAGCCTTATAGTGACAAAGGATAAACATAGACTACAATAACAAAGCCAAAATTAATAGAGAACTAGACAGCAACAGCAAATATGCCAATGGTCAACCTGAACCAACACGGCTTAAACTATCCATAGACAGGGGCTGTCCATCTGGGCTCAAATGGCCCAACTAGAATCTTTTACTGTAAATATAAGTAATTCTACCACTAACACCTCAATAACATCACAATGCATTTGGTACAGACCTAAAATGATTGCTCAAAGCCTTATTCGAGGTATGGCAGCTCTGTCAAAACTGTGTATCCATCTGAATAATCCATGGTGTTGACCACCAATCTGTGGTCCTCCCCTTCAAATATGTTCTATATAGCTGAACACCCCTGCCATAGACCAACCAACAAATAGACCAAAGAGCACTGGAGAAGGTCAGGAAACGACAGGAACAACACCATCTTCATCAGTCACAATTACACTGTACAGTAATAACACAGTAATAACAGTGCAATGGACGCATGTGTAATTAATGCATTATTGTGTCCTTGAGCAAGACACTCATTTAGTGTTTGCAGATATGATGTATCCTGTATGTCCGTGCCTGATAAAACGGCTACTAACAAAAATCCTTTGGAATAAAAGGAAACTTATGCTTGATTGGTTAAACTAGGAGTTGAAATACATTAAAAACAATCAGTTAAATAGTGGCATTGTAATTATGTCATAAAGTTTGTATAAATGAGCCCAGCAGCGGCAGCCCGTGGAGCTGTGGATCTGGCCCTGTTGGATTAGAGCGTGCAGAGGAGCGACAGTCCAAACCCAAAGTGCTCCGTCCGCGGTGTACACAGCGCGCTGTCAGGACCACGCACGCCCCTTTACCTCCACGCAGAGCCCCGGAGCCGCCCCGGAGTTTCCGCGGAGCTGTGGTCGTGTGTGTGTCCGCTGTTCGCTGTCACAGAGCGGGCAGAAGGCTCCTCCAGCTGGCAGGAAGAGTCGTTTGTTATTGTTTACCTCCTCCTCCTCCTCCTCAGTGGAGCCTGTCATGTCGGAGCGAGGTGCACGGCGCTAAGCTCGTGCTGTGGCGGGACTCACCCGGGCCTGGCGCGTGATGCTCAGGTCCTTCATCACCTCCTCGAAGGCGGCCGTCTCCTCCGCCTGCTTCTGGTTGTGCAGGGCGATTTTCTCGCTGAATTTCCTCGGATTGTTCGAAGTCGCCATGTTTCGCCGCTCTGCTCGGTGTTGCTTCGGTGGACGTTGTCAAGGCGCGCGCTTCACGTGCTGTTCACTTCCGGTTTCAGCAAAGTTTGTAAAATAGATCTATATTTTTAGCTTCTGTTTTCATTATGCTGAAATTCAAGTAATTTCGTCCATACATAACTCCTTATAGGCTGCATTTAACCTTAGATTTATACAATATTTAGATGTTATGTGCGTGTATGTGGCTTTTTGAATTTGTTTGCAAAGTAAGGTTAGTAATTAAGGCTGTATTTCATATTTCGTTGAACTATGCCATTTATGCAAACAATATGTAAACTAAGCATTATTCATGATAAGCGTTATTTTGTTTGGCTTATCCATTTTCCCACATCGCTCAAAGCACGTCTCTTATTTTGAAAAGCCCATGGGTACTTCCTGTGCGCCTTGGAGATGCTTGACCAAAGCGGTGCGTGTTCACGACGCTGCGCGGGCGTGAGGTGGAGGCGCACATCTGGACTGCAACAACCGCATTCAACTTGTGTCCAGGGCTCATCTCCTCAGCCTGAACAACCAACCAGGACAACACCGCCTCCTGTCCTGGATGTCCTTGGTTTGGTCTCCATAAAACTTTAATTGTAGTTAATTTTAGGGTTGTCAAAAGTATTGAAAATCAGAAACTAATCAATGCTAAAACTAGTATCGAAACTAGACAGTTATTTGAGCATGTATCGATACTAACAAAGTCACTGTCACTGATCAGAAATTAACCTTTCCTGAATATCTTTAGAATGATCTTGAGCTGTACCATGACAAGTATAAGACACATAGACAAATATACACACATGGGCCACTATGGAACCTACCTGGACGACTGAGGGATTACACAGATATAAGGCCACATGGTAATATAAAAGAAAGTACTATGATTTAATGTTGAAAATCGCATTTTATTGTCTGAGGAATTAGTGTTTTATTAAATTATCGTCATGGTGTCAGAATTGGTAGAGTCTATTCCTTGAAATTTTAGTATTGTGACTGACAACACTAGAGCTGGTCAAAAACAGGATAAATTATACTAAATACCCAGTTAGGTAAATGTTTTGTTTCTCAAGTTTAGCTCACTTGTTTTTGAGCTTGCTCCAATCCATCCAACAGGTGGAGCTGTGGAGCCATGCAGGGCAGTAGCAGAAAGCCTAAAGTAGTGTAGGTGACATAGTGAATATTTATACATCTACAGAATAGGCCTCCTCTATTGATATTTTTCAGCTAATATCGTCAACATTTCCTGGGGTTGTGATGCAAATTGCCTTTAAATTTTGGATGTAAGTTTACGTGTTGATGACATAGGTAGAGGGATTCTGTATTTAGGATTCACTGCTACCTTCTGTATATTTGTACCTTCTGTATTTTTGCACCTTCTGTATTTTTGTACCTTCTGTATTTTTGTACTTTTTAACTTCTTTTCCACCAATTGTTACTGAACTGATGTAAAATTGAGCAAAGCTATTATCCCACCAAACCAAATTAGAAAAACACGAAAACCTTTCATATCTACCAGTACTTTAATCACTCATAATAGAAAATAATAGGCCTAGGCTGCAATAACGGCTTGTTATATAATTTTTTTATTTATCTTTATTTATACAGGGGGACCCAATGAGAGAACTTGGGCTCTCTTTTTCATGGGTGCCCTGTTTAAAATACAACACAAACCCAAAAAACAATCAAAACAAATAAGTCCATATAAAACATCAATAACAAGTGCAGGTGTGTGTATAAAAGTTTGTTATCAGATTATTAAATTGCAATTGTGTCACCAACGTGTCCAGTTTTGCTTTTCCTTGGAGCATATTCTATTTTTGTGAAAAACAGAAAAACAGCTAAAAGCCTCTTTCCTATCTCAGTTCTGGTGTGGCTCGTCCTTAGCCTTATGCAGTCATGTGATCTGGTGTTAAATGTTCCAGTATCATTAATTAACAAACAGGTGAGGTATTCTGGCAGTTTTTGAAGTAGTCCCTTATAGATAAACTTAATGCAGTGCTGTTCTCTTCTAACAGACAGTGATGGCCAAACCCACTTTTTCATAGAGAAAACAGTGATGAGTTACAAATCCATCACCTGTAATAAAACGAAGGGCCGAGTGAAATAGTGGATCCAATGGTTTCAAAGCAGAGGCTGAAGTCTGCACATACACCACATCCCCATAATCCAATACGGACAGGAAGGTTGCTTGCACTATTTCTTTTCTGTAACTCATTGGGATACAATATTTGTTTCTGTAATAAAATGATCATTTAGATTTTAAGCTATTACATAATTCTGAGATATGTTTTTTAAAGGACACGTTTTCATCAAGCCAAAACCCAAGATATTTATAAGTGTCGACTCTTTCAATGGATGTACCATTTAGCATGTAAAGGTTTGTAGCTTGCATGTTACTGAAATGTTTTTTTAGAAAAAATCATATACTTAGTTTTACTTGCATTCAAAAACAGCTTAAGATTTATGAGGGAGTTTTGGATTTCATTAAAATCTTGCTGCAGGTTTAAAAGTGCCTGATCAGCAGAAGGAGCAGTTGCATACAAAACAGCATCATCTGCATATAAATGTATGTGGCTTTCTTTTAAATTGTGACCAATAGAATTAATAAAAATAGTAAAAAGTAGGGGGCTTAAAATTGAGCCTTGGGGCACTCCTTTACTTAAAGTTAAAAAATCAGATTTAAAACCATCGGCTACTACTGCCTGGGTTCTTTTTGAAAGATAATTTTGGAACCAATTACATTTAGCATTGTCAAATCCAATCTGCTTCAGACGGTTCAGGAGGACTCCATGATCCACTGAATCGAACGCTTTAGTTAAATCAATAAACAGAGCTACACAATCTTGTTTATCATCAAGGGCTGAGAAAATGTCATTTAAAACTTTTGTGGTTGCTGTGACAGTACTATGCCCTTTTCTGAAACCCCACTGATAAGACTTCAAAATGGAGAAATTGTTTAAATAACCTGTAACTTGATTTGAAACTAACTTTTCTGAAACTTTTGCAAGACAAGGTAATTTAGATATTGGCCGGAAATTATTTACATTTTTAGTTGTCCCACCTTTATGTAAAGGCAAAACATGTGCTGTTTTCCATAATTCCGGTATAATTGCCATTTGAATTGACAAATAAAAAATATGTAAAAGAGGTTGAATTAAATATGGGGCAGCTAATAAAAGAAGTTTTGGATCGAGATCGCCAGCTCCCGTGGACTTCTTTGGGTCTATGGAGCAGAGAGCATTTAAGACCTCCATGTAACTGAAAGGTCTTAAAGAAAAAATGTAGTTATCTGTCCGAGGTTCAGATTCAACATAATCAACATCAGAAGGACCATCATTGTTCAACATATCACATGCAGAGATAAAATGTCTATTGATATTAAAATAGATTAATATTAAAATAGAGAGTGCTGACCTTAGCAAAAACACAAGCAGAAACAGAGCCAGCACAAACTGAAACTAACTCTCACTTCACTTTGACTCTCGGTGATATTTTTGTTACCTGCCTATTGTCCCTGAACCACAGTTAAACAAAACGAGCAGAAGATGTAAGCTTAAAAAAACATGACACATTTGAAACCATTTCCCCAATATTATCAAACTTTTACAACAATAATAGAGCAACCAGTACAGCCAAATGATTTATATGCAATTAATAGTTTTATAAACTTAGGCACTAACTGTTAACCTCTTGTCCCAGCAGGGTTGTTGTTGCAAATAAGGTAGTGAAGGGGCGAGTGTACCTTCCAGAGCTTTTACTTTGATTGAATCTTTATTTAACCAGGATCTTCCCACTGAGATTTGGAATCTCATTTTCAGGACAAACCTGGGCCCAAGAGAGCCTGTTGTGCATGTTTTTAGTGACACAGGAAAGCAGATGGCATTAAACTGGTCTATATCCCCACAGTGACAAGCAACTGATGGTACCAGGCCAAGTTACAGGTCAAATCTGTGGAGAGGCGAGTTTGCTCACAGTCAGATTGCATGTTCTTCCAGGTATTTTGAACAATAAAAACACTCATATTGAAGTTTAATTCTGAAAAAAAGCATGCACCGAGTCAAGCTAAGCTCATTCACTGACAAATTTGTAATTCCTTTAAAGGTGGACAATCCCCTGTTTGTTTCCATGCATGTTTGCCTCGAATGTTCCACATTATGGCATTAAACGTATCTATCTCCATGGAGACAAGCATTTTAGGCTGAACCATAACATCTCCATGGATCTAACTACACCTTTAAGTATTCCTAAACCTGCCTGAGTGACACTGTAGAGTGCTCTATCAAAGCTGTGTGTTGAGCCTCTTCCTGTATGAGGGCGTATGAACAGAAGTGAGATTTGATCCTCCATGTTTGTGTGTCTCATCTGACTTTTCACCAGCACAACTCACTCTGCCTTCCTCATTTTGAGCTGTCTCTTTTTCCACATATTTACACCAAACAGGCATATGCATAGACTGTATTGCAGAAAAACAGATTTTGTTCCCCTATGATCCATCTGCATATTTACATATTTTAAATCAAAATTGCTTTCAGAATGAGAATAGCATGACACACACACTCTTTTTCACACATAAGCCACAGCTGTATACATTAGGCCTATTTATGCATTTTTTCTTATTGATGCTTTGGAGTGACTTTGCACTGGTGAGGGGGGTCTACATGTATTACACCAAATGGGCATATGCAATTGCATAGTTCAGCAATTACCATGGTGATGCAATGCAGACATTAGCAAATACTGCCAAACAGTTTTAAGATAGTCTAAAATACTAGATTGATTTAAACCACACATTTTCAAGAGAGAGATCAGCTCATCTGTTGTAATTCCAGCTAAGTCAGTCTTTCTGGGCAGATTGTGTTAAAACAAAGCTCTGATTAAAGCCTAATTAGCTGTGCCTATAGTTAGGAACAATGTTGATACAACATCAGCTGCAAAGTATCAATAATCTTGCATATAAACCACCATATATGCATGTTTTAGGTTAACACAGGCACAACATGCAAACCCAAGACCTGACCACGAATGAATGGACACAATGTAGCAAACAAAAAATAAACTCAAAATAACTAAAAACTTGTTTTAGCATGGAACTTTTGGCATTCGTTGACCCTGATAAGGCACAACTGTGAAGTGAATTTTATGTGAATTTCTCATGAAGCTCATTGACAGAAGGCCAAGGGTTTGCAGTGCTGTCCACAAAGCAAAGGGTGGATACTTTTAGGAATTTGAATAAAAACGTGTTTGTTTGTTTTTTTTGTTTTTTTAATTGGTTGACCTACCTCTTTGCCACATAATCCCATATATCTTTCATCATATATTTGATGTCTTCTGTATGTATATAAAATGTAGAAAGTTGTAAACATAACAAAAACAAACATTGAAAAAGAAGGTCCAAAGGTTTTGACTGGTTGTATATTTATTACAACAAAAAACATCTTTTCTACATAAAAGTGTTCTCATGGTGTGTGTCCATCACCAGCAGAGTAGCAGAATAAAGCTGTTTAACTCATACGACTAAAGTCGTTTTGATGTTGTGAAATGCTACTGTTGGCTAACAGTCATGGGGGAGGAAACAGTGGTCTGTGCACTATTATTGTACAGTACAACAGCATGTTTCCATTCTGTGGTATGTCTGATCAATTATTTTCAGTTTTGATTGACTGTAAATCATTTGAATATTTTTTCTAACATTAAAATAAAACACACAACATAACTTTAACCTGTTGCACAAATTCTGCAGAAACAAACCAGCAACCACAATTTTCTTTAATGTTTTCAATGTATTCAACCTTTTCTAGTGGAGGGTCTGCCATCTGCTTGTCTCCATGGAAATGGTATAGAGGTTATGCACTGACATCATGTTATATGAAAAATGCATCTCAACATTCAGACTGACACTGAAGCAGAAATATAACAACACAAACTGTGTTTCTTCGTCTCATTTTTGTCCATGAAGCTGTTGTTTTCACCCCAACATAATTATTTCCTCAACACACAGACTCAGAAACCTTTTATTTAAGGAGAGAAAGGTTCAGTTCATCTGTGTGTGATCCAAAGTCTGTATTAGTGATAAATGCGTGTGTGTCTGCAGTGTCCCTGTGGTTTCATTTGAACTTTTCTACTGTTTACTTGATTTCCTTGTTTTAGAATCAGGTACAAACTAAATTTTTATCAGAGTTGTAGACTTTTTAGACATTTTACATGTGTTTTGAGCTCTTAGAGGAGAAAATGTCATTATTCACCATTGACTAATATAATGTTTCCACTCACTGATAATGTTCTGAAGGCTGTGATGTCATCTGCATAACATCTGTTGCTTTGCCTGGAATGTTCCACAGTATGGCATTAAACTTATTATTTTGAAACTAGCAGGTGACACCAACAGTTTTCAACATACTTTTTAGCTGTATAAACACCCGTATTAAATAAATGCTGGATCTGTTTAAAGTCATGTAGTTACGTAGTGCACATTTAATGGTTCAGGCTCGTGTCCAGAGGAGACCGAGGAGCCTTTTCCGTGGTGGCCCCTAAACTGTGGAATAGTTGCATTTTAAATGTGCTTTATAAATACATACATACATACATACATACATACATACATACATACATACATACATACATACATACATACATACATACATACATACATACATTTAATGGTTAGCCTGAAACTGTAGTTGAAACTCCTTATTTCTTGTGAATAATGATATTTAATGTTGGAATTTCCCTCTCCTCTATTTTCTCTGACCAGTTTCTATATTTATACATCTTACAGGAAACATTACGCTTTGTTCAAATATTGCAAAAAAAGGAACTCAGCTCTCACTTGGCACTTGCTTTAGATGAAGTCGGTCACTTTGTCATTTTTACAGCTACATCTGACAAGCTAACTTGCATGGTAAGAACTTTATATATGTTTAATGTATTTAAGTCAAGACACTGCAGGTGAGTTGAAAAAGAATCTTGAATTTTGAGATTTCAGTTTGAAAGTTCTGCTGTAGTTTACACACACAAATGTAAGGAATAAAAGTATTACAAGTTTTTCATCATGTAAGGCGTTTTATCTGTAAAAAACAGACAAAATTTACCATATTTTGGACATTCGAAACAAATATGCGAACAGCCGCGTTTAAATTTCCTCCTTTTTTGTTGACATATTAAACACAAAAAATATACATAGGGTATTTGAGTAAACTAGATCTGACTGAATATTTGCCTAAAAAATCTAATTCTATCTAATTTTTTGGAGTTAAAACTGAAATCAGACTTGGAATTGGATTTTTTTTTTTTAAGTCTTTCAGTATGTTTTGTTAAAATTTTGTTAAGTACATGATTGTAAAGTTTGGTGTATAGCTGCTACTTTAAGGGTGATCTTTATGTCCCTATGGGGAGAGACATTTTGAGAAAACAGCCTTTGAAGTTACAATGACCCATATATGGCTCTGTGGGTGTTGATTAAATTACATGGTAAAACATGTTTCATTGCAGAGTAGATGATTTTGTTGTCTCCCCTTGAGCAAAGTATTTACATTTTGATGTTTTATATTTTCAGGCTATGGCTTTGAATGACACTTGTATCCCTGGGCACAACAGCACCTCCACATGTCAGACCTCTGGCTCACACACGGGTCTTGCAGCTGGTTTGTCTGTCTTCTTCATTCTTTTGGTTCTGGGAATAGTGGCTGCAATTTTTTCATACAGACAGTTTGAGAAGCTTCGGAGGGTGATGAGTTTTGGATCCAGAAGAAGGATAGAGAAAGAGAGGGAAGTGTGCGGAGAGGCTCCCCAGACGGTGAGGGAAAACCACAAGTACTGCAGCCAACCAGAGCCTCGAGGCCAAGCAGTAAATACACCCATATATGAGAACGTGACACGGGCATCCACAGGGCCCAGGGTCAAGGCTCCAGGCAGGTAAATGACTTGACTTATTTTATTATGTAAAGTTACAAGTCAAAGGTTTTATTTAATTGTGTCCATCGGTTTGGTTTGGTTTAGATCAGGTTTGGTTAGTTTTGTTTAGTTTGGGTTAGTTTAGGTTACGTTAGGTTTGGTTTAGGTTAATTTTGATTGGGTTGAGTTAAGTTTGTTTTCAGTTAAGTTAGGTTTGGTTCTGGTTAGTTTGAGTTAGGTTAGTTGAGTTTAAGTTAGTTTAGTTTAGTTTGGGTTAGGGTAGGTTGGGTTTAGCTAAATTTAGTTTAGGTTTGGTTTAGTTTGGTTTAGTTCAGACTACTTAAGATTGTTATTATTGTGACAAGACTAAATGAGCACTATTGGGAAAGTCTTTTGGCCATGGACTCAAGGCAAAGTTCAAACCAGACCTTTGTGTAACACCACACTGTTGTAGTTCCTTATATGAACTATGATGTTTAATGTTTACTTGTGCTTTGAGCTCACTGCAAATTCGGAAGGTATTAATACTCAAAATCATGATCCAAAAAATAGGACTAATAGGACTTTCTGGATAATAACCGATTAAAATGTGTTTTGTCCAGTTATGTTTATTAATACCAGCATTGTGCAGACAGTACAAGTGTGTAGAAGTACCAAAATGTGTCTTTCCCAAGTACCGAAAAGCAGCCCCTGTGGTCAATATAAGTCCACTGTGTACTGTTTGCATTTAATATAAAGCATTTTGTAGACAGAGCATCAGGAATTGTGTGGTTAGCGTTTTGTTTTTTGTTAGTACTAAGTAACAGCAAAACGTCACTGTGGTTTCCGAGAATTGTGAAAAGTGCTTATAAACTTATCATAATGAATAATTAGAATATTCAGAATGCATAAGGTAAGTGAGGAATAACTTTGGACCACTGCAAAGCAATTAAAATGAATTTGTTCTGTTTTTCACATTTTAAGACAGTAAAAATAAGGTTTAGCGCTTTACAGCCACAGTATATAACTTTAGACAAAAAAAGACTGGAAAACAAGCTTTTTTCCCTTGACTTGATGTCATGTCTTTGGAAGCTTCTGATTTATTGACAACATTTGAGTTAATTAGAGACACACCTGTGGATGTATTTGAAGGTACACCTGAAACACACTGCCTCTTTATGTAACTTCATTGGAAAATCAAAAGAAATCAGCCAAGGTACCAGGAAGAGACCTTGGTTGCAATTTCCAGATGCCTGAAGGTGCCACGTTCATCTGTTCAAACAATTAAACGTAAGTATAAACTCCATGTCCATGTGGTATGATGTCCAGCCATCATATGCTCAGGAAGGTGAAGGGTCCCAGAGATGAACGTGCTTTGGTCCGAAATGTGCATCAATCCAAAAACAAAGACCTTAATTTTTGGAGACATGTCCTGTGGTCTGACTAAACTAAATTTGAACAGTTTGGCCACAATGACCATTGTTACATTTGGAGGAAGCTTACAACCCTGACAACACCAGCCCAATTGTGAAATACTGAAGTGACAGTATCATATTGTGGGGTTGTTTTGCTGCAGGAGGGACGGGTGCACTTCACAAAATAGATGACATCATGAGAAAAGAACATTATGTGGAAATACTGAAGCAACATCTCAAGACATCAGCGAGAAAATTAAAGCTTGAGGGCAAATGTGTCTTCCAAATGGACAATGACTCAAAGCATACTGCCTAAGTGGTTACAGAGTGGCTTAAGGATAACAAACTCAGTGTTTTGGAGTGGCCATCACAAAGCCCTGATCTCAAGCTTGTTGAAAATATATGTGCAGACCTGAAAAGACATGTGCGAACAAGGCGGCCTACAAACTTGGCTCAGTTACACCAGTTCTACCAGGAGGAATGGGCTAAAATTCCTGCCAACTATTGTGAGAAGCTTGTGGAAGGATGTGAGTAAATTTCTGACTTTGACAGTAGCAGTTGGTAAAGTGTTTGTCCACTGATCCGAAGGTTGGCGGTTCAAATCCCGCTCTCAACATAAAAAACATCATTGGTTGAGCGGTCAGATCCACTGATCCGTAGGTTGGCGGTGCGATTCTAGCTCACACAGATGAATACTGTCGTTGTGTCCTTGGGCAAGACACTTAACCCACCTCGCCCTCAGTGTTTGCGTACACTGATGT
Organism: Periophthalmus magnuspinnatus; assembly: GCF_009829125.3. Lineage (NCBI taxonomy): Eukaryota > Metazoa > Chordata > Actinopteri > Gobiiformes > Gobiidae > Periophthalmus > Periophthalmus magnuspinnatus. Next base: position 12,056,798 of record NC_047142.1, read on the forward strand.
ATGAATGTGTGTGTGAATGGGTGAGTGGTTCCTTGTTGTAAAGCGCTTTGAGTGCCTTGAAGGTAGAAAAGCGCTATAGAAAAATGTGACCATTTACCATTTTGAAGAAAGTATTGTCTCTTATTATTCTGGAATTTAGCAAATAGAAATAAGTTTAGTAATCCTAATTCACCTAAACACGAAAAGTTTAGTCTGATTTCATGTCAGACAGTGAGAAAAAAAAAGTGTATGTGTCTTTTTATATCGTCTGGTTTCAACTGTAGATAAATATGCATCCATATTGTTTGCGGGCTCACATCTCCACAAACCTGACTCTTATTTGGCCTGGAGGATGGAATACTCCTGCTTGTTTCCATGGAAATGTTGTTTCTTTGGATGTAATATTCCAAATTAATTTATCTCCATGGAGACTGTTCGAAAGTATGGTTTAACTGTCTATTTCCATAGAAATATGCAGCTGATATGCCACTCCCCAAATGTTTTATAATGTACCTTTAAGCAGGGGGCTCAGTGGGGGAGGGGGGCAAAGGGGTCTGTTGTCCTGGGCCTCAGGATTGTAGGGGCCTAAAACCTTGTTCCTATTCATTTATATTAGAAAGGGGCTCAGGTGAAGTTTCTTGACCTGGGCCCACCAATTTTGGTCAAAAGGCCTGTCTTTAAGTAAACCACAACAGGCAATGTTGTGAAATGATTCATTAAATTTCAACTGCATACTCTACTGCTTCTATACTTGGATGAAAAAAAATTCTGAGAACTTTGTTTTAACTGTGTAATTAGCCATACCTGGAATATCAAAAGTTCAGGTCATGCTGACAGTGTTTTTGTGTGTAAACAAGGTACTTCTAAAGTGCTGCACATAATAGCAATGTAAAACAAACATTTAGCTCTAAATATCAGCAGAGTTATGCTCCGGACAAATGGCACAACTAATAAAATCAATACATAAAAGCAGTATTAAAAACAACTGGGGACTGTTTGGACCTTAGATTTCTGCCCCAATACTAAAACTATAATTGAAACCAGATATTCATTTGAGCAGGTGTCGATACTAAACAAATCACATAAACAGGACAAAATTTTAGTTTCATTGTGGGATCAAAAAGATTACGGAATATCCAGCCTGAAATCAAGTTGGAAATTTCAGTATTTTGACAACACCAGTCCTAACCAAAGCTCTTCATAGCACAAGACCAGCGCATAATGCTGGAACATTTTCTTCATTCATGTAACTTTGAGGACACTCTTTTTAAGAAATGCTGAGTCAGGGTGAAAGGCCATTTCCCTATTTCACTTATAAAATGTCCTGCATGTTGTAACAGTGGCACACAGTTTGAAATTATGAGTCACAGTTTTAAACCATCACGTGACTGGAGAAGCGGGCACATGTAGAGCCCTGATGCTAATATGGGTTCTGTGTAGAGGGGGTAGAGTTGGCAAATATTTTACTCAAGTAAGAGCAACGTTGTTTCAAAATAATATTACTCAAGTCGAAATACAAAGAAGTGGTTCAAGAAATTATTCAAGTAAAAGTATAAAAGTGTTTGGGAAAAATACTACACAAGTAAGAGTAACTGTCAAGATGTAACATCTGATTTATAATATGAAGTAGAAGGACTAAATATTAAATAATGCACAAAATCTGGTACTTTCAAACTTTCTAAAATGAGACACATTTAATCATATCTGAAAGAATGCTGCAAGAAACACAAATGTTCAAATCATTGTATATCAACATAAAGCTTTTGTCACTTGTAGACTTTCTCACAGTGGGAAGAGGAACCACAGCTTTTATTTGAGTAAGAGTACTGGTGCTTCAATTTTTAAAATCATTCAAGTAGGAGTAAAAGTATGGTGCTAGAAAAGCACTCTGAAAAGTACAATTCATTTCAAAAGTTACTCAAGTAAATGTAAGTGCTTCTGTACCACAGGCCAGCCCCCCAGCCAGAAGATGACGATGTCTATCTACAATGTGACGCAATCTACAGTAATGACCCGGCCTGCAATCCGTCTGACGACCACCAGGAGGACGACACCTACATCATACCAGACTCATGAAAGTACTTGTGCTTTTTGTGCTACTAAGTCATTTATGGACAGGCATTGGACAGGTTTGTGGAATTGTTTAATTAGTTACATTCATGTTTCATGGTTACATTCACCCGCAAATGTTGAACCTTATCATTATTTCTTGACTGACTCCATAAACTTGTCATATTTAAGCCCTTTAAACAATCGTGTTTTTAGGGCTAAAGAAGAAGAAGAATATATATATATACATACATACATACATACATACATACATACATACATACATACATACATACATACATACATACATACATACATACATACATACATACACACACACACACATCAATTTAGACTTTGTGCCAGTTTTGGTTGTCCTGTCCTCCAGCTCAGTTTTAAACTATTGATATTTTGCAGCAGATGTCATCAATATTCCCTGGAGTGTGCTGCTAAGTGGAGGCACTGCTCTGTCTGAAGCTCTGTTATTGCTTAACTTAACTGGAACTACCATAGGAGAACTGATTTGTACTATTAAACAAGTCAATTTCAAATAACATTACAGCTAGCTAACATTAGTGAACAGTTTTTTCAGTTAGTCACTCTCACCTTTTTTGTTGAAAATCAAAAACCTAAACAGGATCATGAACGCTCATATTGATCACAAGCTCCTTAAAATGTGTTGTTTTAATCCATTTGGATTTTTTTTTTTTTTTAGATTATTTTAAAACTGTTTTGGCAACGTTTAATGTGTCACCATTGAAACTGCTGAACATTCCATTATATACATGCATGCAGAACCACCGCTGTGTGATGTCACTGCAAAGCTGTGATGGGGTCATATACTAAGTAGTCAGTTAGTCTACAATGGTATGGTTGGACAATTTACCAGCATTGTTGCATCATGTGTAAAAATGTGAGTATCTCTTGAAGTCAGAAAAAGTAACATACATATCCCAAGCTGAGCAACAGCATGTTTAAAATGACAGTTAAAGCCACAGTGAATGCATAGTGCTCTTTAATAATGTATGAGATCCATTATTGCCTGTAACATTTTTGTGAAATGAAAGGGCCATCTGTGTAACTGTAGGCAAATGTGATGTGCTATGTATAAATATTTTTTAAATATTTTATTAAAAACAGGAACTGTATGTCTTGTCTTGCTCATTGCTTATTTATATATCTGGGTTACATCCTACACGTGATGAGAACAATTGTGGGACAGATTCATAAATGCTGTGTCTGCACAAATTAAATTTAAACTACATAAAATTAACAGATGGATAGAAATGTTTTTACATAGCCTTGAAAACACTTCAAACGTCTTATGCAGTAACCATGTCTTTGAACTCCCTCATCGACCACAGTGGTTCACAGCACTTATAAATATACACTGAAAACTATCTCACAGTTTACAAGACCAGGCATATAAAAATAAATGACAATGCAGTTACTATAACGACAGTGAACTTATTGTAATGTGTAAATGCTGTGCAAATAAATATAAAAATTAAAGATAATAATTGGTTAATTATGTTCTATATTACACAAAATGGACTCTGGGGCTTTAGGTCGTCCTGGAATGTTGTTACCTCATTTAAAACATACCTGGAATTGTGTTTTGTTTCAGTCACACATAATCCTTTATTATTAGTCTGTCTACATCTCCAAAGCTCAAAATGCTCTGTTCCACCTTGTGATGTCATGCAGTGGTAATTAACAGCTATCCCTTTGTTTAGTAGAATTGGCAATTTCAGGGCTGAAATCATCCAAATGATTCTAGAGAAGGTGTCTGGAGTTTAAAAACACAGTGGAGCACTTCCTGTATTGCCACATGACATCACAAGGTGGAACAGAGTTTGTTTTCTGTTTGAGAGAAGAACTCAGCCTAAATATGCAGGATTTCTGTGTTAAACATTTGTGAATTAAACAAGATACAACTCTAGGCATGTTTTATGATGAGGAAACAACATTATAACATAGATGAAGAATAAATGTAATATGGGCCCTTTAATCAAGGTACCATCAAGGTATTCTGTCTGCTGTAAACACAATTAAGTCATTTGTATTACTGCTAAATAAACATAAAAAGTGAGCACCACCTCATCTTCACAAACACCCTATCCATCTCATTCCACCTACCTACTTTCACTCCTCAATTCAACTTTATTTATGAGAACATTTAACAAAGCTTCACCTGATCAAACTGAACCCGCACTTCAACTGTCATTCCACTTAACGGGTCCATACCTGAACAAAATTTGCCTTGCCCCAATACAGACATATAAACAGCTGCTGAGATCAAAATAAGTCTGGATCAAATTATAAAGTGATAATCAGGAAGTGCACATTAGCGCTCTGAGAGTTGTGAAAATTGGGTAAGGTAAGTGATGAATAACTTTAGACCACTGAAAACTGTACATCATGAACTAGTTTTGTTTTTCACATTTTTAAGACGGTAAAAATCAGGTACAAAGTCTATAAAACGACTGTACAGACATATAAAGAAATATGGGAGAGGTAAAAGGTGTGAGAGTAGCCTGCCCATCTCTTCTGTAAGGTTGCATCATGTGTCTCCAGTGATGGGAAGAATACTTTGAAAATGTATGTAGTTACAGAATACCCAAATTAAAATGTATTTTGTAATGTATTCTGTTACATGGGAGTACTGTTTTCTCAATACTTTAACACTGAGTTGCATTGTATTATAGTGAAAAACACACAACATAGAATTACAACTGTATTCTGAATACCAACAAATGAAAAAGTAACTGTACCGGAATACAGTTACTCAAAATTTGTGTTCAGAATATTGTCATTCCATATTCAGTTACTTCCCAACACTGTGTCTCTGATCAAACTGGATGGTTTATTTGTATTGTTCACAGTTTGAAGCCTTCCTCTTTGCCCCACATCAACTGCACCAGGAAAAAGGCTGATGACAGAGGCCAGTGAGCGCAGCGATACTGTGATTAAAGGTGCACTATGTAACTTTCTGGATGGGGAGTCCGCTAACTGTTTGTCTCCATAGAAGATGTTATTGCTTTGACTGGAGTTTTCCACAGTATGTTATTGAATATATCGATCTTTCATTTAGACAAACAGGTGTTTTTACAGGTGTTTTATTGGAAAAAATATAAAAACTTTGAAAAAACATACATTCTCATCGTGCGTTGGCTCACCTCTACACAGATGGGACCTCTAACTTTGATTTTAGCATAAGTTGCTTGTCATCTTTAACCTACATCGGCTCCATCAGAACAAAGGCTGATGACAGAGGAGAGTAAGTGAGAAGTAAGCAGAGATGACTAATACTGTGCACCATTCACACCACAGAGGGGCGGGGCCACACAGCATCACATGACCACCGCAAGCTGACTCACTCCTCAGACATCCACACATACAGACATATGCAACGATCCGTAATCAGGACTTCATTATTATTCTCACTTACACTTACTACAGTCTCCATAGGAAAACGTGTCCTTTTTATTTGAGACGTAGCTGGGGTCACACCTGTCAGGAGCAGTGCATCCGTCAGGCACCTGCAATTAAATAACTTTGGCTTCTGTCAAAGAAACAAAAGAAAACAAACTGACTTCCCTGTTAGAAAATTGCGATGCACAGTGGGAGCTCATATTGACGTAAATGTTGACAACAAAGAGTAGTACAGTTGTTGGTACCTCCTCTGGATAACTGCAGATCACACTAACAAGTAACGAATTTGTGCCCAAGCGCTGAGGGTCTGTCAGTCATCAGAGTGGGTGTGATCCTAGGAACAACTCTGTACAACACTGAATAAAATGTATTTATAACTGACTACTTGATAGACAACCTGAATATCTCACATACTTGTTGAGCTTTGATATGGAAACTTTTAATGCAAGATCTCATGATGCTCTACGTCTAAAACCTGGCCACGATAGAACTGAAATGGGAAAAAAAAAACCTTTGGTTATTTTGCTTCCGAAAAATGGAATACAATTTTAACTTTTTAAATGGACCTATGCAGTTATTTGTTTTGTTTGTTTTTGTCTGTATTGTTCTGTATTGTCATGGGAAGTCATGAAAAAGAGTCTGGTACTCTCCCTCCAAAATAAAGGTAAATTAAATTAAAATTAAATGAATCCCTGGCACACATGTAAGTCATACGTGCTGCTGATAAAGACAGATGATAGTACACATACAAGAAAAGGATTATTAGCATAGGTTTACACTACCAGTCAAAAGTTTGGACACACCCTCTCATTCATTGTTTTGTTTTTTTTTTACTATATTTTAGATACACATCAAGGCATCAAATATATAAAGCAAGATATATGTATTGAATTCGAGGGTGTGTCCAAACGTTTGACTGGTCTTATATGTTCAGAATCTGTAACAAAGGCACAATGTTCCCCACATGTACCCGTCACTATCGCTTGTGTTTAACCTTGACACATTTCCGAGCTGGTTGGACGGTTTCAGTGCACACATGTTCGGTCAGGTATGCAGCTCAGACTTTGTCACTGTTTCAAAAGTGTATGATGCAAGCCACAGTTATGTCAGATAGAGTTTGTGTGCTCTAAGATCCCCGAAAAACCATCCTTATGAACTTAGAAGAGTTTGCGCAATAGTATTATACTGTTAGAATGGCCATTGTATGTAAAACTTTCATCTCCTTTTATCATTTGATACGATGCCAATATCACAGGGCACGTGACGGCAGTAAACGCACATGACGATACAGCTGAGCCTTTGTTTATGTTATGTTTTCATATTAATGCCTTTCTTATTCTGTAAAGCACTTTGAATTACTTTGTGTACTGATTGCACTATACAAATAAACTTGCCTTGTCTTTATATAAACGTTTTATTTAAAGTTACTGTATTATGTGTTGTTTTAAGCATTTCACATTTTGTATCATTAGTAATTACAGTACTTATGTCTCCGTCCTGTGCGTTTGACCCATCCTACCACAGTGCAGCGTTCCAGGACCCATCTTCAGATCTTAAGTTTGTCTTGGTCAGGACCTTGGCTGGAGGATTTGACTTGGTGCAGTTGGTCCAGGAGTTGAACATGGAATCTTCTGGCTGTGAGGTGACAGTTCTACTCAGCCACCATGTCGCCTTCATAACATATTCAGCCGTGATTACAGTGTAGAATGGTAATAGTTCCCACGCCCTTTGCTGGGTTCACTGGAGAGTTACCGGTTAATACAGCACATAGAGACTCTTACTGATACTAGTCCTTGTGTCCGTGACCCTGACTGTGGCATAGGGTATACATGTACACATCACGTAGCACTGCACTCTTCCAGTAATCTCCTATATCCCTCCTCCCTTTCCAGCTTTCCTTTTATCCCAAGACCATAAAACAACTCTCTCTCTCAAACTGACTGCATTGTGACAAAATTGCATGGAAAATAACCAGCACATTCTACATAATTACTTCAGAATTCCTTCAGCCAAAAAAAACATCTAAGAGTTATATTCATTTATTGAGCACTTTTCTGTCCAAATTACGGATATTTCTATATTTAACATGAATTCCAAACATTTCCTTCACTTAAACACATAAAACATTATAAAGCAGTCAAATTTCAGCATGACAAGAAGCAAATTTTCAGTTACAGGTTTTTATTATTGAAAAATCGCAAGTAAATACAAACAAGTGGGCGGAGATAAGGGGTAGGTGAAAATGGGAATTTCTCAATCTCAAATGCTGTACAAAAACATGCATGAATCTCTTGAAATACAACTCAAGAGTGAGCTGATGATTTGGGAACACCAAATCATGAGGGGTGGATGTGTTGTCCCAAACCCCAGGGTCTTAAGGGCAGAGAATAGGACCCTCTTCCTATTCATTTATATTAGAGGGGGGCCCGTGTCAAGCTTCTTATTCTGGGGCCCAACTTTCTGCTGATGCTCATCCATAATGTCCTAAGATTTGTTTAAACCTTGAACTTATTCAAAACATTAAAACTATAATTATTCATATCTATAACATTTTAAAACTGTAAACCGCATTTATTTTGGCTATGATAATCGCGACTCAAAATGTCAATATTGTCCCATGTTCCACACAGTTCAACACAGACAAAACACAAAAGAAGCAAAAAGATAATTAAGGAGATGCAGTTATTTGAAGGGGAGTTTTAAACTGGTACTTTTTTCCATAATACTGTGTAAAATTCCCTCTCACAGAGCTTGTTGACAGACGTTTCTATAGTTAGCAGCCTCACCTGACTGGCCTGGGTGTGGCATGGGATCCTCTGTATAAATAAAGGCACGTGAACTATTTCATTCATAAACCGGCTCTGAGCTCCTGGGAGAGGCAGAATGTCCACACTACAACACACCGCTGCTTTTACCTTAGTCGTGATTTGCCTGTGTGGAGCTCAGACGACCCAACGAGAGGGAGTGGAGGGAGGTATAGAGAGGAGGCTGCTGCTGGATGCTCTGAAAATGGGAATCCTGAGCTCTCTGGGGATGGATGAGGCCCCGAATGTCAAGAAGAGGGCCTCGCAAACAGAGCTATGGGAGATGGAAAGACTTTACCAGGAGAAACTTAGTGAGCTTGGGCTGAATACAAGTCGAAGTAACGCGAGGTCCACACTGCTTCTGCCACACAGAGGTAAGGCAAAGTGGATTGTACAAAGAGTTTTTCATACAATAGTAATAGTACAAGTAGTTTTAGAAGTAGCAGCAGCTGTAGTAATAGCGTTAGTAGCAGTAGAAGTAGTAGTGGTGGTGGTTGTTGTTGTAGTAGTAGGAGTATAAGTAGCACATACTGTGGACATTTGTGTTGTTTATGAGATAATACACAAACCAGGACAAAAGTAAATGTAAGCTAGTTTATCAGATGAGTGCTATAAAAGAACATATCACACAATAAGTACTGAGAACTTAGTTTTGAACTTGACCCACATTTTAACTACAATATCCTGCCTTAAATCAAATTAAATTAGGATACTGTCGTTAAAATGTGGGTCAAATTCATAAACCAACTTCAGTACTTGTTACCTCAGTTTCTGTTTGCCATACAAAGTTGTGTGATACTATTTTTTTAATAGGATTCATCTGATAGACTAGTCTACATTAGCTTTTGTCCTGATTTGTGTATCATCTCTATAAATAACAGGAATCTCCCACCTGTTATCATACCAGTGACTTCTGTTTGTTTGCGCAGGCTTTGCACACAAAAAGGTTCAAAGGCTGTGTGAATAAAGCAAACATTCCGTCAGCGGTTAAGGTGACGGCATCTGTGTGTTCACGTAACTCGCTCCTCACGTTGTGGTACTTGATAACTATCGAGTCCAAAAATGTCCTATTGAAATTTGGCTGGACAATTCGCATCAGACTAAATGCGTTGGCTCGTATTACGCAATTTTCTGATCTATGTTATAATGTTGTTTCCTTATTATAAACTTACCTGGGCTTTTGTTTTGTTTTATTCACACATGTTTAACCCCTGCATATTTAGGCTGAGTTCTTCTCTTAAATGGAAAACACTCTGTTCCACCTTATGATGTCATGTGGTAATACAACAACTGCTTCACTTTGTTTTTAAACTCCACACACCTTCACTAGAATCATTTGGATTTGATTTCAGCCCTGGAATTGCCAATTTCTGCTGAACAAAATGTAAAAGGTAACTGTTAACTTGAAAACTACCACTTCATGACATCACAAGGTGGAACAGAGCATTTTGAGATTTGGAGATCTGACAGACTGATAATAAAAGAATACTCAAACATGTGTGAATGAAACAAAACTCCAGGTATGTTTTTGAGGAGGTAATAACATTCTAACATGACTTAAAGCTCACAGGAGTCAATTTGCGTCATATTGGACCTTTAAAATAGTCATGAGTTCCATTAGATATGAGCAGGTTTTCAATCATCAGCTTTTGTGTCGATGAATGCGCTGTAACCACTTTGCCTGTTATTTTGGCACAGACTTCGACACTGTAAAAAGGATCTGAAAGTGCAACTGAGACTGGGCGATGGCGATTGTCTTGTCTGCAAAACAAACAAAACTAACTTACATGTTTGTAGCAATATAGATATTAAATGGAATGTTATTTTTAATTGCATCAACAGTTTATTTGTATTTTTATTCAGTTTTATTTTTTCCTATTATTATTATTATTATTATTACTATTATTATTATTATTATTATTATTATTATTATTATATATACATTTTAGATACTGCTGCAGCTTTTCTCCTTTGAAGTTTTATAGTACATTGTACAATGATAATAAAATCGATAGATATTACTTAGTGTGTCTGTTTAAAAATGTAAAAAGTAAAAGTATTTTGTCCTGATTTTGGGCTTATAAGGCTTCAAATGTAGTGATTTCTCAAATGTAATAAAAAAAAAAGCAAAAACTACAGAAAAATTTGTACTTATGTATAGTACTTTTTACTTTTATTTTACTACATTCCACCCCTGAACTTCAATACTATGTTATGCCTCGGATATGGCAAAATACATAACCCTTCTCACTGCTGCCATGACAAAAACATCAACCATCCTAAATTATTAAAATTGTCCAAACTTCTTGTGTTTCAGTGTACAAGCTCCAACCTGGACATCGGCGACTCCAGCGTAGACTCCCTTTCCACTGGCACAGGGCAGAGTTCACAGAGAGGCCCAGTATACAAGAGAAACTATCTTTGATCCGCGCCGATCTCTACATGTCCAGACAAGTTCTGGGCAAAGCTGCGGCAAGGGTCAAAGTTCACATGCAAGGTTCCAATTCAACCAAACACGCAGTATGGAGAGACAGCTCAATGAACAGGGATATGTCGCAAAGTTTAGTATTGGACATTAGAGCAGAGGTGCAAAAGTGGATCCGGGATGATAGTGGGCCCCTGGTGGTGGACGTGCGACATAAAGGAGCTGATTATAATTTTAATATTTCTCTTAAGTTGACGCAAAAACACAACATTTCAAGAACTACTCGCTCCAACAAGGAAGCAGAATGCGACGAGCTAGATTTGTGCTGCCGTCAATCGATGACAGTGTCCTTTAAAGACATTGGGTGGACGGATTGGGTAGTAGCTCCGTCAGAATATACGATGCATTTTTGCCATGGTTCGTGCCCACATAACTACATGCCTGCTAGTATGCACACTCAGGTCAAGTCCAGACTGGCACAGATCTCCAAAGGGGGCATCTCACGACCCTGCTGTGTCCCATCCGCCTACCAGCCCATGGTGCTAATGCATTACGATAGCCACGGCAAGCTTAAGCTAACACCATTTGAAGATCTCATAGTCAGCAAATGTCACTGTGCTTGATGTCAACTGTATATTTTGATGTTTAGGGTAATGATTTTGACAAGACAGATAACTGCCGTAACCAGCCAGAGCCTCTTTATTTTTTGTTAGAGGTGTCTTTGAACTGGTGACTTATTGGTTGGTGGGCAAATCGTAGTTAGCTCATGCTAATGCTAATGGTTGGCTTCAACTGTGTGCACTTAAAGTACATATGACAGATTACACAACACATTTCATCAAAATGTAGTTAACATGATTACATTTGAGATTTTACCTAGGTTTCCACAATTTTTGCAAAGTTTTAAATTTGAATTCCTGGCTGGAAGTGGGCAGCAGATGTGTCACATCTGCTCAGGTAAATCCATAACTGTCACCTAGCAACCATAAAGTTAGCAAGGACAAACACTTGTCTAGATTACATAATAGTTATGATTAGGCTAATAAAAATACTCTGTGTTGATGACAGATACAAGGGATTGTATTTTACAACACTTTGCTACTTCCTGTATTTTTTGTAAATTTTTACCACAGGGAGTGTGCCACCAAACCAGGTCACAATCAGAAAACATGAACACGTGTCATATGCACTTTAAATCAATGAAACAACAAAAGAAAATAATACCTAATTAACAATGTGTTTTTCAATGGCATTAACTGCATTTTGTTGACAAAAGTTTAAAAAAAAACATTTTGATTGTTTGTACTGTAACTTTGATATAGACCGAGCCTACTGAGTTATCCCATAGGCATTCCTTTTTTTTTTAGCTAAATGGTGTTACTTGCATAAAGATGGAAGCGTTATTTTAATTATTTATTGAAACTTTATTTAAGTTGTAGTTGTTCGGATGTTACATGTCTTTGTGTCATAGTTTTACTGTAAATACTTGAACATTTTTACTGAACTGACTTCTGCCTCAGTGTGACATTTCACAATAAAATATGTGACAATAATGGAGTGTAATAAATTATATAATATACGGTAATATGAGCGAGTGTTGTTTGTTGCTTGGTGACTCAGTATTGTGAGCAGATAACATATCTTCTGTGTGTGACCTTGATCTGCTGTGGTGGCCTTGACACAATGAGCAAGGACAAGGACAAAAACACAACTGATGAATGTCCACAATGGAGAGCAGATCTGGAGAGACTCTAGGACTAATCGTCCCTCAAAAATTTTAACAAACAATACTACAATAATGTCTTTCAAGAACAGAGACTGGGATTGAACGTTAAAAATTTTGGTGTACCAGCGTGCAAAATGTCCATAGAGAGGCATTAGCCTTACCTGGCAAATACAGAGTGGTATTTCTCTGTATTTTAATACAGAGGGATATCAGTCTTGAGGCAAAGACAAATGTGGTTGTGCACAGATTTGTTTTTCTCAATAACACATGTGAAACGAAAGAGCTCACTGGTCACCCATTATTTCCAAAGAAATTGATGTTTCTCTCACCTCAAATGAACAAAGTTTCAGTGACGGGCCGTGCATTTCACCCTTGAGCCTTCAGTAACATCCCACTTTCACATTACAACATCACCTCAATACAGGCTCATCAAGCAAGCATTTAAAACCAATAAGCAGCATTGCATTCACAGTTAAGAGTGGGAAACAAAGATCACAGATACTGTCAAAAATAAAAAATAAAAATGCGATTTAAAGATGCCAAACAAAATGCCACCAAAATTACGCAAAGTGAGCTTAAACAAGTCTGTCCAATAAACTGCGCAATGTTGTTGTTTCATATTAGACACCAACCAGACAAAAACAAAACAAACTATTCTTAGGCTATACAACAGCAAATAACTGAAAATGTGGAGCAGCTGAGATTGAACAATATTTAGAGCAGTTTTAACTGAGGTGACATCAATGCACCACGTTATTATTATATTATAAACTCCCTTTTTCATTGTGGAGCTCCGTCTCCCTGCGTGCCGGTGAGCTGCAGGTCCACTCGAGTGTCTCCAAATGTTTTTAAATGCACTGTAGCTTGTAAGTGCCCAGCCAAACAACAACAGTACAATTTGCAGTGTTTCTCAGAAGCTGTGAGCTACGGGTACCGTTCATAGTTGCAGAATAACAGACAAACCCTTTCCTTTGCTGGGACAGGTGCTAGCGCAGGTGTTGGCTGACCTCCTCTCATAATATCCAGCTTTTCGTGAAAGGCCCGTCTAGAAAATGGCGTAGAACGTATATGTGCAACCAGATAAATCTCTTCTCCTCCTTTGGCCATTATGGGTTAAACATACAGCAATAACTGTTGGATCTCCGGGTTTAGTTCGACATTCTACAAATTGCCACCTTCACGATGTAGCAGTGCGTATCCAATCACATGACACATACATGTCCAGTTCAGGGTAAGACTTTCTAGCTGGCCCTGGTATGCAAAATCGAGATCTGCCTATTGACACTGACTGTGTCTGTGTCTACTTACAGTGGACGGGGCCTGCTCTGTTTAGTCTGAAGGTCCCAGGAAAATGAAATTTGCCTGACAACAAGCTAGCTGAAATATAATTGGATAAAAAACTTATTTAATAAAATAAAATAAATTCAGAAAACCATGACCATGTTTAGGCCAGCAGAGAAGGCCTTGCTGGATCTGATGGCCCACCACTGCAGAGATTAGTGCTTCACTCATTGATTCTTCTGAAATCCATTATGTTTTTCAGTCCATTGTGATGTTTTTTGTTTTTCTTCATTGTGAGCAGCCATAATTGTTTTGATATGGATGGCCCATGTGTGTCCCTGATAATCCACCTGTTAATCAGATGAAAACAGGGAGATTCACTGGTGACCAGACTCACATCTTCATATAATATTGAAGAAGTGTGCATTCTGGATCCTTGGCAAACATTAGTCAAAGCAAGGTATAGAAGGTTTCAAAGTAATCTGGACATGTTTTTTCAAATCAGTTTGTTTTAACTGGCATCTGAAATGTCTCAATTTCATCCTGCCATTGGGACACATAGGATTAGCCCAAATAGTATTACAAAAGTGAACAAAAGTGCCACTGTTGGGTCACTACTGGTAAAAACGTTTATGTCACTATTTGAATAAAAGCTAAGCTAAAGTGCATTTGAAGTTTGCATATGATTTCGATGGGTTGACATGGGTTTTCTAAGTATTACTTTGGTGGGATAGTAGGCTACCTCTAGAAGATATTTATCATAGTTTTATAGCAGTTGATGTCATACTGACGTCTCCAAGGAGACAAGCAGGTGGCAGATCGTCAAGCATAAAATTTACATAGTACACCTTTAATCATACAAAACTTAAAATTTAAAAATGACTAATTCTGAAGACATTTTATTCAAGACTTTAATTTTGAAAAGTAGATTTGGACAGTAAAATGCTGATACTCCAGTAATATGAACTTACACATTACGTAGTTCATTCATGCAGGTGCCTGCCTGGCCCCAGCCTTGTTTCAGTCCAGGATGTACAGTCTTTGGTTCTATCGCCCATGGGCCTAATTATACTCATTGCATTTAATATCTCCATTAATGTCATCATAAATTCTGTGTGCAGTGAACATGTTGTTGCACAAGACATGAAACTACTGTACACCATGTATTTGAGAGCATTTAATACATACCTGCTGCTGTTGCTAATATTGATTATGCGCAATTATCTTTTTTATGTAGCCTGTGCTGTAACAAAAGAGGAAGTCACAACTGAACCTGTGTTGCCATTGCCTTAACCTGCAGATAGAGGACACATACAAGTGTGTCTCATTCTCAGTTTATGGACAGGCCTCACGTGAAAGCTCCAGAATTCACTGAGCTGCAGAGGCTGCACTAGCACTGATTCATGGTTGGATGCAGGTGCTGGGGTTTAGAGAGTATCACAATTAAATCAGGTTTAAAACTGGTGAAACTGGTGACTCATATGAGGTTCATTGTGCCTTCTGATTGGATAATCGTCTTGAGAACAAAACACCAAATTATAACAATAACAACTTGGCCATCATATTCAGTGTTTTTTGTCATTTAGAATAAATCAGCCTAACAAATGTTATCTGTAAAAGCTATGTTTGATTTGAACATGTTTAAATCAGGGGAACATGTCATATCAGGGGAAATTTTAAATAAAAATGCTACATACTGAACAAACATTTAAACGTTCAACAAAACTACTGTATACATATCTGGCTCAAATTCAAAATACTCTGTAATATTTGTACGTCAGTGGCACACAAGTTTGATAGACAGAGGGACATGAGGAGCTGTGACTCTATGGGGCCATCTACTGGTGCCCAAGCAACACCACAGTTCTATGAATGTAAGGATAAACCTATTAAAATATGAGTGCTACTTAATAAAGTGTAGATTTCACGTGCAAACTCTCGAGCGGCTCAAATGACAGTTGTGATTAAATCTCTTCCTGGTTGTGCTGGTTGTACTGAGTTTCATTATTTGTGGCGATGGCTGCTTTGATAAGGAAAAACTCAGCAGTAGATTATAATTTTGTGTCATGATGCCTGCATTGTCTGTCCTCCTGTGTCCTTCCCCCTCCCCTACCTGTTTGCCTGGAGCTGGGCGGAGTTCCTGACTCCTCCCGCGCGCACCTGGAGCGCATCAGCGTAATTACCCCCACCTGCTACTGAGTATATGAGGGCTCGACAGAAGACACTCGGAGCCAGACCGTCTGCGTGTTAACGTATATGCCTCAGCCTAACTTTGTATTGGTGTTACCTGTCCGCCCGTTACTTACCGAATTTCTGCTACATTCCAGATTCCTGCTCTCGCTCGTTCCTGCTCCTGCTCCTGCCTCCGCGCTCCAGCTCCGGTACAGTCCTCACTGCCTTTCCTCCTGTCCCGTCTTGGCCTCCGGCTTGCTTCCCGTCTCCGGCCCTGTCTCCCGCTCTCTGGACTATCCCTGCTGGGTCTTCCCTGGCCCTGTTCCTGGTCCCGTCGTGCTCCGGCCCTGGCTGTCTTCGTGCCCGCTCTGGACATCTCTGCCTGGCTTGCCCTGGTCTCATCCTGATCCTGTCCTCGTCTCGGTCCTGGATTCCCGTCCCTGCTCGGCACCACTCCCGTCTGGTTCGCCTCCCCGCTCCCTGTGTGTGTGTGTGTGTGTGTGTGTGTGTGTGTTACATGAACTATTAAGACTGAACTTTCACTACCTGTAAATAAAACACTGTAAATCTGTCCCGAGTCCTTCACGTCTTTGGTCCGCTACCCCCCCCCCCCCCCCCCGTTACATTTTGTCTGGATGCATAAAGCCTAGAGCCAAGAACTCCCTCACCGGTTGGCTGATAATACCAAACAGTGGTTATATCTTAAACATGTCTTTTTTTTTAAATGTAAAATATTTCTTTACCTGGATTTGCTTGTGAATTTTGAGCTTTTAAAACTCAAATAAGACAAGAATTATTCATCCCTTGTAAAATACAGCTTAGCCATAGATTTTCTATTATACAGTTTTAAATAACATACATGGAAAATGTATTTATGAATGTATAACACCATCAGAGGGCGCAAGGACTCCATTGGCTGGTGCACTCAGAAGTAAAGCGCTTTAAATCTCGTTAAAAAAGTAGTAGGCGCTAATAACCGAATGTGGAAATGAAAATTGAAATGTTCTGATTCTCTTGTGAAAATGTATCGACTTCAAAAAGTTGGTCACAAAGACAAGTGATTAAAGGAATGTACTTGTTTGCCTTAAAAAGTGAAAAACAGAACTAGTTATTTTTAAACGGTTTGCAGTGGTCCAAAGTTATTCCTCATTTACTTTATGCATTAAGAACAGCCCAGAGATGTTTTTTTTTTTTTTTCTTCAACTAGCATGCTAACACACAGTTCCTGATACTTAGACAATGCAACACTTTAGATGCAGACAGTACATGGGAGACTTAATTTGACCTCAGGATCTGTTTATATATCTGGGACAAGGAAACAGGGTGGTGGACCTTCTGCCAGAAAAGTTACACAGTGCACCTTTAAATATCCAAGATTTGTCAAAAATTAGTGAATGAAACAAAACATGAGGAAACAACCATTACAAAAACCTAATTTGATGGTGGATAACATGTCAACCTCTCAACCCAAGACCCATCCATGAGAAAATTGTAAGACTTGTCATTATGTAAACACTACACTAGCTCCCTCCCTGTATTCCCAGCACTCTCTGTTCTCTGATGTGTCCCTCTGGGGAAGTCACCGGCTCGAGGCTTTTTGGATGAAGCCGGAGTCCTTGTGATAAACACGGACAGACAGCGGCGCCCATAGGCTTATATAAAGACCACGTGAGCCAGTAGACAAGACACTGCCATTGTTAACACAAGCATCTCCCAGTGTCAGAGACCAACAGGCACTAACCGCCCCGGCTTTCAACTCACACTTCAAACAACAGCACGCTTTACAACATTACAGCTCCACTACTGCATATTTGTTATTTATCGATTCAAATGGCAGTTAGAATGATGGAAAAAAGCACACGTTTTGCCTTTACATAAAGGTGGGACAACTAAAAATGCAAGTCATTTCTGGCCAATATCTAAATGACCTTGTCTTGCAAACATTTTAGAGACGTTAGTTTGAATTCAAGTTACATTTTACTTAAACAAATTTTCCATTTTGAAGTCTTATCAGTCAGGTTTCAAAAAGGGGCATAGTACTGTCAATGGGAGCAAAAAAGTTTAAAATGGCATTTT
Source organism: Periophthalmus magnuspinnatus (assembly GCF_009829125.3). NCBI lineage: Eukaryota > Metazoa > Chordata > Actinopteri > Gobiiformes > Gobiidae > Periophthalmus > Periophthalmus magnuspinnatus. Next base: position 12,074,745 of record NC_047142.1, read on the forward strand.
CACAGCCCCTGATGATTGTGTAGCTCTGTTTATTGATTTGACTAAAGCTTTTGACTCAGTGGATCATGGAGTCCTCTTGAAGCCTCTGGATCATATTGGATTTGACAATGCTATATGTAATTGGTTCCAAAATTATCTTTCAAACAGAACCCAGGCAGTAGTAGCCAATGGGTTTAAATCTTTTTTTTTTTCTTTTTTTTTTTTTTTTAATCTTTAAGGAAAGTAGTGCCCCAAGGCTCAATTTTGGGCCCGCCACTTTTTCCTGTATCAATCCCATTAGCAATTCTATTGGATGCAATTTAAAAACATGCATACATTTATATGCAGATTATGCTGTTTGGTATGCAAGTGCTCCCTCTGCTGATCAGGATGTAAAAACTGTTGCAAGATTTTAATGAAATCCAAAATTCCCTCAAAAATCTTAAATTATCAGTGAATGCAAATAACAATAAATATATGTTTGTTTTGTCTTGTTTTTTTTTTTTTCCTAAAAAACATTTATGTGATGCGCAAGCCACAAGTTTATATACACTAAATAGTACATTGAATGAAAGAGTCACCACCTATAAATATCTTTCTGTACACTCTATGAAAAAGTAGGATGGCCATCACAGTCTGTCAGATGAAAACAACACTGTATAACATGTATTTATACAGGGCTACTTGAATATCTCACTTGTTTGTTGAAGTTTAATATGGGAATTATTAATACAAGATTTCATGATTGTCTATGACTAAAAAAAACTGGCTGCACTAGAACTGAAATGGGAAAAAAAAGTTTTTTATTTTGCTTCCCAAAAATGGAATTTCAAGGACATGACACTAATGCACTTTAATAATCTGGTGATAAACATTTACAATTACACCTGCACTTGGTTTTAACATTTTATGCAGTGCCTCCAGTTAGCTTGACACCCCCAGGGAAGTATCAAGTCTCAATGGCCAAAAATAGCATTGAGTAATATTTAAAATGGTGAATTTTCTAATAAATATTGTAATTGCATAAAGGTACACTGAGTAAACATGTTTGTTGTTGGGTATATCACCTGCTTGTCTCCATGAAGATGTTATTACTTAGCCTTGAATGTTCCACAGTGTAGAACTAAACTTATCTATCTTCATGGGAACAAGGAGACACCATAAGGCCAAGTAACAGATCAAATCTGTAGAGAAGCAGTCTCACTCACTGTAAGAATGCATGTTTTTAAGGTATTTAACCCATGGTTTTCAAAATTCAGAAAAAATTTGACCATTGCCATAGTGATTAACAATTTAAAACAAAATATTGTTCCAGTGTCATTTGAATGGGAAAAAATCCTCAAATTGTTGCATATAACAAGAAGCTGACACGCATGAATATGAAATAATAACATTTGCACCGTTAAAGCATGAATCATTTATTTACAGTGGACGTTGTAAAAATCTGTAGATACTAATCAACACTAAAACTAGTACTCTGATTGTTTTCATCCTCTGATCCGAAGGTTGGTGATTTCAGTCCCTCTCTTGACAAAAACATCATTGGTTGAGCAGTTGGATCCACTGACCCACAGGTTGGCGGTGTGATTCCAGTAAGTAGTAAGTAAATATGTTCAAATCCATTCATAATTTCATTCATAACAATTTCAGAACATGTTCAGAAATGCATGAGATTGTTGATATTTAGTTTTCTCCTGAGGACATAACATAAGGTTTTAATCCAAATGCCCTTGCTGGTTATGTCTATATCTGTCTTAATTCTGCTCAAATGTATAAATTGCATGTTTTAAGTATATAAGTTAATGTTGATAATTGCATATCAAATCAATGCTTTAATCACTGCACAGGGAGATAGCATGTGGTGACCCCTTGTGCAGTGGAAGGACTGACGTCACAGGATATATATTTATAGCATCTGAATATAATAAGCATAATTGAGCCATTATTATCAACCAAAGTTAATGTACTTCATGATCTAGAGCTAATTGCATGTATTTACAGATGATTTTAAAGTGCCACTCATGGGACTATGTCAATATATCAATAAGAAGGCTAGAATGCACATGCATTAGCTGTGTTAGCATCAATCACTCAAGCTCAAGAATCAATGGTGATAATCTGCCTATTTACTGTGGCTGTAGCAGAACATAACATTCTATTACGGAAATCATTTGTTATTTTATACCACCAAACCCACCAGTAAAATATTTTTATCATAGTAGTAGTTGTAGCAGTAGTAGCAGCAGAAATAGTATATTTTAGAAATATCAATAGGAGTAGTAGTAAAAGTACGTAGTAGTAGTAGTAGTAGTAGTAGTAGTAGTAGTAGTAGTACTGGTAGCCTAGTAACAGTAGCAGTAGTAGTAATAGTAGCAGTAATAGAAGCAGTAGTAAAAGTAGTATCAGTAGTAGCAGTAGTGGTAGTACTAGTAGTCATAAGTATTCAAAAGGACATACTTGACTGGGAACCAAAAGGGTAGAAACAGGAAGGTGGGCAAGGGAAGCAATGGATAAAACAAATCAAAGAGGATGACAAGGCCCAAAATGTGTTGCTAAACATCTTGCAAAATCTAACAAATGAAGAATGGATCCCATTTCTTGAAGCACTGCAGACATATACCTAAAAGCCCACTCCATGGAGCCCCAGTGAGTTTTTTAGCAGGTGAGGCTATTTAAGATCTGCAGGCAGTGCCCTGGCTGCTACTTCACTAAGTCGCTTCCCTCCGTCTGGGCATCCTGCTTAGAAGTTTGCATATGTGCAAACTCCACCTGGCACAGGTGGGATTGTCTGGCAAATAACAGCATGCTGGAGTCAACCGTGAGGCATAACTTTTTTCTCACTAGGTTACTCAGGGCTAGTAATGCTATATATTGTGGAGTATTACAGACAAAGAAATAACATCTCCAGGTGGCAGACCCTCCATTAGAAAAACTACACAGTGCACCTTTAAACAAGTAGATTTTGTGCGTGATTTTGTGTGAGATTTTCACCTCCTTTTCAACAATGTTTTCAACACTTAAAAATAGAAATAGCAAAAACAAGTCCACTTTGCAAAACTTGTTCCCTTGCATTCTTCCAGTGACTTCACATTACAGCTCCATTCAGTCAAAGCTAATTTACCCCATAGCCACAATGTAAACATCCACCCCCCATCTCTGCTTGCAGTTTTAACCCAAAAATAGCTCCTCTCTGGCTCTGTTTCCGGCCCCTGCTCCTCCAAATTAATTAAAGTGCACTCGTAAACAGCCTTGGCCATGGTTTGGGGGCAGTAAAAATAACCACCCAATATCATTAAGAGGGGCGGTGTCAGACCTCTGAGCGCCCCCGCAGCTGTGGATCAGGTGACCGGGTACAGCGGCTTCACAGACCGGCCTCAGCTCCGAGCGGCACCGGGGGTAGAGAGAGAGGAGGAGGAGGAGGAGTGAGTCTTGGCTGGTGTTGAGCACGATTAGCAGCGTGTAGTAGCAGTTCATTGCAGCAGCAGCAGCAGTAGTAGTAGTACTTGTTGTGGAGAGAGGAGAGGGCTATGCTAAAGAAGAGACGCTATGGACCGACTAGCTAACTGACCATTCAAGGCGAGCGCACACTTGGATCTTTGTTGTCACTCTAAAGATGGACGAACCAAATATTCTGAGACGACGTGGACTTCAGGTAGCGTGGCAGTTTCATGACACTTACAAATTTGTGTCATGATATTGGCTTTTTTTTAATGCAGCAACTACGTGTGCATTTGACGTTTGTTTTTACGCACGACATTTAGCCTTTAAACTTAAACTTAACTCAACTAAATTAATTCCAGCGTATGATCCGAAACAGTTATAGTTATTTTCAGGGTTATTGTGTCTTGTAGCGCTATTTAGGCCTTTTTATTATTATTATTATTATTATTTTAAATACAGCGACTACGTGTGCATTTGTCGCGTTTTACGCACGGAATTTACCCTTTAAACTAAACTAAATTAATGCCAGTGTGTTATCCGAAACAATTCTAGTTAATTTCAGGGTAATTAATTGTGTATCGTAGTGCTTTTTATTTATTTATTTTTAATCCAGCGACTATGTCTGCACTTGACGTTTGTTTTTACGCACAAAATGTGAAAATCTCAATGAATGCCCAGTGCCGACGTGTTATCCGAAACAATTGTAGTTATTTTCGGGCTAATTGTGCCTTCTAGCGCTAATTGGGGATATTGATAACTAAATGATGCTACAACGTTATTGGATGTCAGGTTGCCTTGGAGACAGTGGCATAGAAATCCGCGGCGTAAAGCCTGATTGGCAGAAAAACAGCCTTCTGAGCTGCATCTGTTACGGGTGCCATGTTTACCAGGCATGCAGGCATCCCCAGAATGGATGGATGTGAGGGGAAGTCACGCGTTTCTGCTGACTACTTCATTCATGGATAGAAGCAGAGCCATTGTTTCCAATCCTAAATTCCTTCTGGTATTCATTATAGCATAACATGTCAATATTGGAAACATACAATTCAAAACAGTGTCACTATTTTCTTCCCCATTTTTCTTTGTTCCTTTTTGTACCTAAAGGGAAGCAATTAGGCTGAGATATTTTGATACCCAGTGTAGTCCTGTTATTGTCCTGGTTTAGTCCAGCCTTTAACTGGTGTACTCCTGTTTGGTCCTGGGTTGGTTGTTTTTAGGCTATTGTCTTCCAAATTAGCAGTCAGAACTTAACCAATATATATTTATTCATTTATTTATTTAGAAAAGGGGCAGTACATGATACATATTGGTCTAAGTCATAGGCACAAGTCATTTTGAGGTGGCTTTGTGGTACACAGTTGACTGACATAAACGTCATCTTTTTGTATGAAAACATTATCCCATGTGTGCACTTTTCAATTAGTACAGTCTTTTGTGTTTCTTGAAAAATGAGAAGAAATGACGTGGGCCAGTTACGTAAATATGTCTGGTTTTGGCCACAGGTAAATTTTTTATGTGTTGTCCCTGGACAACATGAAACACAGCAAAGCATCACAAACATCAGGACCACAGACAACAATAATCACATTAGAATCACAAAGAACATCAAGCTAAACACAGTACAGGGGCAAGAGCAGACAGGAGCAGACAGGAGCAGACAGGAGCAGACAGGAGCAGGCAGGAGCAGACAGGAGCAGGCAGGAGCAGACAGGAGCAGACAGGAGCAGGCAGGAGCAGGCAGGAGCAGGCAGGAGCAATTCAGCACCAGAAACCCAGGCATTGTCACATTAACTCATTTCATTCTAGGACAAAGCAAAAAGATCTCCATCATGACAAGAAGACCCTGTAACCAGAAAAGTTTAATTTATCATAATAAAATGATTTACTTTTGTGACGATACTAAAATGTCAAACTCGATTTTGATACCAGGAAAATACCAGACTCAATACCGATTCCAATACTACCATGATGATCTTTCTTTAGACAGTAGACTGTGATTTTCAATGTAGTAGTACTTTCTTTTATATTCCCATGTGGCCTCATATCTGTGTAATCCCTCAGTCGTCCAGGTAGGTTCCATAGTGGTCCATGGGTGTACACTAGTCTATGTGTCTTATACTTGTTCTGATATAGGTCAAGATCATGATAAAACTATTCAGGAAAGGTTCATTTCTGTCCTGTGAATGTGAAATTTTTAGTATTGATACTTGCTCAAATGAGTATCTAGTCTTGATACTAGTTTTAGTATTGATTATTTTCAGATTTTCGATACTTTGACAACCCTTAAATGGATACAACTCACAATGACTCCAATTACATAGGCTCTTTAGGTAATATAATGTACTCCATTGGATCATATAATGTATATAAAAAGAGCTATCCCACAGCTGCATAGCTCTCCAGTCATCATGTCATGTGTGCTAATTACTCAGTATTAAAAGAAATAATGTAGCACAAATTCTACAAAATGTAAAATTCTACTTCTACATAACTCTGGATTAAGTCATTTTCTTACATGTGTTGTAGCAAGTCTAAATCCTGCAGTGCTAAATGCCGTCACACTCTGCTCTGTCTGTGCAAATATCATTCTTTGCACCTTGGCCTAGTTCTGAGCTACACAATTGGGTTTTGTGGTCTTGCTGCATCCTGTAGTTACGGCAAGCACAAAGGGACAAATTACACACTTATCATCAATGTGGCTGTGCAGAAGCTTTTGTTGCATGAAAATAGGTGGGTGCAAATCGATAGAACATCCGACATGCCTGGTCTGATAATTGAATAGGTGACAATTATGGGATGGATTATTGTGATGTAATTGTCAATATAGATAATTGGGATACAGAACATTACAGCAGAAATATGGAATATATGCTGTAGAAAATAGATAAGTTAAAACTAAATATATAAAAAAAACATTAATAACAGTTATTAGGGTTGTCAAAGGTATCGAAAATCAGATACTAATCAATACTAAAAATATGGTAATATAAAAGAAAGTACTTCCATTTAATGTTGAAAGTCACATTCTATTGTCTAAAGAGAGTGTTTTTTTTATTATTATCGCTGTATCGGAATCGGTATTTAGTATCGAGTTTATTCAATTGGATAATCATACATAAGGAAAACAACAACTTGAATAATGCAGTGTCAAATATTTCTCATGAAAACTTGGAACTATATTCTGCAAAAAATATTTTAAAATGTGGTATGCGTTTTTATATTTCCTTTCCCAGATTTAGCAATTCCCCCATGTAATCTGTGACCGCTAACTGATAACAAACTGGAGAAAACTGGGACTAAAATGGCTGAATCAGGACTATTAGAAAAAATGTAAAAATTTCGAATCACTCACTTGGATTTTTCTTCCGTGCATGGTTGAGTAATTTAGTGATCTCTCCCTGGCCCTATTCAAACCCTACTCATGCTGAGCTGTACGATTCTGTCCAAGGCACAATTCTACGTCACCCATGCTCCCACACAATGATTCTACATAAATATACAAAAACATGGTGCAAAACTGTACACAACAACTTCACAAACAGTAATTTAAATGCCAGGATGCACGCTGATTGTGTTGTGATAGCGTTCTGAAGGTGAAGTGACTTAGCACGGAGAGCAAAGGGAGGGGAGAGTATCAAAAGCAACACTGAAACTTATTAAACGTGTTAATATGTTGTGTTCAGTGAATATAGCATTTTCAAAACAATAAAAGGTAACGTGGTGATCTAAATATGTTGTGTTAGCAGTTAATACACCATAGAAATAAAACACCACGTCTTAAAATAATGCTCCAGACAAAGCATCAAACAGCACTGTGTCTGTAATGTATACTCCATCAAAAAAGTTACAAAGTGCATCTTTAATTCCCCATTACTTGGATAAAATCAAGAAACAACAAATCAACCTAACAGGATTCAATTGAACTGTCCCAACGCTGCCTCGTGCAAAGTTGAGGAGAGCACAGACAGACAATGAGCTGTTTGTCATTAAAAGAATGCCAATTATTTCATTTCCACACAGAGGCGGGAAATCACATGAAAAAGTGGGACATCATTGCACGCAACTTGTGCTTGGCTAATTCAATTAAGTATGTGTGTATCAAAGCGACCACTGTGTATGATATAGAGCTAATGTGGTTGGTGTCTTGACTAAGGACACAATGGTAGCATACTCACCCTGAGATGGTGTATTTGTGACGATAATGCTGCTCTTCACCTAGAGTGGGCAATATTGACAAAACTCACACTCTTTGGATTATGCAGTCATTTCATTCATTTCATGTCTCTTTATTTCTACAGGGAGAGACCAATGAGAGCACCTGTTAAAATACAGAACAATACAAAATAAAATTAAGCAATTAACTGCATAGGTTCATTTAAAACATTAAAAACAGGTGCAGGTCTGCTTGTAAATGTTAATAACCAGATTATTAAATGTATTTGTGGTACCAGTGTGTTCAGTTTTGCATGTCCTTGAAATGTATTCCATTTTTGGGAAGCAAAATAACCAAAAACTTTTTTTCCCATTTCAGTTCTAGTGCGGCCAGTTTTTAGATGTAGACAAAACAACGTCTAAAAGTTCCCATATCAAAGTTCAACAAAGAAATGAGATATTCAGGCAGTCTATCAAGTAGTCTCTTATAAATAAGTTAACCTGGTAATTTTCCAGTTTAGAAACAGATCATTAAGAGCATTTTTGGATATTGAAGGTGCACGAACACTCAACAGACTTTTTTTTTTATTGGCATGTTTGCCATTTATGACATCGACCTGTCCAGGGAGACTGCAGGTGGAAATGAGCAGTTTTGCTCTAACCTGGCACAAACATATGACCTCTGTGGATAGGTCAATGTTTTATGTGCAATGTCCCTGTTAAATAAACAAATAAACCAAACTAAACATTTACAAAGTTTTCAAAAGTGCAAAACTTGTGTTACTCAATCATTTCACAATGATGCCGTCTCATAGGTTTGTTGTCTAGGACCTTAATTGCCTGTTTATACAGAGAAATGACTGACTTCAGTGTGGACGTTTGTGACCCTGGTGTGATGCAATATGAAAGATGTGAGAAAATGATTGCAGGCATGTACAACATAACGGCATGGTGTGGTAACTCCCTCCTAAAGTAGGGTGACCAGATTTTCAAAATTCAAAACTGGGACACACCTGGTTCAGATGGTTGGTATAAATAAGCTGTGAAAAGAGTGCGTAATATTGTCCATTCCTGACTCAATTGTGGGCCAATCATAATCTGAGGGACTTTTGTCAGTGCATTTTTTTACTTGCCGATTTTCAAACATGATTTTCTATATTTTAGCTTAACAAATGTTTTATTTATTACTTATTTTTTTATTTATCTTTATTTATACAGGGGGGCCCAATGAGAGTGATATTCTAACACAGAAGTCTGGGCTTGTTTCTTTTATTAAGTCGTTTTAGATGAATATCGCAATTGAAAATATCTAAATTATAACATAATGATCCAGAAGTGTCCTAGATTAGCATAATAGGCCTTAAGATTAGATTTGACCTACTTCCTACGCCTGTCACAATAATAAATGTTGAGCTGTGATATATTGCTGAACCAGGCCTAACTATAGACAAAATACATTAAACAAAAACATAAAACAGAATTATCTCCAAAACCTTTTCTAAATGTACAGTATTATTAAAAAACCTGAGCTGCAATAAATAACAGAATGCAACACTTAAGTAGTTAGTTTGTATCTATATGAAGACAAAAGTTCATAATTCAACCTCTTCAGCTCAAATCTTATCATATTGTTAAAGAAATAACCAAAGATTTCTCACTAGTACAAAGAAAAGGTGCACACAATAAGTTGATATACTAATTATATTAACAGGCCTAGTTATATACCTGTTTAAAAGATCTGCTTAACCTAAAATGTTAAAACTACATGTTTATACTGTAACATTGTTCAAAAAACTGCTGAGTGTTTGTAATGGCACATTTGTTCTGTGTTGCAGAAAGAGCTGAGCCTTCCGCGCAGAGGGAACGTGTAAGTATAGAGCTTTCTCTCCTGTCAGCTGGACGTGTTTAAAGGTCTGGTACTACTTTTATACACTTGCAGAGGTGGATTGATTTCAGTTACATTTACTTGAGTGACTTTTAAAAGAAGTTGTACTTTTCTCACAGCGTAGTTTTACTCCTACTTGAGTGATATTTTTATTGAAGTAACAGTACTCTTACTTGAGTAAAATTTGTGGTTACTCTTTCCACGATGAAAAAGTCTACATGTGACAAAATCTTTCTGTTGACAACATGAAATGATTTGAACATTTGTGTTTCTTGCGCCGCTCATTCAGATATAACGTAGTTTTCTAATTTTTGTGTCGCTCCTTTGAAAATAGTACAGATAATAGATTTGTTCTTCATCCCGGCAGTTACTCTTTAAGTCTTAATACTCTTTTTAACTCTTACTTGAGTCATTTATTGGGTCACTACTTTGTACTTCTATTTGAGTAATATTATTTTGAAGTAGCGTTACTCATACGTGAATACAATTTTTGGCTCCTCCACCCACCTCTGTACATTTGTGTTTTGGAAGTATTGAAGTCGTGCTGCTTTTGAATGCCGTTAAGTGCTTTCTGACTTAGACATTTTGAGCCCTTTTTAACATGGAGTTCATGAAGGCCAGTTTAAAGTGATATGTATTTGTCCTCCAGTATGACAAACTAGTGCTGCCACAACTTAGCCGTTATTATCTTTGAATAATAGATTAGTAAAACAATGATTTCGTTTGTTCTTTTAATTGTAATATGAGATAAGATAACTTTCATTTGTACCACTGAGCACACAATTCTTCAATACTTTACAAAGCTGAGCGTCACCGGTGAATCTCCCTGTTTTCAGATGGGCGTGATTGACAGCTAATCAGATTATCTAATCAGAGACACGCATGATCCATCCGTATCAAAACAAATATGGCTGCTTATGAGGGAAAAAGAAAGGAAAAAAATATCACAGGGGACTGAAAAAAAAACAAAAAACTAATCTAAATTGCATGATCACGTTGGTTCAGGCTTGAGATGCAACAGAGGGCGAGGTGACCAGACTGATATCAATTTATATAAGAAATACAGCGATATGTCAGTCTCAAGCAAAGTACAGCAACAGCAGCAGTGAAAAAAATAAATAAATAAATGCAGGATAAATAAGGATTAATTGTGAATCCAAGTTTATTGTCCATTTAACAATAATAAATAAATTGGTAAAGGATTCACTTAAAAAAAATCAGTTATGATAAATTTAGATTTGTGTAGATTTGAATTCACTTGTTTTTTGGCAGCCAGAATTTCCACAAAGGTAAATACGACTTTATTTAAGCAATTTTGACTTCAGATTGTTTTTCTTCATTCAGATTTTACAATTTCACATTATACATATTTCAAGTTGATCTGAAATCTTAGCTCTGTTGTATCTTGTTGCCTCCGAATGAGTTTTTGTGCACAGTTTGTACTTTTAAGACTTGGTGGCACTGTTGCTTCACTATTTGTACAACACTGCAATCATTCAGTACATTGTCGGTAGTAGGGTTGTCAAAATATCAAAATTCTAAATTCTGACTTGTTTGAAGTTATAAAATCCCATGGAAAGTGTCTTATGCTTAAAGATGACACAAGTTACATAATACATATATAAACATAAGTGAATATTTTTAAGGAGGCTCTTAACATTTTGACCACATGACCTAGACCATTTCAGTAAGAAAATGTTGCTTCCTTAAAAGGCTGTTGGCTGTCTAGCTTGCCTAATTTAAACATTCCATAAGCATTGCATAAGTTTAAAAAGTTTACATGGAATATTTCACATATCCGCAGTGAGTACATCTTACATAAGGGCGCATTGGTTTCACAAAGTATTTTCCTGTGATTTGTTTCCAGTGAATATGTTCATACTTCCTTATGACCAATGGAGTGTTATTGATTACAGGGTTTATTACTGTAACTAGTGTAGTCACGATACTAACAATTAAAACTCGATTTCGATACTAAGGAATAAACTTGAAACTCAATACAGATTCTGATGCCACGATGATAGTAAAAAAAAAAACACTCTTTCTTTAGGCAATAGAATGTGATTTTCAGTAGATAGTATTATAGTAGTAGTAATAGTGGTCCATGGGTGTACACTAGTCTATGTGTCTTATACTTGTTCTGGTACAGCTCAAGATCATTCTAAAACTATTAAATTCCAATTTAGTTCAGTATGGTCTTGGCTTAAAGCTCACAAGAGTCAATTTCACCTAATATGGACCTTTAAGCAAAAATTAAGTAAGACAAAACTGATCCAAATGTGTTGTGTAGCTGTTATTTATCTCTCAGGTAACTACAGAACAGCTTTGTATACAAATTCAAACATTATGAGACTCCCTGGGCTCACTTCAACCAGTAAATAGTCTTGTTACGTCGATATATATATAATGTCCAACCAGGATTTCGGCTGAAACAATATTTGGAAGCCGATAGTGAATTTTTCAGTATCTGCGCTAATATCCAGTATCAGATTGTACAGTCCTTTTAAATCCTGGTTCAGTCTTTGGTCCTAGATTAGTAACTGTTTAGTTCTGGGTCAGTGTTTTTATTCTTTTCTTTTAATGCATATGGTATTCTTTAATAATAGAAAAATACTGACTGAGTTTCGATGTTTTCCTTGTGATGACCTCTTGAAACCTTCTGTGTCTGTAGGGGAGTGATTCAGCCTCACAGGTGACACAGAGTGAGTCACAGGCTAAATACTGCATTAGGAAGTGACTAGACTAGTATTATTGTTATTATGGTGATGGCAATTAGTGACAAAATTATCATTGCAAGTTGTTATTAAAATTCAAGAAGTGAAAGTAGACAGGACAAGTCATGCAAAATGTTTGGGGAGTGAGTGACTGCATACTATGTCATATGCTACTACTAGTACTGTTGTCACTGTACTAAAATTTCAAACTTGATTTCGGTATTAAGGAATAGACTCGATTCTGATACCATGGTGATAATAGAATGTGATTTTCAACATTAAATCATAGTACCGGTACTTTCTTTTATATTACCATGTGGTCTTATATCTGTGTAATCCCTCAGTCGTCCAGGTAGGTTCCATAGTGGTCCATGGGTGTATACTAGTCTATGTGTCTTTTACTTGTTCTGATGCAGCTCAAGATCATTCTAAAACTATTCAGGAAAGGTTCATTTCTGTATTGTGAATATACATGTGCTTTTTATTATTGGTACCTGCTCAAATGAGTATGTACTTTCAATACTAGTTTTAATGTCGATTAGTGTCTGATTTACGATACTTTTGACAACCCTATTTTGAATTTAAATTTCCTTTTCTTGTTAGTTGCAGGACTCAAACTCCACATTGGAAAAGGCTAATCATTATCAAAATTGCTTTGCCAATGAATAAATTATTGTGCTATAAGAAAATCAACTACTTAAAATAATTAGTATCAAAATAGATATTAATTATATTAAGATACTAATTTGAGCATGTATTGATATTGAAAAAGTCACATTCACAGGACAGAAATGAACCTTTCATGAATAACCTCAATAACGATCTTGAGCTGTATGAGAAAAAGTATAAGACACATAGACTATTATACACCCATGGACCACTATGGAACCTACCTGGATGACTGACAGATATAAGGCCACATGGGAATAAAAAAGAAAGCAGGATTTTCAACTTTTAATGTTGAAAATCACATTCTATTGTGTAAAGTGTTTTGTTTTTTTTTAAATTATGATTCTAAATAGCTTGAAATCTTAGTATAATGACAAACTCTACCAGCATATAATGTGGTCTTTTGCAGTGAGCAGCACTCCCCCTGCTGTTCCAGAAACATTTGTTTCTATTTGGCTCAATTGTCCGTGTGATTTAGATGAAATGGTTTTATGATCTTTGTCATTCTGCAGAGTTTAGTGTCAAATGAGCGTAATCATCGCTTTACAAATTGACTCGGACACACAAGGGAGCATTTCCGATTGTCCAAACTGATGAAAAAACCATGAGGACCTTGACATCCCCTGGTGACATGTGCAGCATTCAGGGACACTGGGAAAAGTGAATACTGCACAATCCATCCCCAAACTCAGCTTTTGTAAAAGTAATCTAATGCAAGTCAATGATTCTCAGACTCTTCATAGCAACTGTCACCACATAAAAAAATAAGAGGCCTTCCTTAATGTGTCTTTTCGTGCTTTGAGCTGCCATCTTGATTTCCTGACCAGCCCAGTCCCTTGTACAGTCTGTTTGAATCCAGAAGGGTCTCGAATGGGACCATAGACCATGGTAAACCTCTGTCCTAACTAATCTCCTCTTAAAAATTCTCATATCTGAGGTAAAAGAAGTGATATATTTTGTTCCGAATGATAAGTAAGAGTTTGTTGCTAAGATTTTTGATTCTGCTGAAATGTACATTGTTTCTCAGTCCTCTGTGTTTTTTTTCAGTTTTTACATGTAAGCAGCCATGTTTGAACTGTACTTTGCTTGTCATGGCTTGACTATTACTCTTTTTCTAGCTAAAGATAAAAGGAGGATCCCTTTGGCGTTTCAGTGTGTGTTATTAACATTGTGTTTTAACATTGTTAGTGACACATAAATATCTATCATTTTGAGGACTTTTTCCCATTCAAGATATAACGTATTTAATTTTTAACTGTTAATCACTATGACAATGGTCCTAATTTTCATCATTCAAAAACCTATGGATGGGTTGACAGATCATTCAAGTCGTTTTACAAATCGTGTATCCCATTGAATTACAGAAAAGAAATTGTTCAAGCAACCTTTCTTTCTGTGTTAGATTATGCAGATATAATGTACACGCAGACTTCAGCCTCTACTTTGAAAACTTTAGATTTACTCTTTCACTCAGCCCTTTGTTTCATAACAGGTGATGGATTTAAAATCCATCACTGTTCACTCTATGAAAAAGTAGGTTGGTCATCGCCATCTGTCAGAAGAGAACAGCACTGTATGAAATGTATTTATAGGACTACTTGATAGACTGCCTGAATATCTCACTTGCTTGTTGAACTTTGATACAGGAACTTTCGTCTGCATCTAAAAACTGGCCGTACTAGAACTGAAATGGGAAAAAAAAGGAATAAATTTCAAGGACATGCAAAACTGGATACATTGGTGCCACTAATGCACTTTAATAATCTGGTGATAAACATTTAAAATCACACCTGCTCCTGTTTTTAATATTTTAAATGGACCTTTGCAGATATTTGTTTTGTTTGTTTTTTATTATTCTTTTAACATGGTGCTCTTGAAAAAGAGTGTGGTTGGGCTCTCCCTGTAGCAATAAAGCTAAATGAAGATGAAATGAAAATGTTTATTAGACTCACCGTTGAGTAATAAACCATGCAAGCTTATTAGCCCTATGCATTCTACTCATACAGACAGACTTACATTTTAATTGTCTCAGTCTTTCAGTTCAGCTCTTTATACCTGAGGTTGGTGGACAAAAGCACAGATCAGGACACCTTTCTGCCTTTATGTAGGCTACGATATAGGCAAACCCTATATTAAAAAAATCTATTGCTTTATTTTTAGATCATCATTTCTTATTTCATATTCCTCCCATTCTCATATAATTGTGCCAATAAACCCCATCCTTACTTCAAATAATTATATACACTTTAAATATAAGAACAGATAGTACTGCTAGCACAAACATTTCCCATGTTACCTGAACCCCTCACAGCTCGCCCCGCCCTCCCCTCCTCGCCTGTCTCATCTTGTTGCGCATGCGCGGTGCGTCCGCCTGGCTGCTGCCGCTGGAAACTTTGGCTCACTTCACTTCTTATTATCACCGGAGGAGCCCCAGGATAATGTAAAGCTCCGTACTCTATACCTCCATACTTTCACCGGCCATCTGCATCATGAATTAACCCCGGGACATGGGTGTTTCCTCGGCGTTCCTCCATCATCTCCTCCCCGTCCTACCGTGGCTCTGGGCTCCTCTTGCCCCGCAGCTGAATGGAGTTTCGCCCGTCGGACACTGCGTTCCCTTGGCCAGCGCTTTCTGTTCTCCCCGGAGCCGAACAAACAGCGGACATTAGCGTTATGCCTTCCATTTAACCCCGTTTTCTTCATTGGATATCTGTCATAAAATCAACATGTCGGACCAAAATTACTACTGGACTGTGCTGCCTAGCTACAAAACTAGCTTTGTGACTGGAGCAATGATGAAACGCTCCAAAAGGTAACGGAAAAAAGCTAATATTCAGTTGGCTAGCTTTATCAAAATGTACCCCAAATGGCTGTCGCAGTGCTGAGTGATCCCCCTCCTCTCCTACGCTTTGCCCTGTGTCTGTAGTTGTCATTATATAGCTCCCTGCTGGTTAATGCCAAAATACAGCAATTTGTTGAACTCTACAGTTGCTATGTCATTGGAAAACCGTCGCACCACGTTGTTTTGGAGGCTAATCCTTGCATGGCTCTCATTGACAAAGCTTCAGTTATATGGCTCACTGTATTTGTCGCTCACATCCGCCCTAGTTTTTTGTTTCCGACTCGTCCGATGGAGAAAACGTGGCCATTGTAGGGTCTTTTGGGAGTGAGAGCAAAAAAATGAGCCGTTTCTGCATTGTCTACCACCAGCCCTGCTACTGTAGCCCAACAAAAACACTGTAATCGCGATGATCAATACAGGGATGTGATTTGAGTGAAAATGCATGTTTATGGATGGCTGTCATACAGGGATTTTCTTTTTTAGTCAGGACGCATGGTTTTGCTCTGGGCTGAAAAGTAATGTTGTTTATACTGGTTATTGATTTTTCCAGTGGGATTGGTCTGTGACTGGCCACGTTTTTTACTGTAAAACTATTAGTGCTTTTGGGTAGGGAGGTTATAGCTACATTTGGCGTAGGGTATAGTTGAAACCAGGGATGCAGGGATGTACTGATACCGATTTCAATACCCGATACCGGTGCAGAGATTGAAAACAGCATTTATTTCCTTAAAAACAACAATAAAATAAGACAAACCAATCCAAATATCTTATGTAGCTGTTACTTATCCATCAAGTAACTACAGAAAAACTTTGTATAAATAGAAATTCAAACATTCCGAGACTTTCTGGGCCAACTACAAGCAGTCAATAGTCTCCAGAATATCGACTGAACCAATCTTTAAGAGCTGATATCCGATCTAGCAATTTTTTTCAGTATCTGCACTAATATCAGATACCATTATTGGATTGGTGCATCCCTAGTTGTCCCAATGTATTCTACTTCATAGGAGCAGTGCTACAGGGATACTGGGCTCTCAAGGTAAAACCACTCAATTGCCCCGATGCACTAGACATGAAGGAGGCATTTGCATTACAATCACGCTGCAGCCAGATTGTTTTAAATGTGGCGTGTTTCGATTAGTCATCAAGCAGTTGACGTGATTTATATTCGGGCAATAGCCAGTCGGTATCAGCATGTTATTATGTTGTCTAGGTGTGGGATAGGCTGTTGTTGTTGTTGTGAGGATGTGCAGAATTAGAATAATGAGTCGATTAAAAACTATTTGTAAAAAGTCTGCAAAAAAGAGATTATAAATTAACAAACTTGCAGTATTATCTTTCAAATAAGAGTAAAACGTTATATTTCAGCATGTTTGTGTTGACTTTGCGATACTTGTGTACGATACCTCAACCATGACATTTAAACCCCCCCCTTTCTCATTGATGTAATATGTAATTTAAAAATCCAAAATGATCTAAAAATATATTGTGATATACATTTTTGACAATTTTACACGCCCTTTTCTCTTATTGGAATTCTAAAAGAACTTGGGGTTAGAGTGGAGTTGGGGTTAAAATTTGTACTTGTTGATCAAATCCACACTACTAGGTTAGCAAATGTTCAAGTCGCACAATAGTTCTATGGTTTATTATTTTATGGCATCATTTATTGCTGTCGTACAGGGTTGTTTAGCAAGCATTACCACAAGACTTTGTTTACCCACAGTAAACAGCACATAACGGCCAGCTAGCTAAAGATGCTCTCCTTAATAGTAGACGCTAGGGCTAAACATGCTTCACTCTTGGTCACACTGTCTCTCAGTCAAATTTATTAACAGCTATTTCCTAACTAAGTTCATCTTCTATTTTTGGAGTGCCAAGTTTGTAATTTGTTAGCACAGAGTTCTAGCATGGCAATTCTACCGCACTATGTCCTGGGGTCAAAAGTATCCAAAATCAGAGAATCAAAACTAGACGCTCATTTGAACTATTCATACTCAAAAAAATCACATTCACAGGACAGAAATGAACCTTTCCTGAATAGCTTTAGAATGATCTTGAGCTGTATCAGAACAAGTATAAGACACATAGACTAGTATACACCCATGGACCACTATGAACCTACTGGAAGACTGAGGGATTACACAGATATAAGGACACATGGGAATATAAAAGAAGGTACAATGTTTTAATGTTGAAAATCACATTATATTGTCTGAAGAGTGTTTTTATTTATAATTGTGGTATTGGAATTAGTATCGAGTCTAGAGTCTATTTCTTAGTATCGAAATCGAGTTTACAATCCTAGTATCGTGACCTACTAATATTGTAGACAAGTTGTCAACATAAATAATGTATTACAATGGGAGTTAAGTGAATATGAAACACAATAGCTCCTCATTGTTGCCTTGCCTCTGTAAGGGTGAGTGGTGAGCTCATATGACATGGCCCTTTTATGACTATATTATCTTAGCATAATGCAGGGTAATAGAGCAGTCAAAGAGCCAATCGCTTATCGTCTCAGACCTACTTTGCATGTCTAAAGTTCAGAAGAACAGCAAGGTATAAGTTAAGGAGTGTTTGTTTGCGTCATCATGCGGTTGACTTCTGTATTGTTCAGTTAAACATTTATTGAGGGGTTTTGGTAATACAACAATATCAACAATTTGTTAGCTTTAGAATGTTGCTAGGAAAGTAGCGGTGTCACACTACTAAAATTTCAAACTCAATTTCAATACTAAGCCAATGCTGATGCCACCGCTTTCAGAATGTGATTTTCAACATTAAATCAGAAGACTTTCTTTTATATTACCGAGTGGCCTTATATCTGTGTAATCCCTCAGTCGTCCACGTAGGTTCCATAGTGGTCCATGGGCGTATACTAGTTTATATGGTCTTATACTTGTTCTGATACAGCTCAAGATCATTCTAAAGCTATCGATACTTGTTTAAATGAGTAACTAGTTTTAATATTGTTTCATATCTGATTTGTGATACTTTTTAGAACCCTATAACAATGTTCTATAGGCGCTGCATGTCAACTGCTTATAAAGTTAACTGCTTATAAAGGCGCCTAGTCCAACCGTCTCTCCAGCGTGTCATGGCCGCCGCTCATAAACAGTGTGCTATTGTTTAAACATCAACAGACTGAAAACAAAGCGCATGTGGACAGTCACGGTCCAGGGAAATAACATTATGTGCTGTTATGCCTTGGGCTAAGCTTTTGTCTGTGTCTTTAGTCAATGTTTAGCAAGTTGTAAGTGTTTGCTTATATGTTGGTTAAGAACTTAAGATTTTAACAAGTGTCACTATTATTACTTTTTTGTCAGCAATGTTTGATTTGAGACAGTGGATGCAGTTACAAACTTACTCAAAACCTGATTAATATAAAATTTTAGAGTTGTAAGAATATTTAAAGATCCTGTGAGATTTAGGCCATGTGATAATGTTCTTTTCTCATCAAAAACACTTTTTTGTGTTTTGTTTCATTTCCACTTGTTTCGATAATGATGCATGATTATTTGTCTGCATCTCCAAAGCTCTAAATGCTTTGTTCCACCTTGTAATGTCAGTAAGTGGCTATTTGAAGCCTAAATTGAACTGCTG
Source organism: Periophthalmus magnuspinnatus (assembly GCF_009829125.3). Lineage (NCBI taxonomy): Eukaryota > Metazoa > Chordata > Actinopteri > Gobiiformes > Gobiidae > Periophthalmus > Periophthalmus magnuspinnatus. The sequence goes on from NC_047142.1 coordinate 12,094,033, forward strand.
TATACTGCAATACACTAGAATAACCACACATTGTTGTCCTTACCTTTTGTTCAGTTGAGATTGTCACAGGAAGTCTACAATACTGCCCGGTGCACAGAGACATGAGGGCAAGGCTAAAACAATTGATGTAGGTTAAAATTTGGGCAATTCCAGGGCTGCAAATTATCCAAATGATTCAAGTGAAGGTGTATGGAGTTTAAAAAACACAGTGGAGCATTTCTTTTATAACCACTTAATGACATCACAAGTTGGAACAGAGTGTTTTCGGTTTTGGAGAAGAATACAGCCTCAATATGCAGGGATTGTGAGTTAAACATGTGAATAAAACAAAACACGACTCCAGGTATGTTTTTGATGAGGAAACAACACTGTAACACAGATGGAAAAAAATGCGTAATATATAAGCCCTTTAAATGACAAAAAAACATAATCATCTAATTTCAACTCAAACTCATATACTCAAATTTGGCTGTAAACATATAATTTAAATAATCTTAAAGGTCCAGAAATCAGATTATAATCAGATCTTGGCATGCATGTAAACAAGGTCATTAACTCAAATAGTTTGTTCACCCACAAACCTAATATTGGCTATTGACACCTGCGACTGTTAGCAGTGCTTACTTTGGGTGCCTCGTGCAGGGACACACAGCAAATTTCTATAAAGGGTTGTTGTAGTGTAGTTAGGAATTTCAGTCAGTCAGCCACAGTAATAAGTAAAGTTCTGTCACTGGGAGTATCTAAAATAGCACTATATAAATTAACTTGTAACTTATACTAAAAGTAATTGCAATAACACTGGGTTTTATAGTCAAAAAATGCTAGCCAAGATGAAACAAAATGACTTGCTAACGGGGGGTCACGATTATATGACTATTCTGTGGTATCGAAATCTATATATATTCAGCCTTTTCCTCGGTATCAAAATTGAGTTTGAAATTTCAGTATTGTGACAGCACTTGGCACTATTAAGTATAAATAAACATAGCTGTAACATCTTTAAATTGTATTATCCATGCCTCAAATATTTACATGCAGCAATCTCTATTCTTACACATGACTTAAGCTCCCTGTGCTGCTGATGTGTCAAGACCTAGACAGATGCACTAGCCAAACATCAATCATACTTAAGTATATCACTGTTGCTAATACTATTCCCCAGGCCATAAATGTCTGACCTTATTATTTTACCCAGCAGTTCATCCTGTTGCCCTCTTGACCCAGGGCAGTCTGACTAAACCACTGACCCATATACTCACCCCGCCGCAGATTTCACCATACAGCCTACTAAAACCTTCATGGTAATGTGGAGTGACTCTGCTAGGCGCTATCAGTCTGTTGTCTTGTCCAAAGAGATGCTAATATATGAAGCTAGCTTGGCAGCATTAGCCACTTTCAAGGAGCTGTAATGTCTGATAGAAGATACAGTGGGGCAAAAAAGTATTTATTCCGCCACCAATTGTGCAAGTTCTCCCACTTAAAAAGATGAGAGAGACCTGTAATTTTCATCATACGTTCACTTCAACTATGAGAGACACAATCGGGGGGAAAGAATCCAGGAAATCACATTGTAGGATTTTTTATGAGTTAATAGGTAAATTCCTCAGTAAAATAAGTATTTAGTCACCTACAAACAAGCAAGATTTCTGGCTCTCACAAACCTGTAACTTCTTTAAGAGGCTCCTCTGTCCTCCACTCGTTACCTGTTTTAATGGAACCTGAGAGGCCTGTAATTTTCATCATAGGACAACTGTGAAAGACACAATGAGAAAAAAAATCCAGAAAATGACTGTCAGATTTTTAAAGAATTTATTTGCAAATTATAGTTGAAAATAAGTATTTGGTCAACAACAAAAGTTCATCTCAATACTTTGTGATATACCCTTTGTTGGCAATGACAGAAGTCAAATGTTTTCTGTAAGTCTCCACAAGGTTTTCACACACTGTTGCTGGTAATTTGGCCCATTCCTCCTGCAGATCTCCTCTAGAACAATGATGTCTTGGGGCTGTCACTGGGCAATATGGACTTACATTTTGAAGGTTAATATACACTTACGGTACATTTGACCCATCCTTCAGTTGTTGGGGTAACTCATCGGGAGCTGTGGGGGAAACTGGATTGCCAGGAGATTTTGCAGTACATTTAGCAACATTGATATTTTTAAATATAATATGCAGCCTGAGTGAAGATAACTGCAATTCTTCCTAGCACGACCCAGAAACGTCAGGCAGTGTTGTCATCTCAATGATTATAGGCCACTGCTGAGAGACTTGCTTTGAAATCACTGGGGAGGAAGCAGAGTTGATGGAATGTCACTTGAAAATCAACACAATTTGTCACTAAATGTGCCAGAGCTGTAGCTAACAAACAGAAAAAGTAGGCCTTCTGTACTGTTTGTCCAGTTTCATAGAATTGAGGTGTTGTCACCCGGTAATTAGTGTGAGTGACTTGTTGACATAGTCTCACGTATGTTTGTTATAGTGGCATCCCTCAGGGCACCGTGCTTGACACCCTAATAGGCTAAGTAGACAATAATTACAGCTAGATGATACTTGCAGTTTTTATTGTATCACTATCAGCCTTCAGTCTCCACCAGAGGCTTATATTTAGTTTGGACCAACCAGCTGACTGAAAATATGTATTAAACTTTCTTTTTTAACACTTAAGAGAGAAGAGGACACTGCACAAAAATGTGGCTACACTGCTCTCTGATTTACAATTGAGCTGTGGATGAGTTTGTGGGAAATTCAAATTACGCAATTGGGGAAAATAATCAAAATCAGCCCCACATATCGGCACAAAAATATTTGCAGACCTTATTGGCCATTGGTTGGTCTATATTCTAAAAAAATCGGTATTGGCAGTGGTCATGGAAAAATCTGTATCAGTCGATCTCCAACCATAATGACGAAGTACCCTCCTTTTTACAGTGCGGTAGCATTGCGTTTAAACTTGCACGCACAATTTGGTCTAAATGGGTACCAAAGTACTTTTCTAGCATTTGATGGAAAAAGTTAATAGGTATAATGTGTTTATTACACGAAGACTTATGTAAAACATGTTGCTAGCATGACTCATACAACTGAATTCAAAAACAGCTTTTCACAAACCTTTTCAATTATAAACCATATCTCTCCAATTTTGTATAATATGTTTCAATATACAAAATTTCCTTTTATAAACTCTCAGAACACATGCAGTTTAAACTAGGTTTAGGTTTGATACCACAATGAAGGGGTATTGGAAATTTTGCATGTCCTTTTGCTTCCCAAAAATTCCATTTTTGGGAAGCAAAATAATCAAAAGCTTTTTTCCCCCCATTTCAGTTCTAGTGGTTTTTAGATGTAGACAATCATGACACCTTGCATTAAAAGTTCCAATATCAAAGTTCAACAAACAAGTGAAATATTTAGGCAGTCTTATCAAGTAGTCCCATAAATACATTTTATACAGTGTTCTCTTCTGACAGATGGCAATGGCCAGCCTACGTTTTCATAGATAATACAGTTATGAGTTTTAAATGCATCACTTGTTATGAACGAAGGTCTGAGTGAGAGAGTGTGTCTAAAGGTTTCAAAGTAAAGGCTGAATTGTGCATTGATTAGATAACATTTTAAACTTGATTAAAGAAACACTATGCAGCTTTTCTGGTGACTTTTCATGGCGATGTTATTGCTTTGCCTGTAATGTTCCACTGTATGGCCTTAAACATATTTGTTTTGTGTATCCACAGTTCCCGTAACAACAAGAGGAGGAGTTTGGCGACCGCAACCCCGTCCCCCACCCTCTCCAGACCGCTCTCACCTTTGCCCCTCTCCACAGGTAAACCCAGTGCAACCAACTAAGGTTTTCAGAATGATCAAAAATCAGACACTAATCGACACTAAAGCTAGTATCGAAAATGGATACTCATTTGACGACTGACGGACTTGACGACTGAGGGATCACACAGATATATGGCCACATGGTAATATAAAAGAAAGTACTATGCTTTAATGTTGATAATCACATTTTATTTTCTAAAGACTTGGGTGACTGTTTTTTTAATCATTGTCGTATTGGTATTGAGTATCGAGTCTATTCCTTAGTATCGAAATTGAATTTTAATATTGTGAAAACACTACCTCCTCGCAGGAGCTGGATGATGCATGACCAGATTGAGAAGCCTTTGAGAGCACAAATATATCCCTTAGAGCCTGGGGCCTTGTTGTTTTCAAGTCATTTGTCATAAGACTAGCACCAGTTTTCTCCACGATTTATTAATGTTAGAGTTGTTGATGTGGTGTTGTGTATTCAGAATTAAAGACATATTAGGAGGAACACTCATAGGAATCCTGTATTCTGAAATATGGATTTTAGAAATCATTGAAAGCAAAACAAAAATCTTCTTTCAACTGTATGCTCTGTTTACATTCTTACAATAATGACCGTCATCAGTTGTACACTGCATTGTTTCCAACACGCAAGTAATGCAGAGGTGGAGAGAGTAGCCAAAAAATGTTCCTGATAGAAAGCTTTGGTAAACATGCTCACAGCGGGAAGAATATAGGCCCACAGTGGATATTTTATGGACCGACTTGCTCAGGGTGTGGCAAGGCCTTTTGGGACTGCCATCCAATCCCTCTGTGACCCCCTGACTGTCATGTACCAGGGGCAGGACGAGATACTATTTCCATAAGATGAGACAAGACACTATATTGGATCTACGAGAACGAGACGCGATTTTGACATTTTTTATAATAAATTGTGCAATCTAGTTCCCAAGTTTGGTCTCACCGTTTTTGATCTACTGTTTCCAATATTTCTGCAGTCATTCTACCATCTATCTAGTCTGTTTTTTGGGACTACAGCGTCTCAAAAAATATAACTCACCAGTACTTTACTCCTTTTTTATGTGTGCACAATCTTGATCTTATTTCATCCTTCTCATGTTCTGATCACCAAGCTTCAACACCATGTAACACCAGTTGTTTCATATTGACTTATTCAGTATCTTCCAGTCTAATTTTTTACACTTTAAACCTTTAAAAAGACACTGTATGTAGCTAATTTAAAAAAAAAGTTTTACAATTGCAAAACCTGTGTTGCCAGTGCAGATAGAGGACACATACAAGTTTTTCCTCATTCTCAGTATATGGGCCGGTAATGACTCATGTGAAAACTCAAAACCTCCAGAATTGACTCTCTGAGAGTAGGGTCTCACCAATCCAGCTTTTTCAGTTCCAATACCGATTTCAATACTATAGACCCGCCGATACCCGATATCAACCGATACCAGCTCAGAGACTGAAAATAACATTTATTTAATTGAAAACTAAAACAAAATAAGACAAAACGGATCCAAATGTGTTATGTAGCTTTTTTACCCTTCAAATAACTACAGAACAACTTTGTGTAAATACAAATTTAAACACGACTATGACCAGTAAATTGCCTTATTACATCAGTTTATATGTCCATCCAGGATATTGACTGAACCGATATTTGGAAGTAGATATCCATTCAAATCAGAGAGAGTCATTTTTGGTTTAAACCAACTTAATTTCAGCGTTGAGAGACTCTCGTAAGGCTTAGTGTGTTTTCTAATTGGATAATCGTCATGAGAACCAAAACACCAAATTATAACAAACAACATAGCCGTCATGTTTAAGAATAAATCAGCATTACAATTGTTATCACTAAGAGCTATATTTGGGAAGAACATTGCTACCTCATACACGGTTAGGTCATGTTTATGGAGTCTAAAATGCAAGACTTTAATACGGTTCCTTTTAATCGTGTTTTTTCTCTCCATTGTAGCTGGCAGCAGTCCTTCAGAAAGTCCCAGGAATGTCTCGTCCAGCTCCTCTGCCAACTTCCAATTCGCCCGCAGGTAATATGGCCAATCATTATAATGAGACTGTATTGTAATAAGAGGCTTAGTGGTACCTATTGTGCTTTTGGAGTGTTGCTTGCTTTTGTAATTAGGATAGTTAGGATTATTAAGGTTGCCAAGTGCTGCAGTCAGCTGGATTAATGCAATTTTCCCCCTCTTGGTTTGCATGCAGGATGTTAAAGATAGGCTTAGAATATGGAGGGTTCTCACAGAAAATGGGCCATAATATCACATACCACAGAAAACTGATATAAGATAAGGCACTGTACCTGATTAAAAACATAAAAAAACAGTTCATTTTAAACAGTTTGCAGTGGTCCAAAGTTATTCGTCACTTAACTTACGCATTCCGAACATCCTAATTATTCACCATGATGAGTTAAAAAGCACTTTTCACAACTCTCAGAAAAATACAAACTTAAAGCATTTGTTTTATCTTAATTTTTTTTTTTTTTTATCTATTTTTGCTTGTTGCTATAAAAATTCAGATTCAGACATTTTTTGGAAAGACTTTTAAGTTGAAAAGAGTTAGTTAGTTGTTAGTAGTAGGAATTATATTAAACATGATGCATATGGCACATTTTCCTTTATACTTGAATCACAAGTTTTGATTTGTTTATATTTATTCTTACTAACAAAAAAGCCTTCAAATAAAAAGGTCGACTACATTGATAAAACTGATAATCTGTAAACGATTTCATCACAAAAATTGTATTAATCTTACAGCCCTAGTTTCAATTCAAGCTGCCCCTGACCAGACAGGACTGACTTCACTTACAAACTACTATGACCTTTTATCAACTTTGTTACAAAACTCTTTTCCTTTGACTTTCCATTCAACTTTTTCTATAAAAGACCCACTCAAAAACTCAAATGAACTTGTAACATAAAATTCTATGGCCACTTTCTTCATCTATTTTGAAAGCATTTTATTGTCCGATAATCAGGAAGTTTGGGCTGGCATGCTAGCTGAACTCCGCACTGGTCTTAGAATTTGTGAAAAGTGCTTCTAAACTAATCAAGGGGAATCATTAGGATGGTCTGAATGCAGTGGCCCAAACTTATTTCTCACTTAACTTATGCAAACTGTCTAAAATGAACTAGCTCTGTTTTTGACGTTTTTACTGCTCCAGTTATGGCAAAAACCTCTCCTGGCCTTTCCACTGCGCTTCCAGCTACTAAGTGTTGAAGGCTTTAGTGAACACAGAGTCCTTTAGCATCAATAACTGTAAATGCATAAATCCCGACTGTGCAAAGCCGTGTGCAAACTGGAGGTGGAGGTGCTATTTACTTCCTTATTAAAATGTGTTAGATTTGCAGGCGTTCAGAACTGGCTTTATATGCACTTATATAAAAGCAGCGTTATAGTGACCGGACAGGCAGTGGGGCACATTTTAAGATCAAACTACAGTAACTGGTAAGGATCACTTAGCTGCAGTTTATCCCAATATGTTTTTTTAATTTGTGGGAATTATATATGTATTTTTGCAAAAAGTGATACAAAAGGTAAGACTAGATCATGTAAGGCAATGTCCAAACTATGGCCCTCGACCCCTCTGCTTTACCGGCCCAATTGATCATAGGCAATATTTGTTTACAGCAAATTTAAGTAATTCTACCACTATAATGTTGACTTAACACTAACATTTTTCTTACCTTTTTGCTTATTTTCCAGCCATGCTTTTAGAACACGTAACCTTTTGAAAATAAACCCCATTATACTTTCAAGGAGTTCCAAGTGCGATGCTTATCTCCGGTCTACCATTAGTTTGCACAGCTTTTTGGCATATTGCACCACAGGGCTCTAAGCATGACTCATCACATTTTCAGAGCCTGTTCTCGCTGCTGCGCCTGCACTCTGTAGCTCCTCTGGGTACGTTTAGCCTTCACGCCGGCTCTCAGAGTGCTTTTTCGGAGGTTACTGTGTCGTCGTGTCATTACCGCAAGCTTGTACGGAATAACAGAGCCTCCTCCATGCTGTTAGACGGGACCTATTATTATGCAAATGGAAAAGATGGAAAGACCAATGTCTTGAGCGAATTAAAATGCCTTTTCTGAGCCCTGTAGGCCTTTACTGGTTTAGTCGATCAATTGGTCGATGGAGTCTTAGTTGGCCGAAATTTGTGTTAGTCAATGAATCATTTTATTTACATTATACGAATTTATGTGGGACAACAGCAGGTGAGTGAGCAGAAGATTTGATATAAAAAGGCAGATTAAATTTAAGATTCACAAGTTTAATCTGTTTTAATATAAATACATTTTTCCTAGAACTTTTTTTCTGCATAAACATTTGGTTTTGCATGAACTCCAGTGCAGGTGTAGTCTCGTGAGTGTCGGTTGGGTCAGACATATAGAGATGCGTAATAGCTTTGAGAGCTTTTGCCACTCCCGCTTTTTAGTTGACTAATCGATCACCAGCACATGTCTTTAGCTGACCGAGAGTTTCGTGATTTAGATTTGCTATTTATGCTATAATAATGGGTTTCTGTTCAAAGTTCACTATTTAAACACATCCAGAAAAATTGACAAAAAGACTATGCGTATGAACGGTTATCAAACTAGTGATAATTGATAACTGCATTAGCACAAGAATCACATTTCACAACATGCTTGTGCAGATCTAAACTACAGAACAAGCAGTTTGCGGCAGAATACGACAGCATATTTTGTTGTTTGCGAAGGAAATTATGGCACTTCAAAAATCGCAGCCTTTGGGATTTGCTAGTTGAGTCCATTGAAAGTGTAATTTCGATCTCATTGTGATTAATCTTGCAGCCCTACAAGTTAGCACAGAATGCACAGCCTCCTCGATGTTATGTGGGCTCTATTAGTATGCAAATGAAAACACGATACAAGAACAACGTCATTAAGTCATGTGCAAATTAAACATCTTTTTCTTAAACCCAAAGGTGAAAACGCATTTGACATTTGCCCTTGGGATGGAACCAGAAATTGATTTTTGAAACCGTTTTTAATCTCCCAGCCTCTAAGATTTAATAAGAGGAGGAAAAATCATGTCCACAGCAGTAATCCTCGCTGAAATCCTGGGTTATTTCATCAGAGCATGTCCCGAAGATATGGTTTATGGAGGAAAACATTGAATTATTATGGTTATACTACGGTCAGATTGAGTTTGGGCTTGAGACAGATGCTGTGGTTGCACAAAGGAACTCTAATATAAAATGGTTGGACTGTACAATGAAAACAATCCAGTTCATATTAATGTCTGTTGTGAGTGAAGGTGATAAAATAAAATGAAAAATCCATAACCTGGCTGGTATGTGTAGCACTCTGAATTGATTAATGCTGCAATAGGTAGGGATGTCCCGATCGAGTTTTTTTGGCTCCCAGTCCGATTTGCCATTCCCGATACTGATACTGATCTCATCCTTACACAGATTTTTTATGATTTTATTTATGCAACTTAGGCTGTGTCTTCTTAATTAAGTATCCATGGATAATTTAGGACTAGGTTATTACCAGATATAAAGAGGCTGCATAAAAATAGCCTATTTTTTTGTTATAATATTATAAAATGTCTTAAACTCCTACACAGTGGCATCATAAGTACTGGTTGTAGGGATGCACCGTTATGACACGGGTATCAGATATAGGTGCAGATAATGAAAATTTTTATGGATTGGATGGGTTCCAAGATGGAACGTTTTGGTCTAACCGGTGTAACAAAACTATTTAGTGGCCAAGATTGGGTTAAAGTCAGTATTGGAACTGAAAAAAAAAATGGTGTCGCTGTATCTCTGACTGGTGCCTAACAGCACTAATCTAAAGCAGCAAAAACAAATTAACATTTGTGGACCTCATGATAACCTCATCATAATTATTGCTTAACAAAGTAATCATGGTTATGTCAGTTGTCAGTAGTTGCAAAAGGGCATTGTGGGTGCTTCTTGTGGTTGCTGTGTTTGTCTCACTGCGGTGTCTATCCCATCATTAAACTTTGCTTATTTACTCTCTCTCTCTTCTTGTCTGCTCTCTCTATCTCTGTTTCTCCATGTTTGTTCCTGCCTCCCTCTGCTTGGATCTACGTAGCCAGCTGGCCCGCAATGAAAGGTGAGCAAATGACACTCAGGTATTGGCTTTTGTCAGCACCACACAATTAACCATTAAGCTCCTCTGGAACGAGATATGGTTATTGCAAAGGAAGCAATACAAGTAGTGTGGGTTAGTCAGCATTAGGGCTGCACTCACATTTTAACAAAGGCCTACATGTGCCTAAGCAAAGTGCTGTGTATCATCTTACTGGTAAAACAGAAGAGCTGAAGAAATTGTGTGTCCAAAAATTGAACTTGTATCCACCCAAAAACACATCAAGTCTCCAGTGCAGGGCATTTACAGTGTGTCTGAATCAAAGTGTTGTGTGTAATAATAAACCCACATCCAATCACATTGTCCGCATAAAGCTGAAGCCAAGCAGATAATGAACCAAACTCTGCCAAAATCTCCCTCTTCCTCGGTCGCAGTAAAAGCGCAATTTGGAAATAAAAATGGTGTTGCTGACATGTCTGTGTTGATGAGGCTGTGTAAAGATGCAGCCAAACGAGCCTGCGTAAAGTTCACCATAATCCTCCTCTTCCCTAGTAACTGTGTAGTAAAAGAGTAACAACAAAAAGAATGTGCTCCGCAGCACTGCCTTTGATATAGTGTGTGTGTATGGGAAAACAAAAGTGAAACTTAAGCAGAAAATATACTTTATAAACTACACCTCCGTTTCCAATGTTTCATTTAGGCATTGGAGCTCCCTCTACTGTCACCAACAGGAATGAACAATGGCAAAATAAACAAATCAGGTCCTTATCCCCTGTGAATGCTATGCTAATAGAGCCATTCATTCATTTTGAATTTGATCCCCGTCCAGTGATGGTTTATGGGCTTAAAAACTGTGGAAATGTCTGGAGTTTTACCTGTGAAGCAGCTCAACAGGCAATATGTGAACAGAGTATTTTTGAGTGCTTGAGTGCTTTTTATGCATGGTCATGCATTTGGACAGTTTTTCACACAGTTTTTCTTTCAGCATTAAATGTTCTTTGGCCAATTTGTAAACAAGCCAATTTCTCTGACCTGGAACACTGTGCTCTCAGAATGGAAAGTTATTATATGGGAATAAGTTCACCTGTGGCCTGAACAAAATGTGTACTCTTATTGGTGTGAGACAGAATAAGTTGCTACAAGAGAGGCCACAATGTCACATTTTATATTACAATAATCAAAAGGCCAGTTTAAAGGATCTAAATCTGATTTTTACAGTCTGAAAAACAAAAAAATCAAGTACAGGCTCTTTAATATTTGAAGTTGTGTGTTTACGGCGACGTCAGCTCCTTTTATTCACAATTCATCACACAGCATGTTGTCGGCTCCTCCTATGGATAGCTGCACATCACACTAGCGAGCAGTGGATTTTTTTTCCCTTTGTACCAAAATGGCTACACAACACTGCCGAATCCTAAATGCATCACTGATTAAGAAATTAACATTGGAGAAGTACTTAGAGAGCAGTTGCCGCTGGTGGTGAAAATGGAAGGTAATCGGAGCAATGTTGTCTTGAATACAGGACTATAAAGATTACTCAGCGATGCATGAATCTAAATAAATACAACTTGGAGTGGATAAATGAGAAGGGGAAACAATTATAACATGGTTGATTTTGCATTATAGGTCTGCTAACAACAAAACACTGAAAAGTCTAAAAGTTTTCTGTTGTGTTCCCAGACCTGATGGCAGGAGGTGGTCGGTGGCTTCGGTACCTTCGTCTGGATACTGCACCAACGCACCCAGTTCTTCTGTCTCTGTAAGCTCACAATACCCCACAATATCAAATATACAAGATTGTTATTGTCATTGTCAGAAAAACAACACAATTACGTTTAGAGCATCAAACACTACATAGTTTTGTTGTAAAGTACAATACCAAATCAAACTGTTTACTCTCTCTAGTGTCTCAGGGAATATTGAACTACAACCAGCTAAATCAAAGGCTAGAATCGAGTCTAAACCAGGTCTGAATAGGACCAGGACTATACCATGACTAAATCCACTCTGAACATAAACCAATCCAAACCTGTGAGTTAACCAGAAATCAATAAAACGGTTTACAGTTAGATGCAGACTTGTTTTGACCTCAAGAGCGGTTTATACAATATATCTGTACTGGGTTTTACTCAAATATTTTGGGGGAAAATATTTACATGCTCTTTAATAGATTAAAACAAAGCCAGGGAGTAGTTACGACCTCATTTAGTCCCACTGTCACCACTCGGTTTAGATCTTAACAGAAACCAGACTGGGATTTCTAAGACTAGGTCTGAGGTCTATGGTCTAAGTCTTATCCCGGACTAAACCAGGTCTAGTCAAAAACAAGCTCAACTAAAATACAAAGGGGGTGTCCTTGAACTGCCAAATATCACCTGAGTAACTGACCCTCCTTCACTCACACTACATTGTGCTGGTACCCTGGGATCCATCTCATACCATCTTATAAGAGTTTGCATCAGTTCAGGTGTGTGGTGACTTGTAAACACAGGCTGCTGACTGACTCACCCCACAAAGTATGCCTTACAAGGATATAATGCTGTCTGTGCTGACGGATTTATGTGGTTAGTGAAAGTTACTCTAAAGTGTCAACACATCAGACATACTCAAAGATATTATAAATAATGCTGCCTCAGTCTAGATTTAAATGTACAAAAAGTCAAATGTAATTGAACCTCTAATAAATATACATTTTTAAATGTAGTTAATTATGATACAGTTCAGCTTACTTCCTTATTAGTTTGTCAAAATTTTCAGAACTAGTCTCGTTACAGGGTTCATCCCATCTTGGACTGAAGAAGGCAATGGGGTGTAGGTAGTGTCAATGATAAAAGCAGTGTTGGGCAAGATCCTTCAAAAAAGTAATTGTGTTAGTAACAGCGTCACTGTGTGATGAAAATGACTAATTAAGAGATAAAGTAACTATTACCAACTAAAAAAATCCTCAAAAATACACCACAACTGCTTTTACAGTAAAAATGTGTTATATTCAGACCACTACCTCATGGCTGATGTCTTTTTAGCGATCTGTCTGAACGCAGATGTCACACCCACTGTAGTCGACAGTTTGTACTTCCATCACAGAGTCACCAAATAATGTATATCCATAAAATCCACAAGAATCTGCATATTTCCTCATGTATGTATTTGGATGTGTGCCATCGCTGAACCAAGTGTTTATGGCTGCCTAGCGCTGATTATGATTGGTCAACTTTAGAGTCAGTCTTTCTTTTCAGCCAATCACTGTCTCTAGTACCTCATCTCAGTTTTGTTTACTTCACCAAAACAAAAGAAAAACTTTGCAGCTCCTCTGAATGAGAAGAAAGTGCAGTCTGATTTGTCACTGCTGCTGATGCACAATTCTATTGGCAGAGGACGGTATGTTCCTTTGCCTTTGCAATTTGTTAATTACGCCAATTTGAATTTCAAGCCAGTTGCGACATATGATGCAGCCCTGTTTTGAGCCGCCACCCGATGAGATGTTCGTGTTGAAGAATAAATAGAAGTATCCGAGAGTTTGAAGAAGAATCATGAGACTGGAGTCCTAACACAAAATAAGTTTATTTACATCAGTACAGGATGCAGCACCCAGGGACAGAAAACCAAGGCTTTATGGTAGTGGTGTCCATTCCAGTCTAGTGCATTCCAGTCTGGCTAGCAGCATTGTACCTCTGATGATACAGGCCAAGATAACAGGGACTGAGCTGGCAATGACTGCCCTCAGTTCAGCACAGAAATGGAATTTCTTGAACAGTGTGAAGAGTAGAGCCAAGCAGAAGATATTTCATGTGTTCCCATTGTCTGACTCAGAGTAAGTCAGTCCTGTTTCCTCTGATGAGCCACACTTGGATCATCAGCCCTCAGCCTAACCACAGGAAGTGAACCTCTGAATACTCTGAGCTGGAGATGACCAGGACAAGCATTTACTGTTGGGCTGCACAATATATCCTGGAAAATATCGATAACACAGTATTGGCTGACACCATTGACTGTATCTATAAGTGTCCATAGCTAACCTGCTAGACTCCACGTTCCAAACAGGAAGTGAGCATGGTGTGAAGTAGTTCCTTTGAGGTCCTTTAAGGTTCCTTTTGACTTCTGTTAAAAAAATCTTTGCCCTTCTGCCTGTAGCTTCTGCTGTCAGGCTTGTCATTTTAGTCTTAAAATGTACTAAACGCATTCTACATGAGCCTGTTGTTTTTATTCATAATTTTGCCTGAAAATCTAGATATGAACATTAATAAGGGATTAATAAATTAATAACAAATCAGTTGCTCCCGCTAAAGTTGGCAACAGATTAATTTACTGCCTTGTTGCTAGGCCAACCAGCAGTGTGGATAGTAGGTGAACATTGCGTCTCTTTCTCATATTGTGCCTTTCTATATTTATGGACTCACTGGTGAAGTTACAGTATATGATTTGTTCACATCAGAAGAAGTTACACACATATTGTATTGATTTTATAATCCCATAAATTCTCATTGAGTGACAGAAACAAATTATTCTCCTCAGTGACTTATTTGTCCCTAGTCCCTAGTAAGAAAAGGCAGGAAGTACATGCCTTAGTATGACTGATGTTTTTGTTCATAAGACAATAGTTGTCTCATGAGGTTAAATAACAGACTGTGTGTGCCTGATTTTGGAAAGTGGGGTCAGATACGACTACAATCAAGAACAAGAAAAAAAAAAGTCAATTTAATGTGTGTAGATTCCATTTTTAATTTATTGTAATGTTGAACGATTTGTAAAAAATGAGTATTCAGTCTTTAAAGGGCCTGTACCTGATATTTTCCCATGTATTTGAGCAATCTTGTGTAAGCAGCTCTTGAGGTCAGAATAAGTCTTCTGTGTATTATCTGCATCTAATTATCAAATATTTTATTGTCAGAGAATCAGGAAGTGTGCGCTTAGCATGCTAGTTGTGAAAAGCACTTATTAAAGCTGCACAATTTGGGGAAAATAACTAATTGCAATTTTTGTGACAAGCATTGTGATTAGATTTGTGATACGTTTTCACATTTCATTTCAAGTTCACATTTTAAAAGCGTCCAGAAGAATTGGCAAAAAGACTGAAATATGAACTGACAAACTAATACAAGAAATACATTTCAGAACATGCTTGTACAACTACAGGGTTAGCAGTTTTTATGCGGAATATTTTGCAGCCCTAGCACTTATCACTCTGAATAATTAGGATGCTCAGAATTCATATGGTAAGTGAAGAATAACTTTCGACAGATGCAACAGTTTTTTTAAGAGAGTAAAAATGAGGAACAGCACCTTCTTAGAGTTTTCCCATATTAAGCATTAATTCATTCTGCTTTCAGCTCCTCCTCTCCTCCTGTTTTGATTTGCTTTTAGGCACTCATGTTCCTCAACTTGCCCTGTTACTCTTGGATAAGGTTGGCTGGAGCCTTGCCCATTTGCTTTGGGTGTGGATTCTTTTACAATCTTTTCTGTAAGACCTTCTCACCATACTCCCATGGACTTCCTGAAGGACTTATATTACGCTATTTTTGACCCATGTTATAATATTGTTTCCTCATCAAAAACATACCTGGAGTTGTTTTTTGTTTCATTCACACATGTTTAAAATACAGAAGGCTGCATATTTAGGCTGAGTTCTCCTCTGTTCCACCTTGTGATGTCATGTGATAATATCACTGCTTTAAAAGTAAAAAATAAAGTGGAGCAGAGCATTTTGAGCTTTGGAGAAGTAGACAAACTAAAAATAAAGGATTACTCAAATGTGTGAATGAAACAAAACATAATTATGGGAATGTTTTTAAGGAGGTAATAACATTGTAACTTATGGAGTAAAGCTCACAAGAGTCCATATGGTGTCTTGTAGGACGTTTTAGTAGGGAAACATAGTAATAGAATATGTTAAATAAAGCATTGCATTTTTGTGAAATGGAGAACCTTGGTGTTACTGCGATATATATGAGTATGTTACATATGTTGTGGTTTTATTGCGATACTGATACTTACTACTCCAAATTGCTTTCTGGAGGACATCTGGAACAGGTTCTTAAAGAGCTCAAACCTGCCCATAAACCAGTGTGCGTCCCATGACGTATAATGTGTAATTTGACTGTAAATGCTATGCAGTAAATACAAAGCACTTTTGCCAAACCCATTTAAATATTCTTATCTATACATTGAAGTTCACCTTTCATTTGCATTAAAAACATAACATCTTAACATTTATAGAAGACCCCATTTGAGTAAAGCTGGGTGCCCACTGCACGAGTCTGCAGTGGGAAAAATCTTGTCTCAAAAACATGGGTCATAGGTCTCACGCTGAAACAGGACCAAAGCTCAAACTTAGAACTGTCATATGACCAAAGACGAGCTGCGACTGAGATCTGCACTGTCTGATATTTTGGAGTTTTGTTGCCAAACATTTTTCTGACCAACCGGAAATGGTAAAGTGCTCTGTCAAAGTGACAGCAGAAGCGCTCTGCTGTGAACGGGGCCATATCGTCCCCGTCTTTCATTTAACTTGTACAAACACAAAAACACTGCTAGCATGTATGTCGCTAGTCCAGTGGTTCTTAACCTTGTTGGAGGTACTGAACCCCAGCAGTTTTATATGTACATTCATCGAACCCTTCTTTATTGAAAAAAATCATAGGATTTTTTTCAAATTCAAGACACATGTATGTTTTACTGGTGCACAAAATGAACTGTGCATTAACATCACTGTGTTCAAAGAATAAAACCAATACAATGCATGAACTCACAACAAATTACATACATACCTTTCCACAAAGACATGACCTTTTTTAATACTACCACACTGAAATGATTTTAATTTTTAACCTTATGTATTCCAATAATGTATTTATGCTATTTATTATTTGCAACATTTTAACACACACCGTAACCCTGCAACCAATTGTGCTTCATGTAAATTCAAACAGCATGTCAAAGCAGAGGCATGGGGCTCTTTAAATATGTTACTGTCATTACGGTAATGTGCTTCCATGGTCCCTCGAAGATGACCAATCAGAGCGCAGTTGTCGCCGGGATCCTCCCAGTCAATGCCGGGGCATCACTGGCCATGTCTCATGCTGTGTCTCAATTCACCAAAGGGCCCTTAAATGTGCCGTTCGAACACCCACATCAAAGGGTGCATTTGTCAAGTTGGGACACGGCCGGCTTCTGGAGACGCTCACAGTCTGCAAATCATGAGTCGTGTGTGTCTTGACCTCCGCCGAACCCCTGAGACTGACTCACCGAACCCCTAGGGTTCGATCGAACCCAGGTTAAGAACCACTGCACTTGTCTCATCTAACCGGTACAACACTAGCACAGTGGTAGAAACAATACTTTCAAAACATAATTAGGTACAGAATACTGAATACCCTCATTAAAATGTATTTTGTAAGGTATTCCGTTACATGGGCCAGTTAGAGTACTGCATTCTGAATACTTGGAATTCTTTTACACTGAGTTGCATTATGTTATTGTCAAAAACATGAGATACAAGCACAAACAGCTTGATTTTTGTTGTTATGCATTAATTTAAATTTTAATCATTAATACTGTGGAGTTCAAAGCTAAACTTGCAGACGAAGCACTGTCATGTATTCCTTTTAATTTAGGAAAGTAACTATATTCTGAACACCATCAAATGAAGGAGTAACACCCAACACTGCTTAACACACTGAGCCTAGAGCCTAATATGTGCTCAGACTTATATGGCAATCACTGATCGTGTGAATCATTGCACACACCATGCGTATTACAATTCTAACTTCCTCACATCTTGTATTGTGACATCCATAAACCTTTGAATGATTTTTTTTTTTTAATGCTCATTGGTCACCAGACTTGAGTTGTTTTTGTCCTATTTGAGCGAGGGGAAAGTCCACCAGCACTCATCAGGCTAATCTTTAAAACAACACAGGGCTGTTAATTCCCCGTTTCTTTTTCCTGAATGACATCACCGAGTCTGGGCCTCTATGAACTTTCCCCGGTAGAGGCTGAAAGCATGTAAGGTTATGTAGCCCGGCAGGCTGTTTACAGTTTCCATGGTGATTATCTCGAAGGTGAAGATGGGCCTGTGTCGCTGTGATGACTTTGAGATGGTGAGGTCAGTCAGGTTACACAATGGGGCATTCAGGCTTGTGTCACTGGTGTCTTTGTTGACGTCCTTGCCTTAGCCCAGTCTCCAGTTTCCTCTTTAGGCCCTTCTGCGTTCTATGCTTCCTATCACTCACTTTTGTTTGGGTGGAAGATCTTTTGTTCCTTTTTATTTATTAAGTGACCTCTTACTCCAAATATTTGGGGACCAATGCGGCAGTTACAGTGGTTAGCAATGGAAAGTTGTGGCTATTCCTAAATTGTTCAGGAAATACGGCCTTATACTCTAAACAGTTTGTTATTGTTATTATTAAAAAACAGCTATATGTGGGGAAAAAAGAGGCACAGAAAGATATTTTAAAAGGCATTTTATTGGATGAGAACCATAAGAAGGAAACTGCCCTGTACAGAGAATATTACGCAATCAGACATTGTTGGATGGAAATTGTCACGGAAAAAATAACTGCCTGTAACTGGGGCATTTTGAAACATGTTCTTCGCTCACCGTTCAAAATCAGGTACAGGCCCTATAAGTATACACTTATAGGGCCTGTACCTGCACTGCTGTACTGTGTATATAGTGTTTTAATAAAATTATCTACTACTAAGTAGCACTAAGTCTGTGGTGCCTTCAGTGGCTTCTGCAATTTCTAGTATTTGTTGACATAATGAAAGGCCCTGATTACAGCCAGGTGTATCTTAATTGCAAACACCTGGCTGCAAGGGCGGAGTTTGAAGTGTGGATACTTGTTAAACCACTGTTTGACTGTTCCTTATACCCCCAGACCCCACCCCTCCTTTTCCTTACTCCCTCCTTTAGTCCTCCAGGTACTGCCCAGTTTAGCACCTCTATTTAAAATGTGGTTGTGGTTTAGGTGTTTAGTCTGACTTTAATGAAATGGCACAAACCGAACACAAATTGTTCCCAGAAACCTTACATCACCTGTGTAAACATAGTAAATGTTCTAATGAGGTGAAAGTGGCACATTAACACCTGCTCTACATGGAGAGTGGGATATGTCATTCTTTTGGCAGCCAAGTAGAGCACAATTTGGAATGAGGGGTCCTATTTATGAAGACACTTGAAGAAACATATATAATTGTCGATAAGATTGAAAAATATCATTGGTATCAAGGAAGACATAAGTTGACAGTCAAATCAGGGATGAGAGTGGCACAGTGTGTTATATGTTCACCCACAACACATCTGGACTGAACTGGCTTTAAACTAAATTAAATTAACTTATTTATTAGAACACTACAGCACTGAAGCACTTCAGCCACATATGAACTTTATAAATAGGCACTTTAGACCTTATGGAGTTGTTTGATTGTTGTTTGTGTTGTCCTGTCTCTTGTCCCGTTTTAGATGTTGAGGGACTGCGAATGAAAATTAGCTGTGCAGCTAACTTTGGCACATTTACACGTGTATTTTTTACTGGTGTTTATTAATGTGCATTGTCCCTTTTAAATAAATAAATACCCACCAGTAGATACCTTATTTGAATCCCACCAAAGTGTTTACTGCCATTGTGTATCTAAGCAAGACCACATCACCCATATTGTCCACTCTCCGACTGCAAGGGCATCTGGCATAAATAAAGATTAAATATAAAGGAATAAAACATAACATTAAATACATATTTTTATGTAAGATCTATCAAGCTTGTGACTTGAAAATGTGTTTGTGTATGTGATTATTCAACACATGTAAAAGTAGAGTGCAACAAAATGGAGAATGCCTATATTTTACGATGTTATAATACTGGTATTAGTATGTTCACATATTTACTACTTGTGCAATGCTATCAAGTGTTTACTTCTAAATATTACCTTTATATCAGAGGTAAACCCCCTCTCCCTCTTTGTCTCTTGTGTGTCTGTGTTTAGTCATCGTCGTCCCAGGAGCTTTTACACCAGCTACCCTTCCAGCCCACACAGGACGATCTGCACTTCCTGTTTAAACACTTCCGCAGCACCGAGAGCGTGGCGGATGAGGACCCATGCCACCCATCTGTGCCCGCCCATAGGGTACGCTCCAGGAGTCTCAGGTACTGCACTGACACAAGCATTAATGTTTGGGTTTAAGTTTACAGGGCATTGAAAAGCACGTAAAGAGGAAGTTTTATTTAGAAATGACTTTTTGGAGCTTTCTACTGATATAATGTTGTTCCCGCAACAAAAACGTACATGAAGAGGTTTTATGTTTTATTTAGCAATCTCATTGGCTCTATTCGAACCCTCCTTACTGTTGGCAGTGTGATTCTGTCCCATGCTCAGCCCACAAGCCTGCCTAACCAGTGCCCTGTGCATGGAACTTTACATAACTATGCAAAAGCATGATACAAAACTTTGTACTATAACTTCACAAACCTGATGTGATGTGCTGCAGTGTCATTAGTGTAATACACGCTCTCAAGGGGGAGAGACTTAACCCTGTGGTGGGGTAAAATCATTCATTTTAATAACCTATTAGTTAAATTATCCCTGATAGGAACATCATGAGACGAACAACAGGAAAAGCTTGACAGAGGGCAGAAATTATTTTTACATCTTAAAATATGAAACTATGAAACTATATTAAACTGTGTGCAGCAGTCCAAAGTTATTCCTTACTTTCCTAATGCATTCCTAGCATCCTAATTATTCGCTGTGATGAGTTTATAAGCGAAGAATTTTGCTGCCACAGTAATGCTAACAACTAGCATTCCTGACTTGCGGATGATAAAATGCTTTAGTTTCAGACAGCCCACAACGGCCTCATTTTGACCCTAAGATCTGCTTTTGATATGTATCTCTACTGAGGCAAAAATGAATTTAAATAAATACATAGATAAATGTCAGTTTATTACATGAAACAAAGCTGATACTGTCCCTTTAAGTATAATACTTATACATTTTCTATTCATTCACTAACATATGTATTTGAGAGGACTAAGGATATTAACTATTTGCATGTTTTCAATATTGAAGAGCTTGCAACCCCTTTAGATTGTGCCTATATAAAGATTTATCATTTATTGCCTCTGCTGTGGTGTGAATAACCCAATCCATCTCCATCTGCTTATCTCCTGTGATCTCTGCCAAGAACAATTCCTTCTGTCCCTTATGAACAACCCAGTACTGTCCTCTTTCCTTTAAGTCCATAATATTACAGTATGATACTAAGGAATAAACCCGATACTGATTCCCATACCACAATGACAATTAAAAACACTCTTTCTTTAGACCATAAAATGTCATGTTCAACATTAAATCATAGTACTTTCTTTTATTTTCTCATGTGGCCTCATATATATGTAATCCCTTAGTCATCAAGCATGGTCCATAGTGGTCCATGGGTCTAGTCCAAGGGTGTACAAACTTTTCTCATTAAGGGCCACATATAAAAACACAGACAAAGCTGAGGGCCAATTGAGGGCCATAGACTGGTCACCAATAAAGTGAATACTTCAAATCTGTGTGTTTATGACAAGTTAGACTGAACCACTAGATCTTTATTTATGCTTACATCCTCAATGGGACACATTAAATATTTGAGATGGGCAGTAAGTAGATTTTCAGAAATGTACAGTAAAAAGTACTGTTTAAGGCAGGAGTGGGCAAACATAGTTTGGACACCCCTGGTTTAAGGTAATATGGGCCAATTCAGCTGGAAGCTTGAGGGCCAAGAAAAACTGGTGTCAGTGCTGTGTTTGGCCCCTGGGCCACAGTTTGGGCATGCCTGGTCTAGTCTGTGTGTCTTATACCTGTTCTGATAGAGCGCAATATCATTCTAAAGCTATTCAGGAAAGGTTAATTTCTGTCCTGTGAATGTGATATTTTTAGTATTATCTGCTCAAATGAGTCTCTAGTTTCGATATTTGTTTTCGTATCGATTTAGTATCTGATTTTCGATACTTTTTAGAGCCCTATACGAGAGGAGTTGACCATGGTAGAATTATTATGCGGTTGTATGAAGCAATCTTCTGGAGCTAAGAGACTCTTGGATCAAAATACATGTCCTCATTGCGGGATAGGGCCGTTGTCATTACAGTCCCAGGTCTGTTTATGTGCAGAGTTTGTGGTTTGCACAGTTTATGACCAGGGTGTTGGCAGTGCAGTCATGTGGTCTGGTTTATTTCTGTTTTTCTGCCACATAGTTCAAGCAAAATACTTTACATTTGCTCTAGAAAAGCACGTTTTATACATTTATAGTCATACAGTAATTAAGAGTGTTTTGAACGTCAATCAACTCTATTAAGTATTGCAGTATTCTGTGTTAAAATATGGAGAAACTGAGGATCACTGAAAGAAGAGACCACAAAGCTTAGTAAATAAGGCTTTTTTTATATGAAATATTGTAATCGCAGTAAGGCCAGTCCCGAAAACACGTGTAATATAATCCTGAAGAAAAGATTATAAACAATTATTTTGAAACTAATGTATGCCACTGACTCTTTATATCAGGGTTGGCTTATACAATTATGTTGGGGAAAAAAAAACTTCATTCAAAGTACTTTACAGAATAAGAGAGACATTAAAATCACAATACAGACAAGTCAAAACATAAATAATCATTATAAAAATAACATTAAAAGAGAAGCGTGCAGAATAAAAACCTTTCAGTCATGTGCACAGCTAAACAGAACCGTTTTGAGCCTGGATTTAAACATTGTAATAACGTCTATAACTCTTGTCTACTTTTGATAATGCCCAATAATACAAAGAAAAAGTGCCTACAATAAATGTTGACCTCCAAAAATATTGTTCCATCTTTTATTTATTGAACAATAAGTCAATATATTAATTAATGTGATAGGACTAACTGCAGTATTTTTTAAAAATGTGTCTAGTAAGGTGAACTTTACTATGGTTATCTGGTGCAGTAGGATTTTGAACTGAATGCAGTTAATAGGCTGGATGAATCCTTACTGTTTATTATTTGTATTAGCTTGTTGCACCTATGTTTGTACACTCAAATTAAAATAAAGTGGGAAGATGTTCCCATCACTTTTCCCCTGCTCATAAATAACCTCAAGGGGTACAGCTGATTTGTGGAACTGCAACCAAATTAAAGACGCACTATGTAATACATTTTTGTGTGGGTGGTCTGCCACCTGCTTGTCTTCATGAAAATGTTTTTGTTGGATTGAAATGATTCACACTATGGCATTTAACTTGTCAATCTCACATGTATTCAACTGTGCTATTGCTATAAGAAATGCCTTTGAATCTTAAATTCTTACGCCGAGTCTTTCAGCAAATCTGATGTGTAGCTTGACCTGGGGCACTGCCTTTATTAACTTTTTGGTCTTTTCTACTAAAAACTTTCAACTATCCAGGATTGTCAGTACTGCCACATTATGGGTCAAAAAGGGAACCACAGTTGGTCTGGTACAAAAAATGTCTTCTTGCGTCTAAGTTTGTCAAAAGTATTGAAAATCAGATACTTATTGATACTAAAACTAGTATTGAAATGAGATACTCATTTGAGTGGGTATCGACACTAAAAAGACACATATACAGGACAGGAGTGAACCTTTCCTACATAAAATAATACAAGAAAATGCTATTATTTAATTTTGAAAATCATAATGTATTGTCTAAATAAAGAGTGTTTTTTTTATTATCGTCTTGGTATCGGAATGTATATTGAATATATTCCTTATTATATTTCTTAGTTTGGAAATGGAGTTTAAATTTTAGTATCATGACAACACTATTTTCTTCACAAAACTGCAAGATTGCTACAATACTCCATATTAAATGTAATGTTATCCACTAGGTAAACAAACATTACAAATCTATAAGTCATTTCCATTTGCTTTATTGTCCTTTACGGCAAACAACTGGTGGGTATCAGTTACACATAAATGTTGTCTTGCGCGACCTACAAATTCTTCCCCAGGGCTGCAGCTTTCCCATGAGACCTAAATAGTATATACCAGCATACGCGTGTGTTTTAAATAGTGTGGGCCTCACATGTTAATATTGTTCTGTGTTGCTCTGACATGTAAAAAAAACACTGCAGAGGGTCTATTTTAAACAGACGACGACAGAGGAGTGATTTGTAATGCATCGGAGCAGTAATCAAATCCGCATGCTCCTAACAGATGGGGTCATGGATATGGTATATAAGAACTTGATACGTAATGGCTCATTTTCAAATGTTTAGGGTCAACACGAAGGAATTCAAGTGGTTTGAAAGTGAAAGTGGGTTAGGGTTTATAGGTTTCATAGTTTGAAATTTAAAAATATATATATAATTTACAACTCGATTTTGATACTATGGAATAAAGTCAATACCGATTCCGATACCACAATGATGATAATCACTTTCTTTAGACAATAGGATGTAATTTTCAATGTTAAATCATAGTAGTATTTTTATATTACCATATGGCCTTATATCTGTGTAATCCCTCAGTCTTATTCTGATACAGCTCAAGATCATTGTAAAGCTACTCAGCAAAGTTCAATTTGGTCCTGTGAATGTGACTTTTTTTAGATACTTGCTCAAATGAGTATCTAGTTTCTATACTAGTTATAATATGGATTAGTATCCAATTTTTGGTACTTTGGACAACCCTGTTGGTCGGAGCAAGTCAAAAACTGAAGTTAAGCAGTCAATATTGCCAGCACCACTGAGCAACTTTAGCCTGGTACAGTTGTAAACACATGCTCATCCTTGATATCAATAGTGAACTCTGAACTGTCACATGATTCAAGTGGTTTAGTTTGGATCATTTTAAGTGCTGCAATAATCATAAAAGCTGGGCACCACACAGCAGTCCAAATTTAATATAAAAGGCACCATTTTCTGCAAATTTCCTGGCTGTGGAAAAAGAAAATCCATAGTTGATCCTTGTTCTCATCCTAACACATTTCATTGCATTGTTGACTGTGTTCACTTATATCTCACAAATAAATCTAAATCTATATAATCCTCTTGTGTTTTAGCCCCGGTCGGACGTGTGGCTCCTTTGACAATGAGATCGTTATGATGAACCATGTGTACAGAGAGCGCTTTCCCAAGGTACTGACCTCTGACCTCACTCTACTGTTACTAATTTTGACAATTATTTTAGTTTCAGTCTTTTTACTAAAACATTCTTTTTTTTTCTTTTTTTTGTTTTTAATGAAATTGTACACTACCAGTCAAATGTTTGGACACAAGTTGTTTGTTTTTCATTTTCATTACTATTCTCACGGAAGGCATCAAAACTATGAATGAACACATATGGGATGTAGTAGACAAAAAAAACAAACAAAAAATGGCGCAAAACAATTTTTAAAATGTTTGATTTTTGAAAATAGTCACACTTTGCTTTGCTCAATGCTTTGCAGAGCCATTGCTGTGCAGAGCCAATGGTTTGCAGCACTGTCGACAAAGCAAAGGGTGGTACTCTTTCAAGTTTAATATAATTTGCTTACATGTCAGCAGTCAGCAAGGATACATCTGTACACACCAAACTGCGTGCCTGTTTTCCTTGTCTGTTTGGCTTGGACCTGCTGACCGGGTGGTTGTGTGCAGGCCACAGCTCAGATGGAGGGCCGCCTCGTGGACATTATCGAGGAGTGCTCCCCTGGCTCTGCTCTCCCTTTGGCTGACGGGGTCCTGGGATTCATCCAGCACCAGCTCCTGGAGCTGGCCCGAGACTGCCTAGACAAGTCCCAGAGCGGCCTGGTCACGTCCCGCTACTTCCTCGAGCTACAGGAGAAACTGGACAAGCTACTGCATGAGGTCAGACTGGCTTTACTGCACCAAAACATTAATTACCAAGTGTTTAATGTAGTGTTGTCACGATACTAACATTATTATATACTAACATTACAGTATTTTCGTTTGTCATAATACTAAAACTTGGGAATAGACTTGATTTCAGTATTAAATGATAGTACTTTCTTTTATATTACCATGTGGCCTTATATCTGTGTCTCAGTGGTCCAGGCAGGTTCCATAGTGGTCCATGGGTGTATATTAGTCTACGTGTCTTACACTTGTTCTGGTACAACTCAAGATCATTCTAAAACAATTCAGGAATGGTTAATTTCTGTCCTGTGAATGTGAATTTTTTTAGTATTGATACCTGCTCAAATGAGTTTTAGTACCGATTAGTATCTGATTTTCGCTGCTTTTGCCAACCTTAGTTTAATGTCATTATTCCATTTGTAGAACATAAAACTCTGAGCAATTCACGTTTTTGAAATAGCCAAACAAAATCTAATCTTGTGTCTTAAAGTCCTTTCAGCTGACAATATTTATGCCTGTGTATGAATAATGACATCACTTTTTAATAGTATACTGGGTAAACATATTTCACTGTAGTTTGTTTGTACTGAGGCGTAGATTTACATTAATGGTAGTGTTTGTTTTGTGTGGATAGTAAGATCAGACATTACCCACCAAAATAAATAGACCAGGCAAAAGTGAACTATGTCTTATTTTGATGATCCCAAAACAACAATGAACAATGTCCCCATAAGAATGATCTCATGTCATGTGACAGTACATGCTCCATATACAAAGTGTCACAAAGCCACAAATGCATAATATATGTTCTTTAAAGGGCCCATATTACGCTCTTTTCTGATCTATGTTATACTGTTGTTTCCTCATCACAAACAGACCTGGAGTTGTGGTTTGTTTCATTCACATGTTTAACACTCAAACTGTGTATTTAGGCAGAGTTCTTGTCTCAAACAGAAAACACTCCACCTTGTGATGTCATGTGATAATACAGAAAGTGCTCCACTGCATTTTTAAACTCTACTAAACAAAAGATAAAAGGTAGGTACCAACTTAAAAACTTAAAAACTACCACTTCATGACATCACAAGGAGGAACAGAGGTTTTTGAGCTTTGGAGATGCAGACAGACTGATAATAATAAACATGTGTGAATGAGACAAAACACAACTCTTGGTATCTTTTTCATGAGGTAACAACGTTATAACTTGTCTTAAATCTTACAAGAATCCATTTTGTGTAATAAAGTACCTTTTAAGGAGATTGCAAAGTTTGATACCATTCTGGTGAACATTGATATACATTTTGAGATGTCCAGATATAGATATTGTCATTGAGTTAAACTAAACCAACTGGACTGGTTTTAGAAGTCGATGTTTTGCTGCCAATCAGGTAGCTTCATCGGTGCTTGTGTTGTGATTGTGACTCTCACTTGATGTTGCTGAGATCCTTCATACACGGCCTCCTTCATTCCTCTTTCAAACCACTGAAGCTCAACAGGAAGTCTCACTCTTGTTAAAAGTGACTTTAGATATCCCGGGTCTTTTTCACGACGATGTCACTCCCACTGCTACATCTAGTTTGCTTGACCAGCCAGTCCCTTCTACTGTCTGGTTCCAGACCGTTCTGGTTTTGAACAGACAATCGAGGGTGACAAACCTCCGTCCAAACTTGGGATGGTCCAACCACAGCTGCTAATTTGCATCATGTGTCTCTGAAAAGACATCTCCTCTCCAAAATTCTCGCATCATTCAACAAAATCTTTTACCTGAGATAAGTAACAGTTTGGCGCTTCCATTGTTTATTTTATACGGTTCCAGATACACTTGTTTTTATAAAGTTTTATCAAAGCATGTAACCCTGGCCAGACAGGTAAACATCTAGCAGGAGTAACAATCACAACACAAGCCTTGATGAAGCTACCTGGTTGGTAGTGAAACATTCAGTAGTTTTATTTTAAGTTGTTGATAATAAACAAGGAGAAACCCAAGTACATACACAATTGCCCTTTAACAAAATAAGGGAACATTGTAATTGTTATTGTGTGCGTCTCAGTCTGATTGCCCCCCTTCACTGGTCCTGTCATGCTCAGCTCCTCCAGATGAGTGCAGTGGTCAAGTGTCAAATTGCATAATGGCTTATTACATAACCTTTTTGAAGGAACATTCAAATGCATCGGATCCAGCCCGCTGTGACGAGGCTGCTGCTGGAGACACAGAATCCTTTATACTTGATTCCCAAAGTTAGATAACAGTCAGATCGCTAATAATGGTGAGACAGCCAGCAGAGTGCATCCTCAGTGCAAGATAGATAGAACAGTAGGGTTGTCAAAAGTATCACATCAGATCCTAATCAATACTAAAATTGTATTGGAACTAGATGAGTTTGAGTATCTCTATTTGAGCAGGTATTGATACTAAAAAGTCACATTCACAGCACAGAAATGAACATTTCCTGAATGGCTTTAGAATGATCTTGAGCTGTATCAGAACAAGTATAAGACACATAGACTAATATACACCCATGGACCACTATGGAACCTACCTGGACGACTGAGGGATTACACAGATATAAGGACACATGGGAATATAAAATAAAGTACTATTATTCAATGTTGAAATTCACATTTTATTGTCTAAAGAAAGAGTGTTTCTTTTCATTGTGGTATCGGAATCGTTATCAAGTGTGTTTCAATGTAATGACTTAGTATGAACTAACAGTGCTACCCAGAAAAGCAAAGAAAATCGAATGTATTTCACACTAGATTCTAGTACCCTGAAGCACACAATGTATGCATGCAGTATGTAACTTTCTGAAAGTGCTATGTCACCTGCATGATTCTACAGAAATATGTTAAAACCATACTTTGGAACATGGGTAAATGTGCTTTAAAACATACTGTGGAAGATTACAACCAACAGACATTACTACATTTCCATGGAAGTAAGCAAGCAATACTTTCCTATGTCTATTTTTAGCTAAAAAGTTACATACTGTGGCTTTAAGATAATGACATATAATACTAGTTCTGCTATAACTTTACAAAATACAAGACCATGCAAAAGTATTCAGGAAAGGCCCAATTTTGTCATATTTATGTCATTCTTTATAGTACTGATACTTCAAATTTAGTTCAAATTAGTATTTCAGTACTAATTTTAATATAATCAGTACTTTTTATCTGTAAAACAAGACGTGACACAGTCATTTAATACAGGCATAATCTTATGAAACAACTGACTCACCTCAAGTGCGTCTGTGTAACTGCCTGCTTTATTACTTGTCTGGACACATAAAATTGCTATCCAGATGTCATTAGATAAGATTTAAGTATCTCTTATTATATCGAGGTGTTGTTAGGCTTGTACCTGGACTACATGAAAGATAGTAATTGTTGGTACTTGAGGTGCTCCGATCAGGATTTTTGAGGCCATTATGATCACATACTGTGATGTAGTGATGCAAACTATTTGATTATTTGAAAAAAAATGTGTTTACACTTTTGATGATATGAAGTTTAACAAAAACTCTTCTGGATGGAAATCTCATCCAGAAGCCATTTTCAATTTGATGGTACTGGCTTGAGGCCCTGGGATTTATCCTACTCTGAGTTAACCAAGTCCAGTCCCAAAGTGACCACCTTTGATACCTTCTTTACTCCTGGACGAATGAGGGGTTACACTTAAAACCCATACTTTGCAGTTGATGTCATCAACATTCCCTGGGGGTGTGATTCTAGCTGTAGGCACTGTTCTGTTAGGAGCTCTGTTAGACTTTAATCTGAGCTTTGCTTGAACACAATTTGACCAGCAAGAACTGACTTGTTTGGAACTACATCAGGTGATTTAATTTCTTTGCTAATGCTTGCTAGCTAGTGACAGTAATTTTATGTGTGAGAGACTTGTTTAACAGCACAGTTTTTCAGATAGTCACACTCACATTGGGTTGTTTGAAAACTTTAGATGGATTTATACTGTCTTAAAATTTTTTGTTGCATTGTGTCACGATGGTGACTGCTAAACATTTCACCAATAAAGATACATGTTGAACACCCCCAGTGTGATATCACTGCAAAGTATCAACAAGATTAAATGACTTTAGGATTCTGCTGTGTACAAATCCCATTGCCCCTGTCTGAATTACTTGTGCCGTGTGTGCTGCTAGGCATATGAGCGGTCGGAGAGCGAGGAGGTGTCCATCATCATCAAACTGGTGAAGAAAATTCTGATAGTTATCTCCAGACCAGCGCGGCTCCTTGAGTGTCTGGTACGTTCTGCACTCACCAAGTGTGTCACCTAAAGGTTAGATAATGGGTCAAATGTGTCGCCTAAATCACTTATTTTCAAGACACTATTTGCCTGTCATCCCTTGTTTTCACAACCATTGACACACACCCACTGTTCTGTACATACTTAGTTCTCTAATTTTATTTTCAAAATTGGGGATTAAGCAACGTCGTGTAGTCATTTTGGTACAAATGAAAAAAGAATCCACTACTAGTGTGACTGGCAGCTATCCATCGGAGGAGCCGATAACTGTGCGGCTCTTTGTTCTGATGAAGCTTACGTCAATGTCGGCTCCCGTTGGGCACCGCAGTTTTGTAACCCGGAAATCAGCAGACTTGTTTCTTTTATTAAGTCATTTTAGATAAATGTTGCAATTTAAAATGCACAAATTATAACATAATAATCTGTGTCATAAATTCTAACAATAAAGCAAACACAAGCACAATAGGTCTTTAGTGTTGTACATTTAACATGTACATGTAATGTTGACAAAGCTTTATGTTAACAATATTAACTGATTTAGACATTTGTATGTATCATCCTTCAGATGTTTTGTCCTTGCAGTCACTTTAACTTTGTATTAAATTATAAATCAGATGTTAAATCCAGCTACTCTTACAATTACCATTACTTGTGTAGAAGTTTCCCCAAATACATTTTTACTCTTGTGTAATAGCACAGTATATCCCTACAGATAACGATAATATTGAAACTACTTTATGTCACTGACACAAAGCAGGAAAATCCCATTAAACTAATTTAAAAATATACCGTATACTCTTTTGTGTGCCTCACTTTTTGTTTTTACTTTTCCTGCAGGAGTTTGACCCAGAGGAGTTTTACCAGCGTCTGGAGGTGGCAGAAGGCCAGGCCAAAGTGGGCCATGTCAAAACCGATATCCCCAAATACATCATCAGCCAGCTGGGTCTGACCAGGGATCCACTGGAAGGTCTGTGCATCTGAATTAATGCATTTAAATTATATACACAGCAGGGTAGACTAGACTTGACTAGAGTGTTGTCACAATACTAAAACTTAGGAATAGATTTGGATTTCAATATCAAATGGCAGTACTTTCTTTTATATTACCATGTGGCCTTATATCTGTGTAATCCATATATATATAACATAACATAACATAACATTAGAGATTTGGTCTGTAACATGAATATGCATGGCTCATTGTACAAATTGTTTTCAAAATATATTAATTAAATTAATAATTAATTTATTAAATTTCAGGTAAATGAACACAGCAGAAAAACTCACATTCAGTTTTATCAAATGCCAAAAGATCAACAACTTTTGAAAAGATAAACTGAATTGACCTATTTTAATATAATTTAGTAACATTCGGCGGGCAGGATTAATAAACCCAAAGGGCCATGTGTGGCCCCTGGGCCGTAGTTTGCCCATGTATGTTCTAAAGCTATTCAGAAAAGTTAATTTCTGTCCTATGAATGTGACTTTTTTAATATCAATACCTGCTTCAATGAGTATCTAGAGTCGATACTCGTTCTAGTATTGATAAGTACTTTCAGTACTTTTGACAACCCTAGCCCCAGAGACTTCATACAGAGCATGTTTTGAGATAGAAGTTAACTCCCTCACTTTGCTGTTTCAGACATGGTGCAGCTGGAGCAGACCAGCCCAGGGCACAGAGCCTCCAGCAGAGACTCAGATGACATTGGAGAGACTTCACCATTGCAGGTACAAGCTCTGTTTTTCATTTTTATATTGTTCACTTTACAGTGCATTTGTAATTATGTAATTGCATTTTGTCTGACCAATGTTTGGCTACTAGCTTTACAACATGTTGTAAAATTCAGTACACAGACGCAAATCAGACGTTGCTATCCTTGTTATTTGAACAAGGACTGAAGGACGCTACATGTTCATAAATGTTTTATGAAATGTGTCAGTATTGACTATTAAAGCTGAGCTTTAGCTTCTGGTAGAATGGCGGCAATATAAAAAACAACAACATGAACTTGGCGTACATGGCGTAAGTGAGATTATTGGATGGATGGGTGAATTGCAAAGGAAAAATTTTACTACGAGGACAATTGTGTGTACCTTTCCTTATTTTAAAGTGATAAACTCTGTCTACAACCACATTTCAAATTGAGCTGCTAAACTGGGCAGTGCCTGGAGAACTGAAGGGGAGAGTGAGGGGGGAGGAGGAACGAGGTCTGGAGATATGAGGAACAGTGTAATTGGTCTAACAGGTATCAACACTTCACTGCCCCTACAGCCAGGTTTTTGTAATCAGAAACACCTCGGTAGTCTTTTGTGATGTCACCAACTGGAAATCGCTGAGGCCACTGAAGGCAGCACACAAACAAGCCAAAAAATGACTAGGATCTTTAGATGATGCTATTAAAAGCACCATATACACATTTTAGTAGTAATAAAGTAGTTAAATTTAGACGTTTGTAGAAGTTCAGTAGAAGTCTACGCTATAGGTTTTGCACATTCTGTGCTCTATAAAGACACCATGCACACCAGAAGTACATGAAGTATTTCTCTGCAATAATACAAAAATCTTGTTAATAGTATAATCTACTGCAGTGTCAGCTATTGAGATGAATTCTAGGAAGTGGTTTCAGACACAGCCAATGTGTTCAATTCTCAATTTGAAAGTGTGAAAAATATTTAGTTCACAATCTGTATAATTATTACCCGGAAGTTGGTGGGTGGATTTTGCTATAATGTCAAGCTGTCGAGTTGTGCTGTGGGAGGAAAGTCCTAAGTGTTTCCTTGGCTCAAAGTGGATGTGTGCGTTCCCATAGTAATCCTCTGAACTTCCTGTTTTCCCTGTGACCCAGAGCCGGGCGGCCTGCACCCCTCCTCGCAGGAAACCTCTGGAGAGCGACTTCGAGACCATTAAACTCATCAGCAATGGCGCCTATGGGTGAGGGACAATCACAAACTAAAGAACATTTGTTTGTTCTGGATGATATTGCAAATAACACTATGAATATTTACTACCAGTTGAAGATTTGGACATACTTTCTCATTCAATGTTTACATTTACTACTTTGATCAAAAGTGAAATAACTCAACAAAATATTTTCTGGATTTTATATTCACATCCTCAGACCTGCCACCCTTTGCTTTGTCGATGACACTGTAAACCCTTGGCCTTCTCTCAATGAGCTTCATGATGAAGTCTCCTGAAATAGTTTTCCCTTCACAGCTGCACATTGTCAGATTCAAGAAATTGTATTTTGCAAAGCAGTGATCAAAGCAAAGGGTGGATATTAAAAAAAAATCTAATCTGTAAAACAAGTTTGGAGTTATTTTGAGTTTATTTTTGTTTGCTACACTCCATATGTGTCCATTCATCGTTTTGATACCTTCAGTGTGATAGTCATGGAAATAATTAAGAAACATAAATGAAAATGTGTGTCCAAACGTTTGACTGGCAGTGTATTCAATGTGGCAGTATATAGAGGTCATGCAGATGACATCACAGCCTTTGTAGTTTTATTTATTTATTTATTTATTAAACACATCTAAAATGTGAAAAAGTTCCTGCAGTTAATGACAAATATAAAAGTCTATAACTGCTAAATATTAGTTTATACCTGACATTTAAAACAAGAAAATGAAGTCAACAGTAGAAAACCAGTGAACAGTTAAACCTCAGTGACACTGCAGACACACTCACATTTATCACTGATACAGACTTTGGATCAGACACAGATGAACTGTACCTTCCTCTCCTGAGTCTCTGTGTTGAGGAAATAATTATTGTGGGGTGAAAACAACAGCTCCATGGATGAAAATAAAGCAGAAAAAGCAAAGAAGTACATTTTGTCTGTTGTGCTGTTCATAGTTCTGCCTCATTGTCACATTTTTTAATAAAAATGATGTCAGCGCATAACCTCTGTAGTGAAGTTGATGTAGACTATGTCTGATATCCGTATTTTCTTTGATCCAGTGCTGTGTACATGGTTCGCCACAAAGAGACTCGTCAGCGCTTTGCCATGAAGAAGATCAACCGTCAGAACCTGATGCTGAGGAACCAGATACAGCAGGTGTTTGTGGAGAGGGACATTCTGACCTTCGCCGAGAACCCGTTTGTGGTCTCCATGTTCTGCTCCTTTGAGACCAGGAGGCACCTCTGTATGGTCATGGAGTATGTGGAAGGTACAACTGGGACAATTTCCATACCTGTTGTGTGATGTGCCATGTTGCCAAAGGTTTACTTGTGTTACTTATCGTGGTGAGGTATTTACAGTGATGCGAAGAATACTTTGCTCTTATTTATTATAGTGTAAAAACATGAGATATAATTACAAACAGCTTTATTTCTGTTGCATTGTTTGTTGTGCATTTATTTACCTATAATTAGAGAAGGAAAAATTGCGTGAAGTACCATCATGTATTCCTCTTAATTAAAAAAGTAAGTGTATTCTGAATACTACCAAATGAAAGTGTAACTGTACTGGAATACAGTACAAAAAAATTGGTGTTCAGAATACGCATTTTTTGTACTATCCATTTTTTTCTATTCCAATTGATACTTTGCAGCTGATGTCATCAACATTCCCTGGGGAAGTAATGCTAACTGTAGACTCTGCTCTGTCTGAGGCTTTATTAGGCTCGAATCTGAGCTTTGTTTTAACACAATCTGACTATAAAGAACTGACTTTGCTGGTACTACAACAGGTGATATGATTTGTGCCTCTCACATAAAATTACAGTCACAAGCTAGCTAGCATTAGCAAACAGTTATTTTAAATCCACATTGTACATTGCAATTGTTTATGTAGCAAAAGGAAAGTGGAATAGTAAAGTTATAGCCAGCCCTAGGAGATTTTGTTGATCTGACACAGCATTTAAATCACATGAACTCAATTGATGTAAATAAGCCTCCCAAATGGTTCGAACTGTGTGTTTATGAACTATCAGCCGTGTAGCTGTCACCATCATGCTAGCGAATAGCTGATTTTTTTTTTTTCATTTTTTCATTACCAAAATGACTATGACGCTGCCAAATCCTGCACATATCAGCAATTAAGAAAATAAAATTGGGGAACAAAGTAAGTACAGAGCAGTGGGTATATGTCAGTGGAAGTGAAAACAGGGGTTGATCGGTAATATGGTGATTTGAAAATAAGTTAGATTGCTCAAACATGCATGAATCCCTCTAAATAAAATATAATTTCAAGATGGTATATGAGAAGGAAACAACTATAACATGGTTAAAAGCTCTGAAAAGTCGATTTTGCACAATTGGTGTTTTTTAATCAAGTACTCCCCACCTCTAGGTACTGGTACATGTTAATCCCTGTCTAGGCATGGTTGGACTAGTTTTTGGCAACCTAATCCTCTTTTAGATGCTTGTACCTGTATGTAATAAACAACCTTTGATTTTGGTTTTTGAAGGTGGGGACTGTGCCAACCTGCTGAAGAACATTGGCCCTCTGCCCGTGGACATGGCGCGGATGTACTTCGCTGAGACTGTTTTAGCCTTGGAATATCTGCATAACTACGGCATTGTGCACCGTGACCTCAAACCCGACAAGTGAGTCTTCTGCATAGAGCTCCCCCATGCATTTTACATCATGCTCCAATCTTAAAGTTCACTTCAAACTTTGTGCTTTCATCATCCCTCCACTCGCTCTCATCATAAAAAGACTGTGAATACATTTGATCTCTGAGTCCAATCTGGCAACTTCTGTATCAGGGGATTTGATGCAAGATTGAACATGTTTGCCTACTTAGGGCACTATTTAGGGGTCACGTCATGATTAGTGGTGTCTGTATGACCAGTCAAACTATTTTGAGGGCACCCTTTTTTTTAAATAGTGCACTCACTTGAAAATTTGATTGGAGTTTAGCTTTTAGACTTTTTTCAACCGGATGCTAGAGTCGCGTGACCCCAATGTAGTGTCCGATCACTCCATGACTGAATGCACTATAGCATCATCTAAAGAGGTCTAGGAAGTAAATGAGGGGTTAGGGGCTAGAACGGACATTCAGCCTTTATTTTTGTGGTTCTCCCAGTCTGCTGATTACCTCCATGGGACATATAAAGCTGACGGACTTTGGCTTGTCAAAGATCGGCCTAATGAACATGACCACCAACCTATACGAAGGTCACATCGAGAAGGACACCCGCGAGTTCATCGATAAACAGGTGAGTCGCTTTGTTGAATGACAGGAACTTTTAATACAAGATCTTGCGATTGTCTATGTCTAAAAACTGGCCGTGCTTGAACTGAAAAAAAATGTAATACATTTCAAGGACATGCAAAACTGTGGATACATTGGGCCCACAAATGCACTTTAATAATCTGGTGACAAACATTATAATCACTCCTGCTCTTGTTTTTAATGTTTGGACCTATGTAGTTATTGTTTTGTTTTTGTTTGTATTGTTCTGTATTTTAACAAGGCACTCTTGAACTGTATATTATGTGTATTCAGGTGTGTGGGACCCCAGAGTACATTGCCCCAGAGGTGATCCTTAGGCAGGGCTATGGGAAGCCTGTGGACTGGTGGGCCATGGGGATTATTCTGTATGAGTTCCTGGTCGGCTGTGTGCCTTTCTTTGGGGACACTCCAGAAGAGCTCTTTGGACAAGTCGTAAATGGTAAGAGCTTACAATTTGATATCGCCAGCCTCATTGCATAACTGCCTTGGCTCCGTCCTTGGCCAATCAGAAATACATTTACAGCCAATAAGTTTTGGAATAAGCGGTTTATTTTTGCATTTTTCCAAAAATGTTGAAAAATGACAGGCAATTGGGCAATGAATTATGCTCTGAGGATTATGAACGCTGCCTCCTTGTTTCTGTGGAGATCAGTTGCTTTGAATGTTCTACAATACGGCAATAAACTTTCAATTGCATTTATCTAATTATAGGGTTGTTGTTTTTTTAAACAACACCTTGAAAACATTAATTCTTGCTGCTTCACAGAACTGACCTGTAACTTGGCTGGGTCACTTTCTTGTTTCTTGTTTTTAATGCCATACTGTGAAACTTTTCTGGAGCAGTGCCACCTTGCATTGCCTGGAATGTTCCAATGTACACTTTTCCTGTATATCTCACTGCTTGATCTACCAATGTATGAAAAATATTAAACAAAAATAATACACACATTTATCTACGGTTTAATTATTACATTAATGATTAATGTAACAATATATATGAAAGTAGTATTACAAAAAGAGGTGGGTTGTACATTTACTAGAGGAACTTTTTAAAAGAAATTGTTCTTTTCAGAGTACTTTTCTCCTTTAACTCCTCTTACTTGAGAGATTTCTTGAACCACTACTTTGTACTTCTACTTGAGTAATATTATTTTAATTTTTTTCTACTCGACCACCTCTGATTAGAAAAGCAGGTCTTTTCAAGTATTTCTAATTTTATATTACTAATCATTTTGACATTTTGCTGCTGTAGATGAGATCATTTGGCCTGATGGGGAGGATGCCCTGCCAGCTGATGCCCAGGACCTTATTACCAGACTGCTGAGACAGAACCCCATGGAGCGACTGGGCACAGGTCTGTCCCAGAGCATGACTCAGCGTCTGCTAGCAAACTAAGCTAACAAAGCTAACTAAGCTCTCGCATGGACACTAGTATTATGTGGTGCGCTGTGAGCAAAATGTAGCTGTCATGAAATCATGCCAAATGTCTTGTAATTATGGATGACAAAGTAAACATGGAATAAGCAAGTGAAGCTCCTAATCATTGTATTGATCATATGATTGCTTGTTTTGCTGGACGTTTATGACCCTGTAAAACTATACTTTCAAAAAAGTTCAATTTCATAATTCTCACATTTAGTCCATGTGAGTGATGCTGAAATAGGAATTTCCCTATGTTTTTGTAATACA
Source organism: Periophthalmus magnuspinnatus (assembly GCF_009829125.3). Classification (NCBI taxonomy): domain Eukaryota; kingdom Metazoa; phylum Chordata; class Actinopteri; order Gobiiformes; family Gobiidae; genus Periophthalmus; species Periophthalmus magnuspinnatus. The sequence continues at coordinate 12,131,924 of NC_047142.1, forward strand.
TTGTGAGTAATAATGTCGGAAAAAAATGTTCCAATGCGATATACTAATGCGCACAGGGGTTTTCAGAAATATTTATACCCAGATCCTAATTGATAATAAAACTAATATTGAAACTAGATACTCATTTGAACAGGTTTCAATACTGAAAAACAGATCCAGTATTAGACCACAAGGTTATATTATTTCACTATTATTTTGTGTTTGAAATGTGTGTCCCTGGTCCAGGTGGCACAGCGGAGGTGAAGATGCACACGTTCTTCTTGAGTCTGGACTGGAATGGCCTTCTGAGGCAGAAAGCAGAGTTCATTCCTCAACTGGAGACAGAGGATGACACCAGCTACTTTGACAGTGCGTACAGAGCATCATAACTAGAATGTTACAAATTCCGACCTCAGAGCATTCCATCTGAATTAACTGTATGTAAACTACATGGCTAATGCTAAACCGAAAGCTTAAGAAATGTGAATGCTATATGAATGTTTGTAACTTGTTAAATTACAGAATATTGTCAAATTTGACCTGTGTCAAGTGTTTACATCGTTAATGTGGTGGTTGGCCACTCAAATAATTTTTTGGTGATTATCACCCAATACTTCACAGTTTACGGTAATTCGTGTGTGAAGTGAGTGTCCTTCGAACTCCTCCCAGGTCACATCTGGTAATTACCAGTTTGAGCAGAGTTCCAGGGCATTTTTTCAAGTCGGAGGTGGGAAAAACCCAGTTATCAATTACCTGGAACACACCATAATAGTAGCTTGGAGGGACCCAGTATATTATAATTTACCTGTGTGGGGTTTAGTCGGCTTATGTAACTACTGCTGTCTCATGTGTTTGAACCACAGCTCGGTCAGATCGCTACTGTCACCTGGGCTCTGATGAAGACGATGAGACCAACGATGAAGAGTCATCTCTGGAGCTCAGGCAGTTCTCCTCTGTGGCGCATCGCTTCAGCAAGGTGACTGTCAATCGCTCAGCACAAGCAGACACCAGGGCAGTCCCACTGCTGCATTAGGCCAAAAATACAACTGACACTGATTGTAGCTTATGGTTACCTCCCTGTGTGACTAGTCTCAGTGCATTTATCCTCTGTCACTTTTATGGCAGACAATAAACTTCATATAAACGGACAGGGCTTTGGGATCTCCCCCCACTCCCTTGGAGATCGACCGGGGCAGCATTGCCATAGAGTGTAGTAGCTCAGTTGGTAGAGATTAGTGCTTTGATCCTTGCTTCTGGCATTACATTTTGTCAACTACCAGAAAGGTTACATAGTGCACCTTTAATCCATAAATGAATACAATATGCAGTCTTAAATTTTCACCTCTGGTAATAAGTATATTTGGAAAAGTGATGGAAGTAATGGATATTACAGATTTAAATGACAAACCACTTCTAAGGTTATAAGGTTATAACGTAGGGTTGTAAGGACATTGCATAGGTGACATTTTGCTGACTGGTCTATTATAATTGCTCCTCTCCTGTAGGTGTACAGCAGCACAGAGCATCTGTCCACATCCACACCGTCCAATCCAAGTCTGTCGTCTTCCGAGCGTAGCCACAGTGAGGAGAAGGAGGAGCGCTGGGAGGGGAACGTCATACTATCTCCGGAGTGTCACAAGCACCTGGCTGCAGACAGGCGGGCAGATGGACCCAGAGGGAGGTGAGAGAGGGCCCAGTTAATTAGTGTTGTCAGGATACTAAAATTTCAAACTCTTTTTTGATACTAAAGAATAGACGAAATACTCAGCACCAAAAACTTTTTTTTATTTCTTTAGACAGTAGAATTGTGTGATTTTTAACATTAAGTAATGGTCTGGTACAGCGTAGCATCATTCTAAAGCAGTTCAAGGTTAAGTTCTGTCTTGTGAATGTGACTTTTTTAGTATCCACACCTGCTCAAATTAGTATGTTTTTTTTTATGGTCAATTCTAAAATACCTGATTTTGTGTATTATGTAATGTTATGTGCTTCCAAATACATTAACCTCTTGTTTGAATAGTTTTCCCAAATACTTTTTGATTTATTTCTTGGACCGCTACTTTGTACTTCTACTTAGAAGTAGAGTAATTTAATTGAAGTAGTTGTTGGGGATGCACCAATCTTTTACTGGTATTGAAAATTGGTGTTGATAGTAAAAAATTAGGTGGATCGGATATCCAATTGGTTCAGTCGATATCCTGGTTGGACATATAAATTGATGCAATAAGACTATTTGCTTTTCGTAGTTGGCCCAGAAAGTCTCATAATTTTTGAACTTTTATTTGTTCAAAGCTGTAGTTGCTTGAGAAATTATTAACATCTACGTAACACATTTAGATCAGTTTGGTCTTATTTTATTTTTGTTTCAAGGAAATAAATGTTCTGTCTTCCCAGATACTTAAAGCTATAGTATCAGAATCAGTAATTGAAAAAGCTGGTAACTGTACTTTTACTTTCTGGCTTCTCTCCTCACCTCTGTTTGTTCATTTGTCTCTTAGCCTGCGTCCTCGTGCCTCCTCCAGTTCATCACAGTCGGAGCGCAGTGCCAGTCCTTTAGTGATGAACAGCACCCAGAGCCTGGACGTCATGCCCCGCTTTGCCATATCTGCAGAGGAAGAGGGTAAGAGAAAAGAGAGCCTATTACCAACTTTTCAGTTTTTAAGTGGGACTAAACACCTAAACTCCACCCACCACCACATTTGATATAGAGCTGCTAAACTGGGCAGTACCTGGATGGCTAAAGAGAGTGTAGGGGGAGGAGGGGCAGGGTCTGGAGGTATAAGGAACAGTGTGATTGGTCTAACAGGTATCCACTGTTCAATCATCAAACATACTCTTGACTGTAATCAGGGCAGTCTTTTGTGATGTCACTAAGTACCTTAAATTGCAGAGGCTACTGAAGCCATATTGCATTATATGTATTATAGTTTGCACTAAAATAGCCAAAAAAAAAAACAAACCCCAGTAATTATGTATGTGTATATGGCATTTGGATTGTAGTTATTGAAACACCATATACACAGTTTAGTAGCACTAAAAATAGATTTAATGTGTAGTTCCACTTTAAAGCAGGCCTATTAAGCAAAATCAACTTTTTAGAGCTTTTAACCATGTTTTGTTTACTTCTTGCTGAGAGACATAAGATTTGGCAGCCTTGCATAGTCATGTTGGCAATGACACAAATAAACCAAAAAATTCACTGCTCTCTACTGTGAAATCAACCAGAAATGAACAGAAAAAAAGAGGCGGTATTTCATTGTTTTATTATTTTTATATATTATTATATTTTATTGTTCTGGAAAATTCTGTATTTGCCAAAAACAATTTATTGACATGTTAAATAAGTTTCACGTACAGTTTTGTTTTGGATGCTCTAAGTCCCCCCTCCCTTTGCTCCCTGCATTAAGTCGTACCCCCTACAGAGCACATCAGGTTTGTCAAGTTGCTGTGTACAGTTTTGTATCCTGCTTTTTTTATATTTATGAATTGCACAGGTGAATTGTCGTGTGGGAACATGGGTGACGTAGGCTTGTGGGCTGAGCATTGCACAGAATCATGAATGCATGGATGACATATAAACCTCTTCAGGCATGTTTGTAACGAGGAAACAATGCTAAAACATGGTAGAAAGCTAAAAAAAAAATCTATTTTGCATAGTACTCCATTTTTAAGATCAATATTGCTATTTAAAATGTCCAAAATATACCATAATGATCCACAAGTGTCATAGATCATAACTGTATAGCAGACAAAAGCCTAATGTATCACCTTTAACCTTTGTTCCTGTTTTCAGACGGTGTGGTGTCAAACTTGCGTCGCATCCGTCTCCGTAGTAACAGCACTGGCACCCGTCCCTCATTCAGGAGAGGGGCATCAAGGAGAATTGCCCACCAGCTCGAAACGCCCGAGAAACAGAAGCCTGCAGCGGGAAAGGTGCCCAAGTCCGCCTCTGTGTCTGGGCTATCGCTCATCATCACACCAGGTACCAAAGTGTTACATCATTACCCAATTTGGCATAATTTTTCAAACTGCACATGCCCAGAAACAAGCACTGAAGTTGCTATAGTAACCGTAGTTGGGACAAACCTCATTTTTGAGATTTACTCAAATGTTAGAAAGCAGAGCATAGTCTGACTTCATAAGTAAAACAGCTGACTTTGATGATTCTGGTGAAATACCATTGTTTGTTTTTTTCTTTTAAACTCTGAAATTGTCTAACCTTGATAAATATATATACATTTAAGATGATCAATACGTGTGGCTACAGCAGACTGCATGCAGAACAAACTTGTTTAAAAGAGTTAATCGTGTTAAATTAAAAATAATTTTTTTTTAAAGCTTTTTAATCCTTCTATTGGTGTAGACACAGTGCCCTCTGCAGATTATACCTCGTCATTTCAGCTGTTATCATTCTGTAAGATGTAGCCATTTTGAGCACAGCCTTTAAAACTGCCTCTCTACTGAAAATCTGTTCAGTTGTTTTTATTTATAATTTCACATACAGTCTGTGCTTATGGACATTTATGCAAGTATTGAAATTCTCAAAGACTAATAGTCAGGAAAATGTGTCCACTACTGAAGGCTGTGTGTTTCAGACATAATCGTTTTCTTTCATTACCATCACTGCAAAAGTTATTTATTGGTAATTATTTGAATTAACACATACATTATTTTTGATTTTATCTGTATTATATAATATATATAAGTAGAATGATCTAGAACTGGGACATATTTCTCTTAATTTGAGCAACCAAGATTTGTAGTGTTGAAGAGAGTTGTTTTTATTCTTAGACAAAAAGTCAAATCTGCCTAAATCAGGATATCTTAATTCAAGTTAATTAGTAATTTACCTTGATATTATTTTCCGCAATCATTACACACTTTACAATAATTTACATCTAGACCAGTTCAAGATTTAATGTCATTTTTATGCACACATAAAAATCTTTTGTTTTGCATAATCCCCTAAATCAGTATAAAAGTCATATAAATTTGATTTGTTAAAATTTGTTAAATTCAGAGTATTAATCTTAGCCAGTGAAATATTCTTTGTCATATTGCTGTGTTTCAGATGACCTCACAACATTCTGTAGGCCAATGTATTTAATACAGACAGACAGAGAAAACTAATTTTGTTCAAATGCAGATTTCTGTTGTAATATAGTAAGTTCTAGGGTCTAGTCAATAATAGAAATGATCAAGTTCAACATTTGTGCAATTAAGTTTTAATTTGCCATAAAATATCCAAACTGTAATCTTGCCCCCGTCTGGGAGTCTGACATCACGTTCTATAATCTGAAAACCACCATTTTCCATCACTCAAAAGCAGTGTGTGTGTGTGTATTGTTGCAGATGAATCAGGCGCTCCTCCCAGCAGCCCAAAGTCGTCCCTGTCCCTGTCGTCCAATCCTTCTTCGAGAGACTCCTCCCCCAGCAGAGACCTGTCTGTCAGTGTGAGCTGTCTCCGCCCCCCCGTGGTCATCCACAGCTCTGGCAAACGCTTTGGCTTTGCCCTCAGAGCCATCCGAGTGTACATGGGAGACAGCGACGTCTACACTGTGCACCACATGGTCTGGGTACGTGCTCCACTGACATGTTTGACAGAATCCTTATAAATTATTCTTAAATATGTATAATTTACTCCAAAAAACATTTTTTGCTCAAACACTTTAATTTCACCTCATTTTAAAATCTGAAACCATTCCAAGTACCCCCTAGTAAGTGCTCACAGACCCCTGGTTGAGAAACACCAACCCAGTTTAGACAACTAAAAATGGGGTATAGCAAAAGCTCTCAAAATTTTGTATTGCTATGCGTCTGACACAAACTGCACTCAAAAGACTGCACTTGCACGGGAGTTCATGCAAAAAGAACAGTTTATGCATGTGTCATTCGTCCCTGTGTCCTCAGTGTGTGGAGGAGGGCAGCCCAGCGCACGAGGCCGGGCTCAGGGCAGGGGACCTCATCACTCACGTCAATGGAGAGTCTGTGCAGGGCCTGGTGCACACTGAGGTAGTGGAGCTGCTATTCAAGGTAAGACTTAAAGCACAACCAGCATTTTATATGTTATATTAAAGAGGCAATACCAGATGTTTTTTGTGTGCATTAAATTATTTGTAAAAGCACTTGCAGCTCTTAGGGTCAAAACATCACAACTGTAATTGAAAAGCAATGTTAACAATCTGAAACATGGATAGCACTGCATGATTTGAAAATAAAAAAGAAAACAAATTGCGTCAAACTAAATCAAATCGAAAATTAAGATTAACCAATACAAGGGGAAAAAAATTTGATTATGTTTTATTCTTGTCACAAAAAGTGTAACGATTTCTGAGACCAAAGTTAACTTATTAAAATCTTCCTCCAGAGCGGCAACAGGGTGACCCTTCAGACCACAGCCTTGGAGAACACATCCATTAAAGTGGGTCCCGCACGGAAAGCCAGCTACAGAGCCAAGATGGCACGTAGGAGCAAGAAGAGCAAGAGGAAGGACGGACAAGAGAGGTAATCAATGAGGCCTTCAGACAAATAAAGCACTTCTGACGTTTGAGCTTAAAGAGGTGGGATTGTGCAAAGTTGACCTTTTGCGCGATGGGACTACTAGTGATGGGACTTTTGGCTCTCTTTATGTCAAAGAACCAATTTTGGATAAAAATTGGGTTTGATTTTTCTGAAAAGTGCTGTTATTGCGATTCCAACATGTGTTTAAAAAGTAGGATTTTGTTCAAAAGTGTAGCTTGTAAGCAACTGCAGAAGCATGAACAGAAGACTGAAATATGAACTAATAAACTAATACAAGAATCCCAAACATATCAGAACATGTTTGTAGAGGTCTAAACTACAGGTACAACATGACTTGTTCTTTACATTCTTAAATTGAAGAAATTCCAGCCTTTATGATCTGATAATTGCACCAACTCAAATTGCAATTTCAATTCGATAACAATAAATTGTGTGAACTGACCCTGTGTTGAAACTATGCAGCAGACGGCGCAGCATCCTGAAGAAGTTGTCCAAGCACACGCCCCCTGCCCCCCTGCACAGCAGCCGCAGCTTCTCCTCTGGCTTCCACCAGTCCTCCAGCGACAGTCTGTCTGGATCCCCCACTCAGAGCCTCTCTCCTGGGCCGTCCACTCCCTGTCGCTCCCCTGCACCTGACCATTCTGGAGGTGGGTACAATAAATGCCCCAATATCAAATGATGAAACAGGCAGAGAAATAAGTCAAAGTTTAATAGGCCGTGATAATGAAATAGTAGAATTTCAGATGTAGACCAGTGTCCTGATATAATGACTGGCAATTTACTGTTTTTAAAATAAACAGAATATCCACAAATGTTAGATCTTATCATCTTATTTTGGAATTAAGTCCACAAGTTCAACACATAATTCGTGTGACACGCATCGTGATTAACAAGCATGGCTTTGGATTTAACACCACTACTTTTTAATACTGTATTGAAAGAAATACTTCACCTTATTTTACTTTATATTAAAACCTCAATGTCTTTTTTTGGCCAAAAAAATAACCTATAATAAAAGCATGTTTTATGGATGTGCTTATTGTACTTAAACATAATTAGAAACATTCGTCTTTACTGAGAGTGGGCTTGCATCTCCACAAAACGCACTCTTATTTGGTCTCTGCTCCTGCTTGTTTCCATGTAAATGTTGTTCCTTTTGCTATAATATTCCACAGTATGGCATAAAATGAATTTATCTCCATGAAGAATGTTCCAAAGTTTGTTTTTTAACTTTCTATTTCCATAGAATTATGCTGGCGATGTGCCACCCCCAGAAATTACATACTTTCACTTTAAAGGGACAGTGTTAAAGGGACAGTATTTAAGATTTTGAGCCTCTGCAACTGAGTGAATCCTGGAAGTTTCAAGCTTTCATATGAGTTGTGGCCTGTCCATAAATTGTGAATGAGAACAACTTTTGTGTCTCCGCTGTCTGCAGGTTAAGGCTCTGGTAACCCAAGTTCAGATGTGATTTTATTACCTTTTTAAAACTGCTTCAGTGCAGGCTACATACAATTTGGTATTTGACTTAAAGCAAGTCGATTTTGCAGAAAAGTCCTTTCAGAGCTTATAACCATGTTTTGATTATTTCCCCTTCTCATGCACCCTCTCAAAGTTGTATTTAGAGAGATTCATATTTGAGTAATCCTTAATTGCTTATTTTCAATATTGCTGATCAGTCCCCGTTTTCACCCTGTTTTTGCTTTGTACTTACTTCTTTCTTCAATTTTATGGAAAGTGGAAGTCAGCAGACGTTTTTTTTTATTAAATCGATTTAGATCAATATTGTGATTTAAAATGTCCACATTATAACAAAATGATCCATGGGTCTCAACAGACACAAGAACAACAGGTCTTTTCTAAAATTTGCCTCTCTTCTTTGCAGACTCCAGCTCCTCTCCTTGCTCCAGCTCGCCCAACTCCCCCGTTCCCCAAGCGCGCCCCAGCTCCCTGCACGTCCTGGGCCGCTACACCAAGGCCGGCCGCTGCAAGTCTACCACCAGTATCCCCCCCTCCCCTTTAGCCTGTATCCCCCCTCCCACCCAACCCCTCTCCCCCCAGTGCTCCCCGTCCTGCCTGCCCACCCACCCCAAATCGCTCCAAACCTTTCACGGCAAGACCCTCTCTCCACCCACCATCGCCCGCCACTCTGTCCGACCAAGGAGCGCAGAACCACCGCGATCTCCGCTCCTCAAGAGGGTCCAATCTGCAGAGAAACTCACTGGGGACAAAAGCCACGAGAGGAAGGCGTACAGCACCAGACGCCACACTATGGAGGTCCCGTTGTCCGAAAGTGAGGGGTTGGAAGACGGCGAAGCCGATACCGCTACCACCGGCTTTGTGTGCGTGGGTGAGCACGGTCGGCAGGGTCTGTGCGTCGGATCTCCACGATTGGGAACGCACCAGGAATCACCGCAGCACCGGAGCCATTCCAAGGAAGTGGTGGTGATGCGTAAGTTGGCCCTCTCAGAAAGAAGGGACTCATTCAAAAAGCAGGAAGCAGTACAAGAAGTGAGTTTTGACGATTTGGAAGAGAAATCTCCGAGTCCAACGATGCCTGGGACGCCTCCGAAGGGGTTTAAGGCATCATGGATCAACACGCAAGCGGCTACGTCTACACCACAGTCAAACTTGAACGTGAAACAAGAGGGGAAGCAGAGGGCAAAATCAAAGGAAAAGGATTTGTTTCAAAAATGACTCTTGACGACCTGCTATACTGTTTAAGTCTACAAAGGCCTTGCATGTGTCCGAACTACACCAAGTTTCAACTCAACAAGCATCAAGAATCACAGTGAAAATCTTGGTTCGAACAATGACTGCCAAACATCAGACAGTTCTAGTTATTGCTTGTTCACTTGGTAGACCTGTCACGATAACACATTCTGAAGCAGGATATATTGCTACACAGATACACTGCGATAAACAACAATATTGAAACTACACTACTCATGAACTCAATACAAATAATGCAAGATAATCCCAGTAAAACTATTTTTATGTACAGTTTCATTAAAAGACATGAGCAAATAAATAGCAGAATGAACCATTTATTAGCCAAAGAAGTTATTTATTCTACCCTCTACAGCTCAAATCTTATCATATTACATAAAATTGGCAAAAATCTCAACACTATTGCAAAGAAACTGTACACATGATAAATGGTGAGCCCCAAAATATACAGTTTCAGCTTTCATATACTGAACGCTAAGTCGATATTGTAATTATCAGGACAGGCCTATCACTTGGTTCAGAAATCACTGTGGAACCCGAATTGTAAATAGTTGTGTTTTTAATGAAGAAACGTATTTATGCCTTTTTATGTTTAACGGTGGAGGCCTTGGAGGTGTGTGCGGACTTTGAAGTTGCACAAAGCTGAAGCGTGTGGATAGATTTTGTTAGTGTTTTGGTGACTGTCTGGACTTACATCGTCAAAGGTTGTCCAACTGTTGTGCATTTAAATACATGTTTAGAATGAGACTGAGATGAAGACTCCATGTGGTGCCAAAGACAGGTAACTTTTTTAAGCTGTTGTAGGAGGTCTTGTCCCTGTACATATATAACCTTTGTGCATGTTAGACCTCGGCAATGCCAAAACATCTGTGAAACTGCTATGGGAAGTGTAGGAATAGATTTTCAAATATTTACTGCATAAGTTGCGTCATTAACATATAAAATGGATTGAACTGTCAAATGCAGTTAAGTGATTGGGCCTGTAGTCAACTAAAAGACTAATCGATCAGCAGAACATTCTGCTTTTTAGTCTGACTAATCTCTATGTGTCTGACCCAAACTGCACTCACAAGACTACACCTGCATGAGAGTTCATGCAAAAACAACTATTTGTGCAGAAAAAAATACTAGAAAACAAAGTATTTATATAAAGACAGATAAAACTCATGAATCATGAGTTCAATAAGCATTTTTACATATAAATACCAAAAAATACCAAATTTTCAGCTGTCCCACTCACTAACTTCTCTTTTCAGCTGTTGTCCCATATAAATCCTTATAATCTAAATAAAGCGATTAATTGACTAAACGACTGAAGGACTACACCCCTAGTATTGATTGACTAGCCTTAGCAATCTTATTAACATGACGTCTGTATAGAGAATACAGAGACTAGAGGAGCACATCCCCTTGTGGATTTCTAGTTTAATTTGATCTTCTCTCAAAATTGCCTCAGAATGAGATAAATGTGTATTTTCTATGAGAGATCGTGCATTTTAAATGGTTTTAAATTGAACTATGCCCTGGAATATAAATCTGCAGTCTTAGACAAAACAGGATTATGATACCTGTGTAATATGTGTCCTACTACTACATAAAAAATGTCTGAATTTTTAAAGTTTGAAGTAACTGCAGAAATGTTTTACTTTATATAAATACGTTTTTACATATAGATTACATGTGAATGAGTAAATATTTGATATGATAACAGTTAATTATGATATTGATTAATCCTTACAACTACACCAAATAATGATACACGGTCCCCACCTTGATCATACTCACAGTGACACAATGCTAAAATTTCAAACTCCACTTCGATTCTAAGGAATTCACTCAATACTCAATACCAATTATGATACCACAGTTAAGATAAAAATGCTCTCTTTTTTTTTTGGCAATAGAATGTAATTTTCATATACAAACTAATACTACTTTCATTGTTTAGCATGTTGTTTATTTTTTGGTATTGATTAGAATCTGATTTTCAATACTTTTGACAACCTTAATTCAATCAGTGGATTTAAAACTACAGCTTTTATGCAGTTGTCTCTTCTCCTCTCCCTACATTTCCCATACAGGTGTAGATTCTCCTTGGTGCCCTCTCTCACTCTCTTACTCACTCTCACTCGTTCTCTCTCTCTCACTCTCTCTCTCACACACACACACAGTCACACTCCCTTTCTCTCTCTTTCTCTATCTCTTCTGTGCTGTTGAACCATCCCTCCGTCCGACTCCTGACCCGTAGACTTAGCTCGCGTCGTCTTGTGCCTGTCCAACCGTTAATCCTTCTCTGTACAGTACGCGACTAACCGGCTTCTTTGGCTGTTCAACTGTTTACATATAGAGTGTTTGAGTGTGCGATCTGTCATTTTTGTTAAGTTATTCTTTAAAAAAAGGAAAAAAAATGGGGGTGATGGAGAATGAAGAATTGAACTCGAAGCCTTGAGTGTATGCGGAATTGTACTGGTGGAAATCTCATTTTTGTATATTTTGATATTGAAAATGTCATGTTGCAATACTAATATCTTAAGCTGTCTTTGTGTTGTTCAAACAGCATTGGACCTTATGGTGGACAGCTATGTGTATTTTTATTAAACTCAAAGTAGACTTGAAATGCCCAACTAAAAATTATACAAGTTTTTAATTCAGCTGTGTCAATTGTAACTTTCAATTTTAAAGATGCACTACGTAACTTTTTAATTACAGTCTCGGTCTGCCACCTGATAACCTCTTAGATGTTATCGCTTTGCCTGGAATACTCCACAGTATGGCATTAAACGCTCCAAGCGTTGAGAGCACGTTTGCCTCTCCACAGATCTAACCTGTAACTCGGTCTAATTGTTCCACCTGCTTGTCTCCATGTAGATATCTAAATTGTTAAATGCCATAGAGTGAAACATTCTAGCAAAGCAATAACTTTGAGTCAAGCAGGTAGCGAACTTTTAACCAGAAATGTTACATACTGCATCTTTAAGAACTTATTTTTTTCTGAAGCCTGGGTGGTAATTAATGACTACCTACCATGAACTGCCTAGAAGACAGAAGACCTATAAGTACTGTATTGATACTTTGCAGTGACATCATGCTGGGGGTGTTCCGCATGTACTATGTCTATGGTGGAATGTTCAGCAGTTACCATGGTGGCACAATGCACACATTAGCAAACACTGCCAAAAAATGTTTAAAATAGTCTGAAAACTTAAGAAAAATACAAACTGGATGTAAACGGCACATTTTCAGGAGCCGGTGATCAACAGAAGTATCATGGTTCTTTTTAGGAGATTGATTTTACACAAAAAGCTGAGAGTGACTAACTGGAAAAAACTGTTAGCTAATGCTAGCTAGCTTGTGACTGTAATTTTATGTGAGGGACTTGTTTAACAGCACAAATCATCTCACCTATTGTAGCTCCATCTAAGACTAAAGTCTAACTTTAGTAACAGAGCTTCAGACACAGCAGTGCCTCAGTTTGGATCACACCCCCAGGGAATGTTGGATGACATCAGCTGCAAAGTATCAATTGTAGCTACAGAGTTCATAATCCTTATATAATGACCCATGAATTATAGAAAATGTATATTAATTGATTTGCGTAGGTTGTATTGGGGTGTGTCACCGTACTGAACATGTACCGACAGAAGGCCTAATGAGTGTCCTGCCGTGTGATCTCTGGTGAAGACTGATGTTTGTTTTTATATTGTCTTAACAGTGCTTGAATAAACACCTGCTACAGTGGACTATTACGTCCACCACTCAAAAAATAACAGATTTGTTCTGGTTTTCTGTCCTCCTCTCTGTATTTACACAAGTGTTATCAAATACCAGATTTTGTGCTTTATTTAATATTTTGTCAAAATTCAAATTACAGCCACAAAAAAGAGACAAACTACATTATATCTGAAGGAATGCAACTGTTTAAATTTCATTATGTCGACATAAAGCTTTTGTCACTTGTAGACTTGCTCACAGTGGAAAAGTAACCACAACTTACTCAACTTACTTACTTGTTAAAATATTACTGAAGTAGGATATCTGTGACAGTCGTCCAGGTCTGATCCATAGCGAGCAGCAGCATACTTTCACTCCTCAAAGTATGCTGCTAGAAAAGTACTCTGAAAAGTACAATTTCTTTAAAAAGTTACTCAAGTAAATGTAACTACCCACCTTGACTAGTTACTAATGTAAATAATATTTTTTTAACCATTGTGAATATAGTTAACTTACAGTGGGAATAGTATCCAAAGCTCATGATCAAACTTTACATGGTCACAAAAAATAACCATCAGATCTGTCTATTTTTACTTGACATATTATTTCATTGGATATTTTATGGCAAAGTATAGTATAATCAGTAGGGAGATCATGACATTACAGAACCTGAATACCACCAGCAGGCCTATATCTATTCAAATCAAATCAAATCACCAAATTAGAATACATTTTGATGCTATAAAATGTGTACAAGCTGTGCTGCTTATCCGCCACGTGCAAAATAGCGCCCCCTAAAGGCTAAATCCTGAGCAACAGTGTCTGATGACATGAATCTGTGTTTTAAGCAGTCAGAGATGAAGATGAGTTGAGGTGAGTCTCGGATCCAATTAAAGCCACAACAAAAGTGACCTAAGCAAGTTGAAATAAAAATGCTTTAAACCTTTAATGCTAGGTTAGGCTGCTTTCACATGTGGATTTCAATATATTTAAAGGAATATACGTCATAAAAGCAGTGGTGAAAAGATACTCTCAAGTAAAAGTACAGTTACATGGCTAATAATGTACTCAACAATTACATGTAGGCCTACTGCTGCCAAATTTGGATTTAAGGAAAAATTCCACGCGAAAAATCCTACTCTTACTTTCCAGCCGTGCGTATGATTCTAGTTTCTTCCAGACTTTTCGCTCCACCAAACCTCTGGGTGGAGGTCTGCAGCCAGTTTCCTTTTGAACAAACGCGCACTTGAACGCTCTTCACTCCGAGCCCCGCCCCTCTCCGTCCCGCTGGTCGCTCGGCTTTTTCCGTACGCGCTCGGGAATGTTCGGCGTCTTCATATTGGTTCCCACGCAACGTCCTCTCGTGCGCCCTGTGCGTGTTGCTGGTGTGGAAAATGGCTGTGCAGGGGGAGCAGGAGCTGTGAACGGGACAAGAGAGCGCAGCACACGGACATACGACCAACAACTAGTTTTTTGCACGGCTTAAATTCTTTACCCGCACCTTAAAGAATAAGTTTAGCCGTATTCCCGTGTACTTGCGCCACTTTGGAGGAGTTTTAGCGCAGCGGCTCTACGTGGAAAGCGTCAAGGAACATCGGCGGGTGAGTTTTTCCCAACTTCTTGCACATTTGGCGTTTAGCAGCACGACTGTAGTGGAAAATGGTGGAAGCGTTGCAAGTGTGCTGTTTGCTAACGCCATCCTTGTGCACTTTTCACCACTTTTTAGCGCTTTGAACACGTTTTTACGCGTTTAACTTTGGTGAAGTGTTCATTGCTGCATGTTACACGACATTTAAACAGCCATAGGTTTGACGTTTTTGGACTTTCTCTTGTTGCTAAATTAGCTTTGGTTTCTGCGCTAGTTTTTTACTTGAAATGTGTGGAAATAGATTTTTGACTTGTTATTACAATGTCACAACTTTAGCTGCAAAACATGGCGAAAATATGAATTATTGCAAAAATATGTAACCTTTTCTATAATCTCCCAGGCTTTTTCACTATCATTTTTATAAGCAGCTATTTTTTCTTTGCCTTTATATAAACTTAAACAGCTGAAATAGATTTAGTCTTGTCTTTTATGCTGCAAACCCAGGCGGAAAATGAGGATTCTTGCAAAAAAGTTGTGGCCTATACACTTTATACAACTTTTTTTTTCTTTGCTATTACATACTTTTAATCGTGTTGAACTAGATGTTTTACCAGCTCTTACAATGTCATAGTTTTATACTGCTCCATAGGCCTCAGTGGTTACACTTCCAGATCTCACATTTTTTACTTTCTCCTTTTAAAATACCTTTGTTGAGCTTTGAAATAAGTAATTAGCCTTAATGAAGCATGAAGAAAAAAATTCAAAATAGTTTATTGAGAATGATTTAGGCGTAGTAACTACTTAAGTAATACCCTAATCATGATTCATATCCCTTAGTTACAAAACCTGGATTATTATCTTAACTCTAATTTCTAACCCCAAGTCTTTAATCAAGTAGTTACTAAGGCAGAACTATTCACACTATTAATAACCTGTTTGTTCATTATAAATTAATATTTATTGGTGCTTTATTAAGGTTAATTAAGATAGAGTTATTATTAAGTGTAACCAGCTTTGAAACAAAACATTTGCATTGTTATTATGATGTTATAAAAAATGAAACATGTGTGACATGTGGCTTGTGTGTTTTCTGTGCTAGTTGATAAGGAAACCTCAGCATTTTGTAGTGTTGTCATTGTAAATAGCGCTGGCTCCATGGGCTGTGCGGATAGGGGCCAGGCGGGAGGAGGCCCCTCAGACCTGACATGGAGTAGCCATGTGGACAGAGAACTTGCCTGGCAAATCCAGACTGATATCTTTCTGATATTGCTTTTTGATTCTGCAGAAATTCGTGATGGTTTTCAGTGATATATTCTTTTCCTCATAAGCAGCCATATTTCTTTTGATACAGATGGACCATGCATGTCCCTGATTTGCTAATCCACCTGTCAGTCATCTGAAAATGGGGGGATTCACCTGTGACCAGACTCACATCTTCGTAAAGTATTGAACAATGTTTAGTCTGGATCCCAAGCAGAGAATGGCACGGCCGATGGTGAAACTAATTGTTTACAATACAGAGCAACTGATGGGCCGATATGTCGAGCGGATTTTGATTATTTTCCCTAAATTATGTCATTTATTTTACTACAGACTCTCCCCAAACGTTTTTTACCACACACCTTTAAGAGAGCTTTGTTAAAATTAAGCTTTGTGCTTATTTTTCAAGCAGCATATTGAAACAAAACAAAACAAAATATCGACCTACGCTTGTGGAGCAGACAAGAGCAATAGCACAAAGAACCTTGTAGCATATAAACTACACAATAAAATTTAAGTTGCTGCAATTATCAAGTCACAAAGGCTGCAATTAGATTAAGGAATCTCCTCTAAAAAGAACAACTGATCCTGTCTTTATTGGAAAATCCTGTTGTAGCTGTTCCTGTAGTTTATCCAAATTATAACACAATGATGCATAGATTATAACTCTATAGCAAACACAAGCGCAATATATAATATATCTAATCGCAATACTTGTTAGAAAAATCACTATTTTTCCCCCTCAAAACTTTACATCCTTAGTACAAACTAATTGGATAATTCAGGTGGCATTATTTATTTTGAAAGGCATTGTTCTCTCTGGTCAAAGTGTGTATTAACTGTGACAAGACAGTAAGCCTTGTTGTTATGATTGACAGCTGGAATAGATCTTTTGTGTCCTGTTCTGTGGTTTGGTCCTTTTGTATTTTGTCTTGGTATTTAAGTAAGCGCTAAGTAAGTGTGAGTCACAGCTACTCTGCACAAAACTGTACAAAAACATGACATTTTTATAGTTATAAGTATGATATAACAGACTTTTGAATGGGACTTGCCAACATACTTGAACATAAACAATCGAGACTAGGGGTGCCAAAACATCAAAAATCAGATACTAATCAATACTAAAACTCATTTGAGCAGGTATCGATACTTAAACAGTCACATTCACAGGACAGAAATGAACCTTTCCTGAATAGCTTTAGACTGATCTTGAGATGTATCAGTACAAGTATAAGACACATGGACTAGTGTACACACATGGACCATTATGAAACCACCTGGAAGACTGATGGACAGTGGTAGGAAGTAACTGAATACACGTACTGAAAATACTTACTCTAAATACTAATTTGGATTCCAGTACAGTTACTCTTTCATTTGGTGATATTCAGAATACAGCTACTTTTCTAAGTTAAAAGGAATATATGACAATACTTCATTATGCAATTTGGCTTTGCACACTTTTAGTGTGAATAAAGAAAACAGCTATTGTAGTGAGTGTCTAATTAGACATAAATTAATGTATAACAAAAATCAAGCTGTTTGTTATTATATGTCATTTTTAAAAACTATAATATAATGCAACTTGGTGTACATACATTTTAATTTGGGTATTCAGTATTCAGTGAGTAAAAACATTTTCAAAGTATTCTTTCCATCACTGCTGAAGGTTAGGGTTACACAGATATAAAGCCACATGGTAATAAAAGAAAGTACTACAATTTAATGTTGAAAATCTCATTATGTTGTCTAAATAAAGTGTGTTTTATCATTGTGATATCGGAATCAGTATTGAGTATCAAGCCTATTCTGCTGTATCAAAATCAATACTAAAATCTAAATTTAGTATTGTGACAACACTCATAAAGAGTAATCATTTCCATTTAACACCAAAAAACAGTAAAATGTATTCGTCTGATGTCTGAACTGCTCCAGACCACATGCTTTTACTGACAGAGGACTGGCTGTAAATCTCTCCATTAAAGGGCATGCACCCAATTTTTTTCCCATGTATTTGGACGAAATGTGTCTTGAGTCTCCAGTACAGATATATTATATAAGCAGCTCTTGAGGTCAAAATAGGTTTGCTATGTGCTGTCTAATTCTAATTAGTGTTTTATGTTTCTGAGAAGCAGGAAGTGTGCGATTAGCATGCTAGTTGTTATTAGTTTTACCGTGATTCTTATAAACTCATTGCGGTGAATAATTAACATCCATAAGGTAAGTGAGTACCACTGCAAAATTTTAAAATTATTTAATCCTGTTTTCACATTTTTAAGACAGTAAAAAGGTACAGTGCCTTTAAAAAGACCCAAGCCGATCACTGACCGATAGAAGTTATTCAGAGGTTATTATTTGCGCAGCTCTACTATATAGATTTGACCTAGTGTCCTTCAGAAAATGTGATTGGTCAGTGCAGCTGTCAATCACACATCCCAATAAGCCCCACTCCAATTGATGCTTGGCTAAGCATCTGCCATGCAGACTTATTATTGATTATTGGATTAGAGTTCATTCTTGGGTCAATGGTTTCCTGAATAGACACGTTTACCTATGACTCCAACAATGCCTCTTATATGCACAAGGCAGGGCTAAAGATAGGCCCCGGACAGAATTAAACCAGAGGTAGACGGGGTGAAATAAAGTTTATACAAAACACTGTCAGACAAGAACCAGAGCCAGGATTATAAAGCAACACACTGGAACACTTACCCAATGACATTTATAAAACTATTACTACTACCACTAGGACTTGAACAACTACTACCTAGTAACTGGTGTAGCTTGAGTATTTAAGACAAATTAGACTATATAAAGACTCCATTGACTCATTATTTGAGTGAATCGAGAGAACTATAGCCAAACCTACTTGTCAAAGCCTGATTTCATCTGATCTCAGAAGCTAAGCAGGACTAGGCTAGACTATTTGGATGGGAGACCTCTTTAAATACCAGATGCCGCAGTGGGACACCAGTGACAACAACTGTTGTTGTGTCCGTAGGCAAGACACTTCACCTACATTGCCTAGTATGAATGTGGTGTGTGAGGGATTGGTGATGGTTGTAGAGGCCAATGGCACAGATTAGCAGCCTTAGAGCTGTCACTCTGTCCCAGGGCAGCTGTGGCTACAATAGTATCTCACCACCACTGAGTGTGAAGTCAATGAATAATGCACCAAATTGTAAAGTGACTTTGAGCGTCTGGAAGATGGGTGTATGTCAGTTTCTTGTTGACTCTTGTTGAGCTACTAAATAAACTATAGCTCTGCAGAAGTTCATAAAATTTGTGTAATAAAAAATTGCATGGGATCTGACCTGTAACTTATTTCCACAGAGATAGACACATTTATCATGGCATACCAGAGAATAGTCTTGGCAAAGCAATATATAATGTTATTAGTATAGATTAATAGGAATAATTAAGGCCGATTTATATCGACACTTGCATTTTCTTAACTTCATTTTTCTTTTTTATCTGTAATTTAAGGCTGCACAAACTTGTAACTTTCTCTTCAACGATTCAAAGTAAATTGTGCCACTTGTATAATTTGACATGCAGCCTTTGTAATGACTGTGATGGCAGCATTATGCAACCCAATGTCAATCGTCCATTATGCAGCCTTATCCACACAGAGCAGGGCTTGTGCACAGCTCTCATTGTCTTCTTAAACGTCTTTGAATGCTGCAGAAGTCACAGGGCTCCTATTAAAAAGTGTCATTTATCCCACAAAGGCCTCAAAGAGATGCCACTTTTCCACCAGACGCTACCAGTTATTTTGGTCACATCTCCCTCCAGTAGAACTCAGTTAATCTAAAACTGACTTATTCTGACAGTAAAAATGCAACTTAAAATGGAGTATAATAGCTACTTGTGTGTTGTATATATGGGCCCAAATCTAAAAGTGATACAGACTTGAATGGAGGCATTTATACTTACTAGCTCAGAAAGATTTCATGCAGATGAGGGTGATAGTTAAATGTCATGCCTGCAACTGTACTACGGTTCTCAAAAGGATTGAAAATTGGATACTAATTGAGTTGAGTTGTAACAAGTATAAGACACATAGACTAGTATACACCCACAGACCACTATGGAACATACATGGACACTGAGGGATTACACAGATATAAGGCCACATAGGAATATAAAAGAAAGGACTATGATTTAACGTTGAGTGTTCATTGTGGTATTGGAATCAGTATTGAGCATCGAAGTCTATTCCTTAGTATCAAAACTGTGTTTGAAATTTTTGTACCGTGACAACATTATCTTGTACTTTTCTTGACTTTAGCTAATAATTGTAAAGAGGTTAAATGGTCTTAGCTCACCCTTGTTTTAAGTGCCCACTAAAATCTGTGATTTTAGTTCCCACTAAAATCTGTGTCCAAATCCAGTGGAATTTCGTGACATTGCAGTGAACTGAGACTTTGTGTCTTTGGGCCTTTCTTTTTTCCCGCGTGCAAGGAGCAGAGCACCATGCATGCAGCCTGGCTCCCAGCCATCTGTCCACACGGAAGAGAAAATGTACTGCGCCACAGGCTCCAGAGCGGCCTATAGCCAAACACACTCTCTGAGGCCCTGAAAACATTCCCCCTGCTGTGTATACATGCAAATAGGGCTGCAACTAATGTCTGTTTTGCTAATCGAGGCATCTAGTGATTATTATTTTGATTAACTGATTAGTTTAAATTGCAGAAGTCCTGTGAAAATTATCCTGTATTTGTGTGCTCTCGAGAGAGTGTGATGTTCTGGAGTGAAGGATTTGGTTGATGGATGATGGATGTGGAAGATGGTTTTATTAGAAATGCACCAATCCAGCTTTTTCAGTGTCAATGCTGATTTCGATACTATAGCTTTAAGTATCTGCTGATCCCCAATATCAACCAATACCAGTGCAACATTTCCTTTACCCAAACATAAAATAAGACAAAACAGATCCAAATGTGTTATGTAGCTGTTAGTTATCTCTCAGGTAACTACAGAACAGCTTTAAACATTAATGACAACATTATCATTAACATTATGAGACTTTCTGGACCAACTACGACCAGTAAATATTCTAAACAGTATAAGCCATTTTCCTTGTATGATTGATTTTATGAACTATATCCTCAGCCTGCCCAGAGACTACAGGGGGAAATTAGCTCTAGGGCTGCAACCAGGTACAGTACATCTCTCTGTTAAGATTAATGTTGTTTACTGTCTCGTTAAATAGATAAACTGAACTAAACTAAATTTGGTCAAAAATTGGTGAAGGATTGACTGTTCATTTTATTTAGAGTTTAAGGATTTATACGGGACAACAGGTCATAGGAGAATGTATGGTGTGAGTTAGTGCTATCTTTTCATCTACCTTTTTATATATAAATACACTGTTTAATTGTACTGTATAAATAGTAGTTTTTGCATGAACTCCCGTGCAGGTGTAGTCTTGTGAGTTTGGGTCAGATACATAGCCTTTAGTTGACTAATTGGGCTTCTCTTTAGTCAACCAAGAATTTCTTTAGTCGACTACAGCCCTGATGTCTTGTGTAGGGTCGGGCAATGTGCCATAAGTTGAATCGTGAGTTTTTTTTGGTCAAATTGTCATATCTCTGCCCAAGGCCTAAAGGCTCGGAGTGATGTAAGAACTCTCAGGAGATGACTTTCACCTCCTTAAAGGCAATGTAAAAATACAAAGTGTATTATTAATTGTGATGAAATCAAGATTTAGCTCCAAGAAAACTGTCATATTATTTTTTTGGCATATCTCCCACCTCTGTTCTGGTGTTATTTTGGTACAGTTGCTGCTCTGTCTGAATCACTCTAAGCACATAGCATGGTTTGGAGCCTGTTTATAATTGAGTAGTTGAGATAAACAAATCAGTTTATAGAGATAAACTTGTTTCGGCCCTAAATGTAAGAAAGAGAAAACATGTCAATTATATTTAGATTAGATTAGAATGATCTACTTATAAACAAATGGGCAAATGTTAGTACATATTGTCAATTCACAATGCATCATCAGTATCTTGTCTGTCTGTGCTAGTGTTGTCATCATACTAATATTTCAAACTCGATTTTGATACTAAGGAATAGACTCAATACTCAGTACCGATTCCAATACCACGATGATGATGAAAAAAAACAAAAAACACGCTCTTTCTTTACAGAATATAATGTGATTTTCAACATTAAATGGTAGTGTTTTCTTTTATATTCCCATGTGGCCTTATATCTGTGTAATCCCTCAGTCGTCCAGGTAGGTTCATAGTGGTTCATGGGTGTATACTAGTCTATGTGTCTTATACTTGCTCTGATACAGTTCAAAATCAGTCTAAAGCTACTCAGGAAAGGTTCATTTCTGTCCTATGAATCGATACTTGCTCAAATGACAATCTAGTTTCATATCAATAAGTATCTTTTGATACTTTTGACACCCCTTGCTGTCAATTTTTGTAGGGATTCACGTGTTATTCTTTTGCGTTCAAAGTGAGAAATAGGAGTACTGGGGAAGTGAAGTGTGTGCAGGGTGCTCTGTGGGACTACAGAGTCTCAGTGATGCTCTAAAAGGCTTATGCATACTGGTGTATAATGAACAGGTCAGAGCGACCTAACTCACTCTACACATCCAAACACAAATCTATTTCATCTACACATCGGGTTGGGTACTGTTTGATTTTTTCTGATATATTTTTTACGATACCTACTCTTTGATGCCGGTTCATGAACGGTTCTTTATGTGGTGGCTGTATTTTTTGTAAGTGTAGATAAATGCCCAGTATTGTTAAGAAAAAATATGTTATAATTCTGTTAATTCATATTTTAAAACATGGTATAGGCTATATGATGTCCAGTGGTAACTTACAACAAATGCACATACAAATGAACCAGAGCTCAGCTGATCCTCACATGGACACACGTCTCACTAACTGTTTCACTTGTTTTCTTTCTTTTTGTATACGTATACTAGCTCCCAGAGGGGGCCAGTGCAGTACGGATCGCTTTAGCTAAGGTCTTTTGTAGCTTTTTCAACGGTTATGACATGCTTTTCAGAGAGCAAATAGTGTATAGGGTTGCATAGCATGGCTTCAGTCGACCACAAATTTCTTTAGTCCTATAAAATAGTCAACAACTGTTTTGCTTAATTGTTGCATCCCCAGTGCATAATTACTAAACTTTGTATCTGATGAACATTTATGCCTTTGTTGGAAGCTAATAGTGTTTTCTTTGTAGATGAGAATGTTAGCTTACCACTTTACAGACACTACAGTTGGATGAAATACATACACAACATACATCATAACAAGTGTTGGGAAATAACTGAATACATGTTCCGAGAATACACATTCTGAATACTAGTTCTGAGTAACTGTATTCTGGTACAGTTACTCTTTCACTTGGTGGTATTCAGAATATAGTTCCTTTTCTAAAAATCAAAGGAATACATTGCTCTACTTGATCACACAATTTAGGCTTCAAACAGCACGCAGCTAGTGAGAAAAACGCCGCTCTTGTAGTGAGTGCAGGTGTAATTTTTTTCTTCTCTTATCAGTGATAGGAAATGCAGAACAAACATGAAACAAACATAAAGCCATTTTTCATCCCAAATTGCATCTTTACTTTGTAATTTATCTGCAACTTTTCATGAAAGTATTCTAACTATTGAGAATACAGTACTGATTGGACCATGTACCAGAATAAGTTACAAAATATATTTTAATGCAGGCGTTCAGTATTCTGTAACTCAATACATTTTCAATGTATTCTTCCCATCACTGATCATAACACATAATATAATGTCTTTAAATCACCTCATTCTTGCATCTTATTGAACAATCAAATAATCAGAATAACAGTTTGGCATTGTACTACAGCATTTTTATTTTCTTATTTTTTCATTTGCTGCATAAAACCTCAGTACAAATCTGCTTGACTTCACTTAAAAGCACAGATCCTCTGCTCTGATCCTATTGCACCACCGAGTCCTGACTCACTGTGTTCTCTCCAATCACTGACATCCATCCTTTCCCCACACTTTACGCTCTTCTCTCCCATCTCCTTTCATTTAGCCTTTACAACAGCCCACTGTCCTTTCTACCTAACCCTAAACATGACACAAAACCATCCTATCTGGTCAAAAATGCGCTTTTTGTTTACACCTGACATTTGATGACTGCCTGGATACATTTTCTAATATTAGAACCATTCCTTGATTTGCCCGGCTTCTCTGTGAGTGGAGAGCACATGGGTGGAGCGTCGGCCAATCAGAGTGCAGGACAGGCTTTCCCTCGCTCTAGCAACAGTGAGTTACTTGCTGTTGAATTCATTAATTATTTCCCTGTGCTTTGCCTTTGAGCAGCTCCACTCTCCGCTGGTACCCAACTACACGGGCGCCCGCTGACAACACCGGAATTCTTTCTCTCAGTCTGCGCTATTCCCTATTCAAAAAGGGATGGATTCGGACACTTTTCCCACAGTTGTCATCTTGAATCGGCAGCAGCGGCAGCGGCAGCAGCAGCGACATCACAACAAAACGGACAGAAGTGCACCTTGTCCTCGGATGACTTTCCCAGATCCAAGAAATGAAAATGGATGAGCGTTGTGAAAATCGCGCTTCAAGATCTGCCGTTTAACTTGCTTAGAGAAAAATGGCTGTAAACAAACCAGACTTTTTCCCTGTGCGCACGAAGAAGAAGAAGAAGAGGAAGAGGGAGGGGGGAAGAGTTGAGTCGTTTTCGGGGGCAGGGCTCAGAGTTTTTGGGCTTGGGAGAGGAGGGGGGGGTGGGTGATGGTGGTGTGAGGATTGCGGGCTGTGGTTGGGTATGCCAGTGCCACGTGTCTTGCCTGGCATCTCCTCAGCTCTGGAAGGGACGTAAGCGGCGAAAGAGTCTAGCTCCTCTCTCCAGGCTGGTCCAGTTTCCGAGCTCCTGAGCCCAAAGTGAAGGGGTGAGTTCAATGCCGCATCCCCGCACCAAAAACCTCCAAAAATAGTGTAGATCCCGTTTTTTATTTCGAAAACATTCTCTCGACTTGTCAAATGTCGTAATGGAGAAGATTATGTAGATAAGACTTCAAAGCATGTACTAAAGCGTTAAACGGAGCAAAGTAGACACGCAGGTGCAATTTTTACGTTTTCTTTGGGGGGTATTTGGCATGTATTTTCATTCGATTCTTGCATTAAGTGGTTGCACAACACCAGGCCTTGCAAACCAGGCCTTCGGTAGATTTTAAGGCAATTGCCCCAGATATTTTCTTGTACGCATTTTTAACAGACCTAAACTTGCACCTGTTTACTTGCAATGTATTTCTATCTTCCTCCCTTCTATGTTTTGTTTAATGCAAGCTCATCTCATGTTTCGAAAGCACATTATCGTTCACAAATCAACAAATGCACATTATGAACAACAAAATATCTGACTATCTTTGCCTTTTACTTCCGACTATAACCTTATTTGAACCACAACGCAGCAGTAGCTTTTTTTTCCTTTTTTCCGATTGCATAACATTTTCATTGGTGAATATTTCAACAATCTCTCTATGCTCGCGAAGTAGGGCTGTCCGATTCTACATCTGATCATCATTGGGTTTATTGCAAGTGTATGTAAGGTCAGTGTTTTTAATATATGCACATGTGGAGTTTTATTTGGCCTAGCAAGGAGGAATTGGTGAATAGTTTTTTGGTATGACATATGACTTATATGTAATGGGAATATCCTAAACATTAATTTTAGTTGAATAATTTAAGCAAAAAGGCGTTCGTCGAATTTACAGTCCAATTTAGTTTCCACCTCATATGATCTGATGGTTCGTTTCCTCTGAATCGAAAATAACTGAATGAACAGGTCCCAAACAATTTCCCAATGCATTTTATATATCTTCAGTGGAAGATTTTGCAGCAGTACATGTTTTATTTCAACATCAATGACGCTGCAAAGACCAAACATGGTTTCTGAAGTCTCAGATATCAAACAAAATTAATTTTTGAGAGTTTGGGTGTAAAGTTGTTGGGCTGTGAAACGCAATGGATGTCATTGGTCTAGTTGGAAGCCAAGGGAGGCTGTGTTGAATATGACGCAGCAGATCAGCAGACTAGGACATTAGCTGTGTCCTGAGAAAAACCAAGCCGACACACTTCGCCATTTTCTCGCACCACTCCGATATTCGCACATACTCAAACTGGACTCGCTAATTTCAAACAGAATCGAAAACGTTGTCGTTATTTTGGTTTGCTTTGCGTTCGGATTGTCGGACCATTGCCAAGATAAGACACCAACCATAACATTTACGCTAGTGGCGGATTTTAGCAGCTGTTTCTGGATTCTTTTTGCAATGCGACATCAAAAATATATCGCTCGGAAAATGTTCATGTATATATCTATTGACACGTTAACTTAAATATTTCATGGTTTTCCCATTTTTTGGGTTTTTTTCCCCTTTCTTTTTTGCCATTATCACAACAACCTAACGTATTTTCATTTAAAATAGTTTGTAAAACTAATTCACAACTTGGGAAAATTGGAGTTTGAGTGTTTGCCTTAGATCTCATTTTTGTAGAAAAGTGAGCAAGAGCACTTTTTATTTTTATTTTTTACATTTTTGTTATTTTGCTTGAACATCGCAACCAGGATGTGAATGCGAAGCCATCTTTTTACCTGCCTCTGTGATCGTTAAACCTGTAAACTAGCCTAAACAGCGTCACTCTACTAATGTAGGTATTACAAAATGTTAAATTGCTAAATGATATTGCTGATAGATTTGTAAACACATTATGAGGTCATTGTGTTTGTGTTGAATTTCCAGGGGGCCATGCGATTGGGTGATCATATAGCCAATCAGTGAACGTCTGCGTCATTTTCGAAACTGTTACTAAGAGGGAATTGCCTTGACAGAAAGGAGTTCTACACCTATGTCAGGAAATATACGTTGCATAAGATAATGCGGATTCAGGATTCTTTTTTCTATTGTACATTTTGGTGAGGTTTTGTGTTAATTAATAACATTTGAAGCTGTTTTAGTACAAAGTTCCTCAATTTTCACTTTTTAACTTTAGACAAATTTACTGCCTCACTTTTTTCAACACATGACTGCCTTTTGATATTTACTTTTCCAATAGTTGTTTGGTTTAACTTAGTTTAGTTTATTCTTTATTATTAAGACTAACAGCTTATCATTAACATGAGCCATAAAATACAATAATATGTCACCATTTCCAATACATTATTTTTCCTACAGTCCATACAAATATAAAAAAATACTATATGTACGTTTTTACAGTGAATACAGTTAGGGAACTGCAGAACAACTGTATAAATCAAAATTCAAACTTTCTGAGATTTTCTGGGACGACTACGACTAGTTAATTGTCATCAGTTGTCATCAAGAATATCGACTGAACCAATATTTGGAGGCCGATATCCGATCCAGTGTTGGACCAGTGCATCTCTAAATACAGCACATATAAACTTGACTTAAGTTGACACACTTGATTATCAAAGACATGCTTTTTCAAATTTCTAGTGAAATTATCTAATTTCACTGTCTGGAACCTGATTCCACTGTCTGATGATGTGAAAAGATTGACTGTGGATCTTGTCATCATATTTGATCATTCCCAAATGAATTTACTTGACTAAATACATTTTTTAATTTTTGTTGTTATTTTTATGTTCCAGGTGGGTAGCAGTCATGTGAGGGACGTACTGATTTGACAACACTCCGCTGACACCGAGTCCTCTGTGTGAGAAGAGCATGTTGCCAACACACTCTCTCTGCTCCATTATCTGGCTCAACCGGGGTATCAAACTGAGGAAACTAGTCCAGTCAGGTTTGAACAACTCTTTTAAATGCTCCGTAGCTTTGGCTGAGTCCTAACTAAAAGCACAAGAGATCTGTGCTACATCACACCTACACTCTTCTGGTTGCCATTTTGAATTCTCACACAAAATGGCGTCAGGAGGCAACATCAAGGTCTAAAACAGCCAATGCAAGAGAGACTTGAATTGTTTTTTACTCAGAGATGCTTCTAAGAGTTGGGTAAGGACAATTCCAAGAGCGACCCCTGCTGCGTCATCTTTAACCCTTTACTCCGTAGTCCGAGTGACACAATTCTCTCACAAAATGGCCGCTGAAGGGTTCCAGTACCGCGCCCTCTATCCGTTTGCTAAAGACCAGGAGGAAGACTTGGATCTGCTACCTGGAGACCTGCTCACGGTTAGCAAGGCATCGCTGCTGTCCTCCGAAAGCTACCAGGAAGGATGTGAGGAGCGACCAGAGAAGCTGGGATGGCTCCTGGGCTACAACGAGAGATCCAAGCAGAGAGGCGATTTTCCCGGGACATACGTGGAATTTGTGGGGCCTGTCAAGATGAGCCTCCCAACAACGCAGCCTCGATCTCAGAGACCCCTCCCCGCGGCTCCCACAGCAGACCCCATCAAAGGTACAGGACAAGTTCATTACTGCTATCTAAATAAAACATTTCACATTTACATTGTACTAGTGTTGATTTCAGTACCAAGGGATAGACTTGATACTCAGTACCAATTCCGATATCACGATAATAATAAAAAACAATAGAATGACATTTTTACACTAAATAACAGCACTTTCTTCACTTTCACATCTGTGTTATCCCTCAGTCGTCCAAGTAGGCTCCATAATGGCTCACGGGTGTATACTAGTCTGTGTCTTATGTTTGTTCTGATGCAGCTTAAGATCATTCTAAAAAAAACTTTTTGGTTTCAATTTCAATTTCAATACTAGTTTTAGTATCGATTAGTGTCTGATTTTTGATATTTTGGACAAACCTACATTATAACAACGGTTTTGTGCTCATTGAGGTCTTTGATAATTGCTAAATAAGGAGAAACAATTGGATATTTCATACAAGGTTGCCGTAGTTTTTTCATACATGTTCCTATTTCAGAATCCAGACTGGCTGGCTAAGCTATCTTCATGGTGACAAACTGCAGTTTTACCATGACTCATAGAGGGGTATATTTTTACTTGGTTGGTGTTAAATGTCACTGTCTCTTTAATTTATTCCATTACCACAGAAATCAACAGCTCCTCGTCTCCACGTTAAAGGGTGTAGCTGTATCACTTTGTGCAACTACTTTGATTACGCAGATTGTTATATCACAAAAACTATTCATTTTCACAGGGTTTTACCAAGTGTGTTGTTTTGAAGTGTTGTGGAGCCAATTAGAATAGAACGGAGAATCTGTCTTTGGAAAAAGTTTAACGTTTTCTGAAAAATGCATTAAAGGACCCATATTACGCTATTTTCTGATCCATGTTATAATGTTGTTTCCTCATCAAAACTATGCCTGGGGTTGCGTTTTGTTTCATTCATGTTCAGGATTCAAAATCTGCATATTTGTTTTTTCTCTCAAACAGAAAACACTCTGTTCCACGATGTGAGGTCATGCTGCAATACAGGAAGTGCTCCACTGTCTTTTTAAACTCCATATAGCTTCACTAGAATCATATGGATGATTTCAGCCCTGGAATTGTAAAAGTAATAGCACGAAATAGTGAACCTTTAAGAAAGAAAATACTTAATAATAATATTGTACCCAAAGATTAGCTTGCTGTTGATACATTTACATTGAAACCAATTTTGACCCCACAGCAACAAACACATATACAATACCATATTTGTACAACAACCTTTTTATTGAACCTTTTTATTTCAAACCCATGTATTTTCATCTCTTTTAGCTTTACTTTACTTTGGCAGCCTCTATGTCCATCTCAAATGTACCCTTGGCACAGATATCTCCTACCTAAACAACTAGGGATACATCAATACTGATACCAGTTTTGAGTATCGGTGCTGATACTGGAAAATTAGTTGGATCAAGTATTGGTTCCATGATATCGCTTACACCGATAATCTGGTTGGACCTTTAATTGGACGTAATCACATTATTTACAGGCTGATTTTGTCCTAGAATGTCTCATGATGTTTGAACCTTTATTCATACACATTTCTTTAGTAATAATTTCAAGGATCAATAATAGTGAACATATCACAGTTAGATCTCTTGTGATAAGTTAACTTCGTTTTAAGGAAATAAATGCCATTTTCCATCCCTACACTGGTATCGGTTAATATCAGCTGTCGGCAGATACTTAAAGTCAAAATATCGATATAGGTATTGGTACTGAAAAGCTCGATCAGTGCATCCCTGTAAACAACTTAAAATAAAAGCAAAGATTGGTTATCAAAGTCTTCCACATCTTGCAGGCTTCTCTCCTCATTTGCACTCCCTTGTGGGTTAATTTATTGCTTCCTTGCTGGAGTGAGGGTTAGGGTTACTCCTGACACAGTGCACTGCTCCCTGTTTGAAAGCCTTATTCTGTGCGATTCGCTGTGCTCTTTTATGACAGATGGGCTGAGTACAACTGCGGGCACGTACTGCCGACGCTGAACTCTAGGTTACCTCTGCTCCGGCCAGTTGGCTATTCACTCAGTGCTACAACTGAACACCATTCTAATTCATTAGTTTGAAGGGAGTTTTATGCTGCAGTCTCTCTCCCATTCTGTGGTGTCCTCTCTCTGTATGGGCTGTCTCTCTCTCTCTCTCTCTCTGTATGGCTGTGTCTCTCTCCCTCTCTCTCTCTCTCTGTCTCCATTTCCATCTCTCTCTTCCTCCCTCTTTGTCTCTCTTTGTCTCTCTCTCAACTTCTCTCTCTCTGCCTATATGGCCGTCTCTCTCTCTCTCTCTGTATGGCTCTCTCTCTACATGGCTGTCTTTCTCTCTCTCTCTTTCTCTCCATTTCCTTCTCTCTCTCTCTTCCTCTTTGCTGGATTGTTTATTGGTTCTATATTCTGGTTGGGCCTTTAATTGGATGTAACGATACAGGCTGATTTTGGCCTAGAACATTTCATACTTTGAACTTTTATCCATATAAAATTCTTCAGTCGTCATTTGAAGGATAAATAACAGTTACATAACACAATTAGATCTCTTGTGTAATAAGTTAACTGTGTTTTAAGGAAATAAATGCCATGTTCTGTCCCTACACTGGTATCAGTATACTTTGGCAGATACTTTAACATAAAGTATCGATATTGTTATCGGAACTGAAAAAGCTCGATCGGTGCATCCCTGGTCACTCTCTTTCCCTCCATTGCTCTCTCTATCTCCCTCTCTGTCTTGCTCTGTCTCTCTGTTTTTCTCTCTTTGTCTTTCTCTCTCTCTCTGTCTCTCTCCCTCTGTCTTTCTCTCTCTCAGTCTCTCTCTCTGTCTTTCTCTCTCTCTCTCTGTTCCTCTTTTTCTCTCAGTCTCTCGCTGTCTCTCTCTTTCTGGCTTTTTCTCTCTGTCCCTCTCTCTCTCTGTCTCTTTCTCTCTGTCTCTCTCTCTCTGTCTTTCTCTCTCTCTGTCCCTTTCTCTCACTCTCTCTCTCAGTCTCTCTCTCTGTCTTTCTCTCTCTGTCTCTCTCAGTCTCTCTCTCTCAGTCTCTCTCTGTCCCTCTCTCTCTCTGTCTCTCTCTGTCTTGCTCTCTCAGTCTCTCTGTCTCGCTCTCTCAGTCTCTCTGTCTCGCTCTCTCAGTCTCTCTCTGTCTTTCTCTCTCAGTCTCTCTGTCTCTCTCTCTCAATCTCTCTCTTTCTCTCTCTCTCTGTCTCTCGCTGTCTTTCTCTCTTAGTCTCTCTCTGTCTCCCTTTCTCGCTCTCTCTGTCTCTCTCTCTCTCAGTCTCTCTCTCTCTGTCTTTCTCTCTCTGTGTCTCTCGCTGTCTTTCTCTCTCAGTCTCTCTGTCTCGCTCTCTCAGTCTCTCTCTGTCTCTCTGTCTCTCTCTAGTTGGCCATTCACTCAGCGTTACAACCGAACTCCATTCCAATTCATTAGTTTGAAGGGAGTTTTGTGCTGCAGTCCCACACATCAGGAACTCTTTAAAAAGGCTTTGGAGTTGTGCACGTTCCAGTGAGCTTTTCTCCCCCTTTTTTATTTACATACAATAAAAGAGCTGTGTGTGAATGGCTGGGCGTTCCTCTGGGCAACGCAGGTGAGAGAGAGAACAGTGTCCTTGCGCTGTGACAGACACTGAGACAAACCATTTGGGCAGTAGCAGAGGCCTGTAGGGGAGCAGTGTGCAGAGACGGGGACAGAGAAACCCAGAGAGGATGAGGGTGGGGGCAGAGCCGGGCAACAGTTTGGCACAGAAGCAGTGGCTTATAAATGGAAAGATTGGCCTGATTTTAGAGATGTGAACTTTAGTGTTGTCACGATACTAAATTTTCAAACTCAATACTACGGAATACACTCAAAAGTCAATGCCAATAACACGAGTATAAAAAAAGAAACTTTCTTTAGACATTAGAATGTCATTTTCCAACATTAGTACTTTCTTTTACATTACCATTTGGCCTTATATCTGTGTAATACCTCAGTCATCCAGGTATATTCCATAGTAGGGGTGAGAATCTATGGCTATCTCACGATTCAGTTATAATTCTGAGGCTCACAAACCGATGCAAACCGATTATCAATGCATCTTAATGTTTTACTACTCATTTTACCTTCATATCAAATTAGTGGCACACTTTTTTAAATGTGCAGAGCTGGGTTTTATTTAACACAGCAGCTTTATTTAAATGGCTAATTGTATTGTCTTTTCTGTGACAGGGATTAGTGTAGCTAGAGGTGGGAAATAATAACAGCGCATCTACTGCAGAATAGCTGTTAGCAGGCCTTCATGCTATCTGCTAGCTTTTCTGCAGGCTTTTATCAGAGAAACTACAATGCGCACTCTGCTCTGTAGGGACAGTGTGGAGTTTTGAACAGTTCATCTGCGTGTTTTGCACTAAAGCTGCTTTTTGAGTGCATAACATGAAGCTGTCTCCATCTTGGACTCAGGAAAAATGTTACGCTACAAGCTAACAGAGCACTGCAGCTCACGGTGCCGCCTGTGAGTGTCTTTTCCTGAAAGCTCAAACATGAACGAAATAAAGCCTCAGACAAATCCTGAACAGAGACATATTCCCGTGGGTCACAGTGTGACAGTGGAGAGGTCACCGTCTGACGACAGCAGCAGCAGCAGTGGTCTGTGCAGCTACTGCTCTGAGTGAGCGGAGGAAGGAGGTAGGACAAAGATCGAGGAACACTGGGAAAATAATTAAACTTCAATTAAACTTAAAATTCTGATTACTTGCATGTCTGCATCGATTCATAATTGTTTCATTAGAATCAACGATACACCTAAAACACAATTATTTTTCTCACCTCTATTTCATAGTGGTCCATGGGCATATACTAGTCTATGTGTCTTATACTTATAGCATCAGCATCATTCTAAAGATATTCAGGTTTATTTCTGTCCTGTGAATGTGACTTTTTTTAGTATCGATACCTGCTCAAACAAGTATCTAGTTTTGATACTAGTTTTAGTGTCAAATAGTATCTGATTTTCAATACATTTGACACTTTTGACACCCTTTTTTCTGCCATGATTTTTCTTGTAATGGCTTGTAGAGCAAGAAAAACATACCACGGAGCAATTTGCTGCATAGAGACAACACAAACTGTACTGTATGACAGTAGAGCATCGCCGTATTACTAAATGTATTCATCCACTCTGCGTCTGAATATGTAAAACAGTACACTTATATTATTGTGTGTGGTGAGTGTTGTAAAATCAAAGACTAAATACCGAATGCATAAAGCAACAGTATGTAACTTTCTGATTCCATGGAAATAGATGGTTAAAACCATATTTCACCATATTTCAGAACATTTTTCATGGAGATAGAGACATTTTATGCCATACTCTGGAATATTATAGCCAAAGGAACATTTCCATGGAAACATTCAGGAGGCCCTTCTTCAGGCCAAAAAAAAGTCAGGTTTAGGGATGCACTGATACTGGTATCGAATATCGATGCTGAAAAATCATCTGGATCAGATCGGTTCTATGATCCTGATGTAATGTGTGATGTAATATGACGATTTACAGGCTGATTTTGGCGTTGAACTTTTATTCATATAAAATTCTTCAGTCGTCATTTGAAGGATAAATAACAGTTACATCTCTTGTGATACAATTGTATCTCTTGTGTAATAAGTTAACTGTATTTTAAGGAAATAAATGGCATATTCTGTCCGTACATTGGTATTGGCTGACATCAGGTATCGACAGATTAAAGGCAAAGTATCGATATCGGTATCGGGACTGAAAAAGCTGTACTGGTGCATCCCTAGTCAGGTTTGTGGAGATGCAAGCCAGCT
The DNA here is from genome assembly GCF_009829125.3 of Periophthalmus magnuspinnatus. Classification (NCBI taxonomy): domain Eukaryota; kingdom Metazoa; phylum Chordata; class Actinopteri; order Gobiiformes; family Gobiidae; genus Periophthalmus; species Periophthalmus magnuspinnatus. The sequence goes on from NC_047142.1 coordinate 12,165,924, forward strand.
CACAGTAATGACACATGTTTTCAGTGCAATAAAAATATCCAAGAAGAAAAAAAAACATGCTTTTATATTAGTGTATCTTTGGCAAAAAGTTACATACTGTGACTTTAACAATTGCATGTTGCCCCTAAATACTGTTTAGTGTATGATTTGGAATAGTTAAAAAGCCTCTTAAATTCCTCCTCCTCTAAAATTCTTCCCTCCTCAACACAGTTGGAACTTGCTGTAGCTCAGAGTGCTCTTTCCCTCCTTCTCTCCTCTCCCTGGCCTCACTGTAACTGCCTGCCCAAGTGAACCGTGGCTTGGCATTTTTTTACAAACTCCTCCCTTGTTGCTCACTCCCTCCCTCTCTGCCCCAGTCCTCTCTCCCTCCGCTCCGCTCCCATACACGTCCGATAGCGTCTCTAGACAGCTATAAACCATGTTAGTGAAGCCTATTCTCAGAACGCTATACCAGGAACAGATTTTCAAAGAACAGCTCGAGCTTGGACAGTGGAGATGGTGGACTGGAAAGATATGACTTAAGAAAAAAGGAAAAAAAAAGTAGGGAGAGAGAGAGCCAAGGCCACCCATTCTACTGCAAAGATAGGAACCAGCTGTATTTAGTTTCAACTCTTGGGCTATTCTCATGGCCTGGCTTCACACTTACCAGCGTGTTTGGAAGTAACTGAGTACATGTAACGAAAATACTAATTTGGAGTAAATGTCTTCCGGCACAGTTACTCTCTCATTGGGTGGTATTTAGAATAGAGTTACTTTCCTAAATTAAAAGGAATACATGACAGTACTTCATCATGTAATTTTGGCTTTGAACTGCACTGTTTGTAATTATGTGTCATGTTTTTTTACAGTATAATATAATGAAACTCAGTGTAAAAGCATTCCCAAGTGTTCATAATACATTACAACATACTTTTAAATTTGAGTATTCAGTACTCTGTAACTAAATAGATTTTCGAAGTATTCTTCCCATCTCTGGCAGCAAGCAATAGAAAATGTTTTCTGCAACAAACTCCCCAATCCATTTAAGCGTGAAGTTGTTTTACTGAAAGATTAATGGCTTTAGCAAAACAGGAACACCCAGAACATTTTGTACAGACGGGATCCAGTGGTAAAAGTGAAACATTAGCTGCGTTTGTTTCTGCAGAAAAGTTTGTAAGTCTGAAAATCAATGACCGAAGTACAATGTAACTCTACGGTATTGGTAAGGCCGTAGTCGACTAAAGATATTCTTGGTCCAATAAAGACATGTGCTGCCAATTAATTAGTGGACAAAAAAGGGGGCGTGGCAAAAGCTCTCAAAACTATTATGTATCTCTATGTATTTGACCCAAACTGCGCAGACAAGACTACACCTGCACAGGAGTTCATGCAAAATCTAATATTTATGAACTAAAAGTACTAGGAAACAATGCATTTATATAAAGGCAGATTAAACTTTCGAATCATGAGGTTAATCTACCCTTTTACATCTGAATACGAAAAAGTTCCAAATCTTCAGCTAACTCTCTCTTTAACTTCTCCTTTTTGCTATTGTCTCATATAAATCCCCATCATTTAAATAAAATTGACCGATTAATCAACTAAACGACTGAAGGCCCTCATTGCTGGTGGTTATTTCCTATTGTTATTATCATTATTTCAGCATCTAATGGGCAGTTTAATATTCATATTTTATTCATTTGTTCATATTTACATATTCAAGTTGCACCGAATATGAAAAGTCGATTATGAATAATAGGTCTGCTTTAAAAATTAACACTAAATACTAAGGAGACACAAGACAATATTTGTTATTATTAAGATGAAAGAGGTAATCTAAATATCTCCTGTAAAAACGTATGCTATGGATTAAATATAGTAGTATATATAGACGTAGTAGCAAAATGTTTAAATCTATCACTAAACTGTCATAAACACCTTAATAAGCTTGATATGATTTTAGCTCTCATTTCACCTGCACTGCTTCTCCCTAGTCTCTCTCTTTCTCTCTCACTTGCTGTTTGTCTAGCTCACTCTCTCTGTCTCTCCATCTCTGTCTCCCTCCCCCTCTTTCTCTCTCTCTCTCCTCCTCTCAACCTTACTCTTCCTCAGCCTCCCCCTCCCCTCCTCCTTCCCTCTCGACCTTTCTCTCTCCCTCCCTCTCTCTTCCTCCTTCTCTCTCTCTCAGGCTAGCACCGTGTTGTGAGATCGCCTGAGGTCACATTCCCTCGCATATGTGGCACAGAGGGGCCCGGGCAGAGCTCTCCTGTCTCCTGTCTGCAGCCAGAGACACACACACATAAAACTGAACCAGACGACTAACTGTCCCTGTCCTTGCCCCTGTGAGGGTGGTCAAAAGTATCGAAAATCACACACTAATCGATACTAAAACTAGTATTGATACCAAAAAGCCACATTCACAGGACAGAAATGAGTTTCCTGAATATCTTTAGATCTTGAGCTGTATCAGGATAAGTATAAGACACAGTATAGACTCGTATACGCCCATCGACTACTATAGAACATACCTGGATGACTGAGGGATCACACAGATATAAGGACACATGGGAATATAAAAGAAACTACGATGATTTAATGTTGAATATTACATTCTATTGTCTAAATAAAGAGTGTTTATTACTATCATCATGGTACCAGAATCAGTATTGAGTATCAAGTCTAATAGTTAAATCGAGTTTGACATTTTAGTATCATGAGCACACTAGTCCCTGTCTGTGTCCCTGTCAGCACCTGTTACACACTGTGACTGCCAACATATCCATGTTGACACTAGTCTCATCGATTTAACTGAGATCATTCCAACATCATTTAAGAATGTTGCAGTATTACCATTATTTTAAAACAATTAAAGCTGTACCTAATTTTTACTGTCTTAAAAACGTAAAAAAAACCAAAAACAGAACTACTTCACTTTAAATGGTTCTCAGTGATACAAAGTTATTTCTCTCTTACCTTATCCATTCTGAGCATCCTAATTATTGACCATGATCAGTTTATAAGCACTTTTCACAACTTTCAGAGACCAGAGTGGAGTTTTGCCGTGACTGTAAAGCTAACAACACTTAGCATGCTAACACACACTTCCTGATTATCAGAAAATTGCTATGTTTCAGATGACATCACAGCACTCTGTAAGCCAAATATATATTTAATACAGATGTGGGCAGCGAAAAGGAATATTAAAATGCTGATTTATCTTGTAATACATGTTTTTAGGTCTAGTCACTAATAGAAATGATCAGGTAAAACATTTGAAATCTGTCTCTTGCCCCCATCTGGGAGTATGACTTCATCACATTCTACAATCTGAAAACCACCAATAAAACACTTTCTAATTAGATGCAGACAGCACATAGCGGACTTATATCTGTACTGGGGCAAGACGTTGTATATTCCTTAAACACATGGTGAGAAATTGGGCACAGGGCCTTTAAGACTACACTGAATAACAAACATTTCATGGTGGCTGCTGTTTTACAATACCCCCGCACTAATCCAGCTCCCCTCTCTTTATAGCAGTATACATTCTGGCTTCTCAGACCAGTACTTTGAGTTTGATAATGGCTTTGGGAGGGCAGCCGAAACATCTTGATTTCAAAACCTTTCCCAGATGCCTAACTTTGAAACCTTTTCTACTACAATACCCCAGTAACAAAACACTGCCTTTTATAGCTGATTAAGGAATCATATGATATAGTGAAAGTTTACCATAATAATGACACTGGAACATTAAATGGAATAACAATGCAATATTAAAGCAGACCTGTTCTGTAAAATGGACTTTTCAGAGCTTTTAACCATGTTATAGTTGTTTCCCTTCCCATTTGCCCTCTTAAAGTTGTATTTAGAGTGATTTGTGTATGTTTGAGTAATATTTATACTCCTGTATTCAAGACGTTATTGCTTAACCCCCGTTTTCAAAGTCACCGCCATACAGCCAATTGCTCTGTACTTACTTCATTCTCCAATTTTACTTTCTTAATTGGTGATGCACATAGGATTTGTTGCATCATTAGTCATTTTGGTACAAATGAAAAAAATATACTAGCTGCTAAAGTGATCCCATTTGGCAGCACAGTTTTCCATCACATAATTCGGCGGACTTGTTGCATTTAATAAGTTGTTTTAGATGAATATTGGAATGTAAAATGTGGTTTAATTAGAACACAGTGATCTACAGGTGTCATGGACTGTTACTATAGAGCAGACACAAGCACGATATGTTTTCTTTAAACTATAAACAACTTTTATGACATTATAGTAGAATCAGTCAAACGTAGGAGGACTATGCATAAAATAAAATGGGCCAAAATGAATCTACTAACATTTGTCTAGTTTGCTACATTGAGCCAGATTACAACAAGTAAAACAAAAAGCCCCCAAATGTACCGTAATGTTATTAAAATGCTGTCATATAAAAGATCACAAGATTATTGCGTGATCCATTGCACTGGAGTTAGAAGAGGATCTCTGTGTTTCTCAGAATTGGCTCACTGCTGTGTGTGCACTGTTAGACAAGCCTGGATACTGACAATACACACTGCAGTCTTGCATAACTCCAGTCTTACAGGGGAGATACAGCAAATATTTAGCTTCACATTGCTTGCCTTTGTGAGCCTGTCTCGGAATTATAAAACAACTCCGCTCCAAGCCTTTATCCCTCTCCTAAATAAAACATGCAGCCACTCAACTTCCTTATGTATTAATAATTCAGATTTTGAATACATCTAGTTCGAAAAGCACTGTTTCTTAGCTGTCCGAGTCTCGTCTGCTGTAGTTGGCCGGTGCTTGTTGCTAGGGCCTGCTTTAATGAGACATTGGTTGTGTCCAAAACCACTCTTTATGTCTATGCAGTATATAGCAGGGCAGTTAAGTGTGTAGGGAGCAGTTTCTTCAAACTGCTAGAGAATTTTGGCCATAGATTTGTTTTTCTCATTTGTGGATTGTGTTTGCTGGCTTTCAGATAACATCTTAAAGCAGACCTATTACACAAAATCGACTTTTCAGAGATTTTTAACCATGTTATAATTGTTTCCCCTCACCATTTACTCAATCAAAGTTATATTTGGAATGATTCATGCACGTTTGAGCAATCTTTAATCACAATTTTTTAAGATCCTATGTTGCCGGTCAACCCCCGTTTTCACTGCCACAGGGACACGCCCACTGCTCTGTACTTACTTTGTTTAATTAAATTTTCTTACTCTGTGATAGGTATAAGATTTGGCAGCGTTGCTTACTCACATCTTCGTAAAGTATTGAAGTGTTTATTCTGGATTCCAGGCAAGTTTAATAGAGATGAGACAGGCAAGTTTACTATAGTAAATGCTCAGATTTTTTAGCTAAGGTGAGATCAGAAAGGGTGAAATGATACTCTTTTTACTAAAGAGGTTTCAACAGTATTTATATAAAAATACTTTATATTGATTTGATAAAGGAAAAACTGGCTTCTGCCTCCTTCTGAAATTCACCTAGAATTTGAAAACAACCAATATCACAGTCTAAATACATATGATTAGAATTTACTTTTGATTAAAAAAAGTAGTGGAAGACCCTGAAAGACAATTTTACTGAGACTGTAACAACTTGATGTGATCTGGTGTCGTCACCATACAAAAATTTCAAACTTGATTTCGATACTATGGAGTTAGCCCGATACTCAGCACAGATTTCTATAACACAATGATGATAAAAATTTTAGACAATAGAATGTAATTTCCAACACAAAATTATTGTGCTTACTTTTGTGATCATCGTAAAACGGTTCAAATTCATATTAGCAACACTTACTTGAAGTATCTAATTTTGATACTAGTTTTAGTATAAGTTTGTATCTGATTTTCAAAACTTTTGACCACTCTAATATGGTCCGCAGCAAAGTTTTTTTTTAAACAAATATTTACACAGTAGAAAGGTATACTGTACGCCGGTGGTCTTGAGAGTACAGAATGCAAAATTTCAAAAGTATATGTTTGTTTTAGCCCCAATGGTCTAAAACAAACAAGAAGACTTTGATGTTTTTGATGCAGATGACCCCAAACGTCCCAGGGGTGAAGCAGTTCATGTCTGAATCCATAGGGCAAGATGTTTATGCCCATAGATGCCACAGAAATGTGCTGTTGGAGCATAAGGCTCGGGCTGCTGTGAGGCTGGGGTTGGGAGCTTGTTTATGAGTGTAAAACCCATGTGAGCCAGCCCGCGTGCCCTCGATGCCCTGCACTGACTGGGACAGGGCATATCAGGTCCCTGTCCGTGTGCTGCCAAAGGAAGCCACTCACATTCAGGTTATTTTTCCTGTTCTTCACTTTCTCCTAAATTCCACAAATGTACACAGAGCTACAGCTGCAGCTGGAAAAACATACACCTACAGTATATTCTCTCAGTTTGGGACAGAGCAGAAGGAAAAATAGGGCTCATAACAGAAACTATTAACTTTTGCACTTACGCATTTTGTAATGTTTTTAAAGCAGACCTAATATGCATTGACTTTTCAGAGCTTTTAACCATGTTTTAGTTTTTTAGATGAATATTGCGTTTTAAAATGTGCAAATTATAACATAATGAGCCAGACATATTGTGCTTGTGTCTGCTATATAGTTATAATCGATAACACCCATGGACCATTATGTTATGTTTTGTACATTTTAAATAGTAATATTCTCCTCAAATAAAAGAAATATGTTTGCTGACTTCTGCATTAAAAAACTATGGTGCCCAATGGGAGCAGACCTTAAACACCTTAAACGTCATCACAACAAAGAGCCATGGAGCTGTCGGCCCTCCTATGGATAGCTGCACGTCACGCTAGAGCAGGGGTCCCCAAACTTTTTCCTGTGAGGGCCACATAACTTTTCGCTTCTCTGATGGGGGGCCGGGGTCAGTTTGTAACAGAAAAAGTATGACAATTGCAGGAGTGCCTAAACGTAAAAATGTATTGTTTTCCAGAAAGCCACACATAATCAAATAATCCTTTCTGGATTCTTCACAGAACAAAAGTCAGGAAAGAAATAATAACACTATTAATGAAATAAATAATAATCAAATTACCCTCCTTGGGTAATAATTAGTTCATAACTAAGCAACATTTTATTGCAAAAGTCCAACTTTATTATCAAATACAAATACACATATATGAAAAAAAATCAAAATGCTCTCTGGTATTGTTCAGGGGGCCGGACCAAATGTGGAGGCGGGCCGTAGTTTGGGGACCACTGCGCTAGAGAGTAGCAGATTTTTTTTTTTTCATTTGTACCAAAATGTGACCCTGCCAAATCTGACACTTATCAATGATTAAGAAAAAAACAATTGGAGAATAAAGTTAGTACATCACAGTGGCGGTGAAAATGAGGCAATATGGCATGGCAAGTGATTAAAGATTGCTCAAACATGCATGAATCACTGCAAAAACAACTTTGAGAAGGTAAATGAGAAGGGGAAACAACTATAACGTGGTTAAAAGTGCTGAAAAGTCAATTCAGTTTTGCAGAATAGGAATAGGTCTGCTTTAACTACGGCCAATACGGTTAGGTTCTGTGGAAGTTCTCCAGCACTATCCCTGCCAGTATGGGGTTTGGAGGTGCATGCTGGGATTGCGTGACAACAACGGCAGAAGCTCTATTGTCGTAAAAGTTGTCTTGGCCGTTGAATGCAAAGTAACTAAGATAATTAGAGCATTCTGATGTTAAATGCCAATAGAGCCACAGAACATCCTTTGTGCATTGATTAGAAGTAGGAACCTTCAGCTCTATAAAACTATTGCAGGTCTCTCTAATGTGTTACTAGTTAATTTGTAGGTTGGTGGGGCAAGGGCTAAAGTTCATTATTATTAAATTATTATTACGCAAAATCAAGCCATGTTAGGTTGTTGTTATCTCATCACAACATATGTTCAGTTGTGTTTTGTTTCATTCACAAATGTAAAAAGCTACCTTTTACCTTTTGTTCAGTAGAGATGGGTAAGTCCAGGGTTGAAATCATCCAAATGATTCTAGTGAAGGTGTATACAGTTTAAAAACACAGTGGAGCACTTCCTGTATTACCACATGACATCATAAAGTGGAGTGTTTTTCATTTAATGGAAGAACTCAGTCTAAATATGCAGGGTTTTTGTGTTAAATGGGTGTCAATGAAACAAAACACAATTTCAGGTATGTTTATGATGAGGAAACAACATAATAACACAGATCAGAAAATAGCGTAATATGGGCCCTTTAATGTGAGGAGTTCAGTGCTGAAATGGCTGAATCAGCACATAGCGTTCCCTGTCCTCTCCAAACGTCTGCCTCCTCCAGCCTCTCCCACCGGAGCTTTTGATTTCATTGACTTTTCCACCTTTTTTTCCCTGTCGTTTCCATGCCTGCCGCTCAAACAGGGAAGCTTGACTTGGCAGTTTGCTCCCTCACATCTGTTGTTTCTTGATCCTTGCGAATAGTTTACCTGAAGTCACCCCTGGGCTGCTCTCACACTGCTGCCGCCTGGGCACGCTCTCTCGGCCTGTTCGCTCAATCCCTCTCTCATTAAAGTCTTAAGAGATTTGATGATTGCTGAAATTAAGCAGCCGCAAAATAGAAAGTAAGGCAGTTTAGAGTGGGGTTGCGAGGTTTGCTTGTTGACAGGTTTGTGCAGGCTTCACACACAACTGCAAACTGAGCTTTTAATGAATTCACCATTTATAAACACTTTCTTCCAGCCACCAAAAAGTGAACTACAGCTAATGCACATTTACAGAATATCATTTCAGTTTTCAGTATCTTTATAAATAGTTATGGTCTGTTTCTAGTGCTTGCAGGAATCCTAAAATGCATAAATATTTTTTACAAATGAATACAGCGGAAACACTGAGAGACCTCCAGCTCAGGTTTCAAGTGAGATCTGTAGAAAGGCGATCCTGCTCCTAGTAATAATGCCTGTTGGTCAAGGTATTATTACATTATTGCCTCAACAAAAAGCTTCCTGAAGAGGTTTTAGATATCATCCATGCATGTTTGAGTAATTTAGTGCTCTTTCCCTATTCAAACCCTCCTTACGGTTAGCAATAAGATGCTGTGCAATGGTCAACCTAAAGGTCTATGTCATCCATGATCCCACATGGTAATTCCTCATAGACATACAAAAATATGATACAAAACTGTACACAGTTTTACAAACCTGATGCGATGTGCAGTAATTTTATTAGCGGAATGCACACTGAATGTGTTGTGATAGTGCTGTGAAGCTAACCTTGCACAGATGCAAGCACAAGATGGATTCTCGCGATATTTGTGAGTTCACAAACTCATGAGAATACATCTTGGCGTGCCCCCGCTAGTGCGATAGGGCCTGACAGGTGGTTTGTGCACCAATCACAAAGCAGTTTTGAGGTTTGCGTGGAAGCCAAAGGTAAAGCAAACAAGCAAACCAAAACAAACCCTATTTTAGCGTCAATATGGATTATTTATGTTTGTGAAACACGTGCAAAAGGAGGCACTGTGTTCATCTGTAGACAGCTAGACAGCGAAGATGTTGCTTTTCTCTTCTCTGGATGTAACAAGTTTGATTTTTCATCTTGTTCCACTGTTATGACTCTTTGACCAATTATTCAATCAGATTCAAATAATTGTCATGGCATCCTGCTTTTTCCGATTGCTTTCAGGAGATCCAACCCAGATTGATAATGTGTAGAACTCAAAGAGTGACAGGGGTCACTCTGGTGTGAGCCAGGTTTTTTCAAAGGGGGAGTGACTTTTGATCTAGAGCGTCAAAAACAAAAGTGAAACTTATAAAACATGTTAATGCAATGTTTTTGGTTAAGGTGTTTTTCAGCAATAAAAACATATTGAAAAAAATGGCAAAATAGATAAGTTTAATGCCTACTATAGAACATTTCAGGCTAAGCAGTAACATCTCCATAGAGACGAAAAGATGGTGGATCCTCTACCAGAAATATTACATAGTGCTTCTGTTAGATGAATTGCAATTGAATCTAAATTCAAATTTTAATGGACGAAATTAGCAAATATCAAGGCTTGCAGTTTTTGACGCAACATCATTTCCTCCACAAACAACAAAACGTCTTGTCTTATTCTGCATAAAAACTGCTAACCCTGGAGTTCAGACCTGGGCAAACATGTGATTCTTGTTTGTCACTTCTCTTCAATGCGTTTAAAACTTGAACCTTGAACAAAATCTGATTATTAAAACATGAATCTAACCAGAACTACAATACTAGTCTGAAAAATTGCAATTAAATATATTCCCCAAATGGTTCAACCTTATTACACAGTGCACACACCTCTAAATGAAACTGAAACTGTGATAACAACAATGCATTAGCAATATACCGTGAAAGTCCTAGTCCAAACGTTGCGGTGGCTTGAGTAAAAGTTGGATCCACTCATTCGGAAAGAGCCGTAAAACCTTAGCTCTTGTGTGCAAGCCTCAGAGCCCAGAGTGTTGAAACGTGAGCCTGCGAGAGGAGAGTTCGGCCGGCTTCAGGGCCTGGCTCAGCCCAACCTGGCAACGTGCCACTGTGCTTTTGCTTGTTCAGGATTTTTGAATCCTTAAATCCTTTATTGTGCTCCACTCACGCAAAGCACTAAGGTGAACAAGCGAGCAGGGCCGGAGGAGGAGGAGGAGAGGGGGAGAAGGAGGAGATGATGAGAGGGGACAGCATTTAGGGCCATAGGAGGAGGAGGAGAGGGGGAGAGGGAGGGGAGGAGAGGGAGATGACAGCAAGCTGAGCCAGAGGAGGGAGGAGGACAGGGAGGAGTAGAGGGGGAAAGGGAGAGAAAAGCAAACAGGGCCAGAGGAGGAGGAGGAGAGGGGGAGAGGAAGGAGGAGAGGGAGGCTTTCTCTGGCTTTGAAAAGTTGTTTGATTTAGTCTTCGGGGAGTTGTAAAGGAGATAAGATTTTTTTTTTTTTTTTTTTTTTCATTTTCTGCCCGCACCATTTTATTCTCCTTGTCGTTTTTATTTTCTTGACTGAATAAGAGCTGGCTTGTTTTATTGCATTCTGCACATTTTGTTCTGCTGCTTTAGTGAGAGAGGGAATAAATGCAAAGCTAGTCGTGAGAAGAAGTCCACGGCATCACTATTAATCAGCACATTTTATAACACGAGGTCCATTCAGTAGAGGTTATGCACTGACCTCATTTTATTTGAAAAATGCTCCTCAACATTCAGACTGACTGGCACTGAGGCAGAAATATGAACAGCACAATAGACAAAATGTGTTTCTTTGCTTTTTTCTGTCTCATTTTTCTTCTTGGAGCAATTTTTTTTGTGCTGTACAGAGCTTTGCTAGCTTGTTAGCCAAAGATAGGGGGAGATAAAGGACACTCGAACACAGGGCCGGTTCTAGCCTGTTGAATTTTGGTGGGCAGACTGAAAATTTAGGTGGGCAAACATAGAGCTGTATGTGTGTTTGCATTAGGTAGTAGGTTTGAATGGGTGGGCAAGAATTTCAACAAGAACAATGAATCTTCTCAGCACACAAACTCAGAGATCGGTTATTTAAGGGGCGAAGGTTCAGTTCATCTGTGTCTTGATCCAAAGTCTGTATCTGTGATAAATGTTAGTGTGTCTGCAGTGTCCCTGAGGTTTTACTTTAATTGTTTACTATTTTTTTTTTTACAACTGTTTACTTAATCTTCTTGTTTTAAGTGCCAGGTGCAAATTAAATATTTAGCAGAGTTGTAGACTTTTATATTCGTTATTAAAGAGGGGGAGCTTTCTTCCATGTCATAACATTGTTCCCTTATCAAAAACATGCCTGAAGAGTTTTTAGACGCCATCCATGAATGTTATTTGAACCCTCCTTACCGTTAGCTGTAAGATTCTGTGCAATGCTCAGCCTACATGCTGCCATACAACAATTATACATAAATAAACAAAAGCATGATACAAAACAATGCACTGGAACATCACAAACCTGATGTGATGTGCAGTAGTTTCATTAGTGGGATGTACTCTGATTATGTTGTGAAGGGAGAGGGACTTGGCACAGGGAGCAAATGGAGGGGAGACTCAGAGCGTCAAAGCAAAAGTGAAACTTATTAAACATGTTAACAGGTTTTTTTTTGGCAAGTATAGCATTTTCAAAACAATAAAAGGTAAAATGGTGATCTAAATATGTGATGTGTTAGCAGTTAATAACCCATAGAAGTAAAAATACCCCCTCTATCCACTATCCCCTCTTTAAACTGTAGCAGCTCTTTCACATTTTAGATGTGTTTTTAGAGTTTTTACAAGAAAATGTTACTTAATATTGCCACTCATTCTAAAAAAACCACCCTTCAAGTTACTCTTACTTGAACAGTACTTTTCCCAAATCCTTTTTTTCTGGCTACTCTACCACCTCCGTGCTTCTTACATACACGTGGTAGTTTCTTCTTCTTTATGGTGTCTTTTGCCCCTCTCTCTGACAGTGGCTCTGTGTGAGACTAAAGTGATTTGTGTTGTTGTTTCAGCTGTTTGGGCGCCCGACCTGAGTGAGCAGTTCACACCCCCAGAGACAGCCCCCCCAGTGTTGGTCAGCCTCATCCAGGCCATCGAGAGGAGAGGTACGCCCCCTGTCTGCCCTCAACTAGGGATGCACCGATACGATACTGATTGGACATATACAACAGTTTAATAGGACTATTCACTGGTCATAGTTGGCTCAAAAAGTGTCACAATATTTGAACTTTATTTACACACTTTATTTAAGTTGTTCTGTGGCTACTTGAGAGATAAATAAGAGCTACATAACACATGTGGATCAGTTTAGTCTTAATTTTTTTGTTTTAAAGGAAATACATGCTGTTCTCAGCCTCTGCACTGGTTGGTTGATATCAGGGATCGGCTATAGTATCGAAATCAGTATTGGAAATGAAAAACTGGATCGGTGCATCTTTACTCTCAACCACTGTCTGCCTAAAAGATATGCAGGGGTGGCTTGCTTTGTCCTCTAAATCAGTAACTACACAAACTCTGCGAAAAAGTTACACACTAGGGCTTTAAGTAAGGATTGGCATTGAAATTGGATTGCAGTTGTCGTTATGAACTTTACACCACAGCTGTAACTTCTCTGTGATCCATATACAGGTAACGACAACCTTTATTACTGATTCAATGACCAGATGATATATTCATTCATGTTTCCTCCTTTATATGTGCCATTGGTTTAGGGCTGTACTCAAAGAAATTCTTGTTCGACTAAAGGCATGTGCAGATCAATTAGTAGACTGTAGGGGCGTGGCAAAACTACTATGATCTGAACATATATACTACAAGTTAAAAGTTTGGACACACAATCTCATTCAATTTTATTTATTTTTACTACTTTTACTTTTACTACTAGGTGTGTCCAAACCTTTGACTGGTAGTGTATATCTGACCCAAACAGCACTCATAAGACTATACGCCTGTACAGGACTTCATGTAAAAGCAACTATTTATACAGAAAAGTAATAGGAAGCAGTGTATTTGTAAAAAGCTAAACTCATGATTCCAGTATCGATATCGGAACAACCCTAGTAGCAATATCTCAAATTTGGTTCAACTGGTTCATGGAATTGCCTTAGCTTGACATAAAAAAGCTAAATATTGAAGTTAGATTTTTTTGTATTATAATACAAATTTCAAATCTGTTTTTTAGGTATGGACAGCAGGTCATTGTACAGGACTGTTTCAGAAAACCCCGCAGCAAGCCTACTCAGTGGTGAGCTCTTAAGAACGCATCTAAATCTTAATCTACTTTGCATTTTTTGATAATCTAATGTTTAAGAACTATTGTCTTACAGAGAATGACCTGAGCCACAAAGATGTCGGTTTTCTCTCCGACTGTGTCCTGAGCTATTTGAGAGACCTGCCCTCACCTGTCATCCCGGTCAGTGTCTACCCGTACCTGCAGGGGGCGCTCACCAATCAGCAGCAGAGCCAGACTGCAGGTACATTCACAGCACATTTGCATGTTTAGACCCATTTACCTGATTAAAGGGCTAGTACTCATGTATTTGAGCACAAATTCTCTTGCAAATATGTTATGTAAACTACTATTGAGGTCAAAATAAGTCTGCTGTGTGCGCTGTCTGCATCTAATTTGAAAGCATTTTATTGTCCGAGCAGGAAGTGTGTGTTAGCATGCTAGTTGGTGTTAGCTTTACCATCACACCAAAACTCAGTTCTGTCCTCTGTAAGCTGTGAAAAGAGCTATAAACTTATTGCTGTGAATAATTGCAGGGTACTCAGAGTGCATAAGGTAAGTAACAAATAACTTTGGACCACTGCAAACTGTTTAAAATGAGCTGGTTCTGTTTTTCATGTTTTTAAGACAAGTACAGTGCCTTTAATTTGACATAATTAGGGATAGACCTGCCACAATAACTACTGTATCAGTTTATAATGTAAAAAAATGAAAGATGAGCACATTTTAGCCTTAATATTTTTGTATGCTCCTTTAAATGACACCACTGGGGAACTTCATTAATATTTGAGCTTGTGAGGGTTGAATAATTAACTAACTGCTGTTTAATTGTACTATCTATTTATTGTAGCTTATGTGTTATTTACAATATGGTTCATTTAGAAAAGGCTTCACTGGGAATGGTATAAGGTTACTGTGTAAATGGCATAAAGTGGTCTTAATTATAATTGTTTATTGTAACATTTACTTGTAGCATACTCTACCAGGCAAAAGTTTGGACACACCCTCTCATTCGATTTTTTTTTTCTTTATGTCTACTACTTTCTACATTTTATATACATACAGAAGACATCTAATATATGATGCCAGATATGTTGAATTATGTTGCAAAGAGAAAAAAAAGTTAAATATTTATTTATTTATTTTTATTTAAATATATTTTTTATTAAAATTCCTCAAAGTATCCACCCTTTGCTTTTTTCGACAGCGCTGCAAACCATTGGCCTTTTCTCAGTGAGCTTCATGATAAAGTCTGTGTCTTGTCAGGGTTCATTAGTGGAATGCCAAGTGTTCAAAGCAATGATCAAAGCAGAGTTCATATTTTTTCATCTAAAACAAGTTTGGAGTTATTTTGAGTTTATTTTTTGTTTTCTACATTCCATACTGTATGTGTCAGCCATAGTTTTGTACAATGCAAATAATCATGGAAATAAAGACGAAAGATGAATGAAAAAGTGCCCAAACTTTTGACTGGTGGTGTATGTTCAACTTGTGTTATGATGATGGACCTACACAGCAGTGAATGTTTGAGCCGAGGGATGCTAAGGTTAGTTGCCTGTTTTAAACTCATAACAGACACAAGTTAAGTGAAGTGGGACTGAAGTGAATGGTACAACTTGACTGAACCATGAGTGAACTCAGTGACTCCAGAAAATCCAAAAAAGACATTTTACTTTTAATTGACATTTTTAGTCACAAAAATATTTATTCCTAAATACACACATTTTCTCTTTGGTCCTCTAGGTGTTTGCTCTGTCAGCTGTATCCTTAGCATTTTTCATATATTCATATTCAAATATTCACTATATTCACTACGTCCCATGTGCTTAATTATTAGGGTTTCTAAAAACAGTTGTGGAAGTACTCAATTTTGTTACTTATGTTAAAGTATACTGGAGCAATAAAGGATTACTCAGACGTGTGAATGAAACAAACACAATTCCATGTATGTTTTTGATGAGGAAACAACATTGTAACATGGGTTAAAGCCCACAAGAGTACATTTTGCATAATATAGGGCCTTCTTTGGTTCTTCCAGATGGTACAGTTGCTGGGAGCCATGATCGAGAGGTGAGTCTGGTTCTGGAGCGCTCCACCTCCGTTCCCCTGCACCACCGACTTACGCTACAGTTCCTCCTCACTCACCTGTCCCGAGTGAGCCAGAGCCAGGCCAACAACGGCTTGGACATCCACACACTGGGACACATCTTTGGACCGCTGCTCATACAGATCGATCCCTCCTTTGGATGGTAAGTCCAGGATGGATGTTTTTTGGCACTACACGTGTGTGTTTGTGTGTGTGTGAGTATGTATGTATTAGGGATGTCAAGATTATCCTTTTAATCAATAATCATGATTATTCAGGTCACAATATCATCATAGAGACAACAAAATTACAATTATATTTATTTATTTTGTATTTTATTTATTTGTTTTTATGAATGGGGACAATGCACATTAAAGCAGATATATTCTGCAAAATTTACTTTTCACTTTTAACTATTAGCAATCTTTAATCGCTTATTATCAAGAGGCCATTTTGCCAGTCAATCACCGTTTGCAGTGACCACTGCTCTGTACTTACTTAGTTCTTCAGTATTATTTTCTTAACTGGTGATACATGTAGGTTGCATATTCATTTTGATATAAATGAAAAAAAATCCGCTACTCGTTAGCGTGATGTGCAGCTATCCATAGGCGGGGCCAACAGCATCTTTGTTGTGATGACATTTACGCCAATGTCAGCTCCCATTGGCAAGTTTTTTTGGGCACCGCGGAAGTCATCAGACTTGTTTTTTTTATTAAGTAATTTTAGATGAATGTTGTGATTTAAAATTTCCAAATTATAACATAATGAACAACAGGTGTCATTCGATTCGATTCAATTCATTTATTTTTGTAACGCCCAAAATCACAACAACAGTTGTCTCGAAGGGCGTTCATGTTTTGGTTGATGGGGGAAACCGGAGTACCCGGAGGAAACCCATCCAGACACGGGGAGAAACATGAAAAACTCCACACAGAAAGGCCTGGCGACCAAACCCTCTTGCTGTGAGGCATGAGTGTTGCCACTCAGCCACCGTGCTGCCTACACACAAAAACAAAACAACAGGAAAAATCAGACACAACAGGAAAAATCAGACACAACAGGAAAAATCAGACACAACAGGAAAAATCAGACACAACAGGAAAAATCAGACACAACAGGAAAAATCAGACACAACAGGAAAAATCAGACACAACAGGAAAAATCAGACAAAACAAGAAAAATCGGCCAGGCGAGGAGGAGGAAGACCAGACGAGGAGGAGGAGAGCCGGGCGAGGAGGAGGAGAGCCAGGCGAGGAGGAGGAGAGCCAGGCGAGGAGGAGGAGAGGGTCCAGCTGTCATCGGGGCATCTGAAAGAGATACATTCCACAGGGGGAGTGGGACAGGGGACAACATGTGAATAGCATTGCTGATGAGAAAATAGGACAAAGCGATGAGAAAATAGGACAAAGCATCATTGAATTTAACTGTATAGCAGACACAAGAACAATAGGTCTGCTTTAATAAACACTTCTGTAAATGGACCAGTATACAGCTAGTTTCCAACTGTAGTCCCCAGGCAAAGCAGCACAAAAGACAAAATTTACATTGTATACAGATAGGTTAGTAAAAAGATCTAAAAATTAAAAAGCCACATAAAAGCAGATGACAGGATGAAACATATAACAGCATTCTGCAAAGCAAAAAGACATTGACTGCATTTTTAAACTCCATACACCTTCACTAGAGTCATTTTGATAATTTTATCCCTGGAATGGCCAATCTACTGAACAAAGGTAAAAGGTAGCTGTTACCTTGAAAACTACCACCCCGTGACATCATAAGGTGGAACAGAGCGTTTTGAGCTTTTGAGGTGTAGACAGATTAATAATAAAGGGTTACTCAAGCATGTGCGAATGAAACAAAACACAACTCCAGGTATGTTTTTTTGTCACTCTAAAATTTCATATTGTCACATCCTTATAATAATATGCCTTGTTATTTACAGGTCACCAGTGGATGAGCAGTTCTCAGCTATGGTTTTGGAGAGGCTGATCATTGAGAGAACTACACAGCAAGACATCACACCTCCGGGTAATAGATTGTCCATTACTTTGGTTGTATAGAGCTCGTGCACCCATGGGATTAAATTTGACAGGGACTCCATATTGGCAGTGGTGACTTAGCGGCAATGAATGGCACAGAGTCTGCTATTGGAATTTTTTTTGTCATTAAATGAAGTCGTAGACAATTAATTATCTAAATGGTCACATTTTTATATAGGGCTTTTCCACCTCCAAGGCTCTCAAAGCACTTTACATTAAGGAACCCATTCACACACACATTCATACACCAGTGTACACACACACAAATAAATGAGACATAAATAAATAGTTATCGCGTGAACACATGGTCTCATTGTCTAAGTAATAGACTATAATACAAATCGACAATACACAGACCTTTGTAAATCCTTTGTAAATGTCTCAGGTTTTCTCCTACCCTTGATAATGTGTACACCCTAGTGTGCAACAATAGTCCACAATCACTGAAACTCAGATAAAGTTTGTTCATTACGGCTGACACGGTTAGTTTCTATGGGAATTCTCCACAAGGGATGGGACGATATTAAAATTTAGACTCACCATTATTGTGACCAAAATAATCGCAATTAATGATATTATCACGATAAGTATTAAACTAAGGCAGTATAATGTCCTCATATGTGGACACCTGGACCTTGTGGAGAAAAAAATGTATTATGGCCTAGACAACCCAAAATGTGTTGTCCACGTACGTGAACGCCAGGTCCTAGGAGGTTATAAGTATTCAGATTAATTTATGATTGTTGGAAAACCATGCGCCGCTACTAGCAAGCTGTGCAATCAGCTGTGCAAAATGCTGCTCAGCTAGTGCTAACCTAGTGATAGCAAATTGATACAAACAAGAATTCATGCAAATCCAAACAGTATAGTTTATTTCACGTAGTATGTTACTTGCAATGAATATTTTCTGCTCAAGTTTGTCAAAAAATGCAGGATGGTTGTCTCGTCAACGTGCATGTAAATTGCTGGTGCTCTCAGAGCCGTATCTTTTGTTTTGGGAGGTGCTGCAGATTGGTAGCTCATCTTGTTGGTCTTGTTTTTCAAATCCATAATAATTCCACACATCAGACTTCACCTTCTTGAGTGGACGATATAAATGTGGGCCGTCACTGGGCTCCAGATCCACTTCCTGCCCACTACTAGCCATGATGGTGACTGACGGTAATGAAGAACCATCCCCAATTCAGAAAGGCACAGAAGCTAACAAGTGTCATTGCTGTGACAGAGGGCCCCCCTTGTGGGCAAACACCAGAACTACAGATCTAAACATTGTATTAAAACTGGAATCATGAGGCAGTCTGGTGCCGTAAAGGTGATAATTGTGTGCGATGATCACAATTATTAAAAAATGACACAAATTATTAATTTTTATATGGCGATTGATGATATTATTGTATATAGGCTCACCCCTATGCTCCACTGACAGTATGGGGTTTGGAGGTGCATACTGGGATTGTGTGATGACAACTGCAGGAGCCCTATACAACTTAGACTTTGAATGTCAAATATTTATCTGTGTGTTTTTATCAATACAGTTCTCCCGGCAAAACCAGTCACGTCTAAAACTGCACCATCTACAATGACTGACATGACCACGCTGCTTAATGACGCTGAGTGGTACTGGGGAGAAATCTCCAGGTAAGAAACAAAATATAAATTTGGTTTAAATATGGGATTTTAGGCAGAATCCACTGTTCTACCATGTTATAACGTTATTCCCTCAAAATATGCCTGAAGAGATTATATGTCATCCATGCATGTTTCAGTAATCTAGCGATCTCTCCCGGGCCTATTCTAACCCTCTTTACGGTTAGTTGTACAATCCTATCCAAACCTCAGCACACAAGCCTCCATCACCTGTATATATTCAATACACTACAACTTCACAAACCTGATGCGATGTGTATCAGGTTTGTGAACCTGATGTCCTGAGGTCATGGTGTCAAAAATGAAAGAAAACCTTATAATACAAATATAGTATTTTCAGGATAGCAAAAGGTAACATGGTGATCTTGTGTTATGTGTTAGCAGTTAATACCTCATAGAATCACCCTCTTTAAAAAGTTAAAAGCCTTATTTTTGTCGTTATGTCGTAACAGCTAGTGCGGGTGCGGACCAAGGATTGCAGATTTACAGTGTTTATTTACAAAATGGTGAAATTCAGTTTTTAATAGTTCATTTAACACACACGGGGAGCAGGGAGCGGGAGGCAGACCAGACGGGAGTAGTGCAGAGCAGGGACGGGAAAAACAGGACCGGAACGAGGACAGGATCAGGACGAGACCAGGGCAAGCCAAGCAGGGATGTCCAGAGCGGGCACGGAGACAGCCAGGGCCAGAGCAAGACGGGACCAGGGACAGGGCCAGGGAAGACCCAGCAGGAGTAATCCAGAGAGCGGGAGACAGGGCAGGAGACGGGAAGCAAGCCAGAGATCAAGATGGGACAGGAGGAAAGGCAGAGGGGTGGACTGTACCGGAGCTGGAGCGCAGAGGCAGGAGCAGGAACGAGCGAGAGCAGGAATCTGGAAGGTGGCAAAATTCCAATGAGTAACAGGCAGACAGGTAACAAAAATGCAAAAACTAAGCTGGAGCATTCACGTTGACACGCGAATGGTCTGGCTCCAAGTGTCTTCTGTCGAGCCCTCAAATACTCGGCAGCAGGTGGAGGTAATTGCGCTGATGCGCTCCAGGTGCGCGCGGGAGGAGTCAGGAACTCCGCCCAGCTCCAAGCAGACAGGTAGGGGAGGGGGAGAGAGCACAGGAGGACAGATAATGCAGGCCCCATGACACTTTACTTAACTTGATTCCTTTGTGGACTGAATGTTTCAGAGAGGAGGTGAACGAGAAGATGCGAGACACTTTGGACGGTACTTTTCTGGTCAGAGATGCTTCCAGCAAATTAGAGGGAGAGTACACACTGACCCTCAGGTAATATTGGATGACATCAGCTGCAAAGTATCAATAGTGCAGTCCTAGTGAAAATGGTGATTGTAATATTCCTATTCTGATATGTGTCTCAATAGGAAAGGGGGGAACAACAAGCTGATCAAGATCTACCACCGAGAGGGTTTTTACGGCTTCTCAGAGCCCCTCACCTTCAGGTCTGTGGTGGATCTCATCCAGCACTACCGCCACGAGTCCCTGGCCCAGTACAACACCAAACTGGACACTAAGCTGCTCTACCCAGTCTCCAAGTACCAGCAGGTCTGTAACCATGATGGACTCCCTAAATTCTCTGCATTACGTCTGGGTGCAGGGCTTAGCGTTCCATGTCATACAAAGCTAACTTAACAGCTGTGTGCTGTGTTTCCATAAAGAGTGAGTTCATTTTATAAACAGCAGATGTAATTACAGCAAATATTAAGGTTCAAAGACATTGACACTATTTTTGTGATCTGTTAAATACAGTTAACTGATGGCTTCATTTATTATTTTGTTATGTGAAATTACAGCTCAGTTTTGCCAAGACTCAGTTAGCAAACCTGTCCCCAAACCCTAAAACCTTACCTGTTCTTAAGGCTAACCCCGATTCTAATCCTAACCTTAACCTGATTGTGAACAATTTTGTAATTTTTGTTTTAGAGACAAAAATTACCATTTTTGAGCCTACCCACTAACACAAACTGGCTGTTGTTTGCATAACTGTGTTTGGGGAAAAATGGTGCCACCCTGATGCGTCAACAGAAAGTAAAATAAAAGTGGGAGGTGTTTTTGGTAGAAATTTAGGTCTCAATTCACTTTGTCTTGTTAAAAAAAGCCTAGAAGACAGAGTAGTGCCTACAGAAGACCTATTGTGCTTGTGTCTGCTATATAATCTGGACTATTAGGTGTGAAAACGACAACTAAATACTAATTAGCACCAAATTAACTACTTAAATGTATTCAAATTAGTAGCTAGTAAAATAGAAAGTACACCCTAAAATAAAGTGTTTTCAAATAATAATTTTTCCACATAATCATAATAAAAATACCATTATTGAGGTCAAAAACATAAATTACTCTCATTTTCAGAATTTGATATTTTTAAGTATAATCCAATTGATTCAGTATTATGTAAAATAAGTATAAATTGCCAAAGATTTGAAGTCTCTTAATCAACACAAAATTAACTTTTTTTTATTATATAAAGAAATACAGTCTGCAGTTTATGATTTGAAATGACAAAAAGGTTTTGTGTATGTTTCTGTTCAGTTAGTGAAGGAGACCAGTATTGAGGAAGTGGGAGAGCAGCTGAAGGTGTATCATGAGCAGTACCAGGACAAGAGTCGCGAGTATGATTCCCTGTATGAGGAGTACACCCGCACCTCACAGGTATGACATTATAACATCCACAACCATGAAACTTAAACTTAGTAAATGAAAGGTTACAGCATATACATCTCTGTTGTTTGTTCAGGAGCTGCAAATGAAACGCACAGCCATTGAAGCCTTTAATGAGACCATAAAGATCTTTGAGGAGCAGTTTGAGACTCAGGAGCGCTACAGCAGAGAGTCTTTGGAGCGATTCCAACGAGAAGGGAACGAGAAGGAGATACAAAAGTATGTTTATACTCTTTAATAATTCAAATGTTGATTAACTTTTCTTATATTAAGCAAAACAGAACAAAACAAAAACTACAAAAACAATGAGGAATATTTGTCTGACCAGCCATTTCCATCTACATTCTGTTCAAATCCAGAGGCATCTGGAATCAGACCAAAGAGCGTGTCAACCCCCCGAGCAGGTCACATGTACTGTCATCACGATACGAAAATTTCAAACTCAATTGTGATATTAAGAAATATGCTTCAGCTCCGATTCCGATACCACGGTAACGATAAAAAACACTCTTTATTTAGACAATAGAATGTGATTTTCAACATTGAATTGTAGTACTTTCTTTTATATTTTCATGTGGCCTTATATCTGTGTAATCCCTCATTGGTCCAGGTACGTTCCATAGTGGTCCAGTGGCTAGTTTATGTGGTCTTATACTTGTTCTGATACAGTTCAAGATCATTCTAAAGCTATTCGGGAAAGGTTCAGTTCTGTCCTGTGAATGTGACTTTTTAGTATCAAAACCTGCTGAATTTAGTATCTAATTTCAATATTAGTTAATATTGATTAGTATCTGATTTTATTCTTTTGACAGCCCTAGTCACATGGTAACCAGCCCTGCACGAAGTCCAACACTTTTTTCCACACATTCACACAGATTTAGGCTAATTTTAAAGTATTGCACAAACCTCTCCCCTCTGTGCTCAAAACAGGATCCAAAGTAACTCGGAGCGCCTGAAGTCTCGTGTGAAAGAGATCCACGACAGTAAAGTGAAGCTCGAGCAGGACCTGAGGCAGCAGATCAGCGACAACCGAGAGATCGACAAGAAGATGAATAGTCTCAAGCCTGACCTCATGCAGCTACGCAAGACCAGGGACCAGTACCTAATGTAGGTTAAGTGAGTTTGAATATGTTGAACCTTATCATTATTTGTTTGGGATTGACTCCACAAACTTTCCACGTTAATCTTATGGTTTGAAGTCCTTTAAAAAGGCAACAATCACGTTTTTGGGGTTGAATAATGCCACTACTTTCTGAACATATTGGGGGAAAAAATCACTTTGAATTTTCTGTTTCATGTGAATAGGCCCAGTAATAAACACCTGCAATCTGACAGTTTAACATTAATTTATACCATAGAATTCTGACCATTTCAGATAGAAATGCTGCTGAACTGGGCAGCACCTGGAGGACTAAAGGGGAGCGTAAGGGAAGAGGAGGGGCGGGGTCCGGAGGTATAAGAAACAGTGTGATTGGTCCACATATCCCCACTTCAAACTTCGCTTCTGCAGCTGGGTGTTTGCCCTGATTACAGCAAGGTGTTTCTGATTACAGTCTTTTGTAATGTTACCAAGCACTAGAAATTGCAGTGCTCACTGGAGCGAGGACACAATTATACATTTTTAACCAGAAAGTGGCAAATATTTCTAGTTTGCACGAAAATTACCAAAATGACTTGGAACAGAAGATTCTGTATTTAAAACATCATATACATCAGACATCACAAAGTGGAACAGAATGTTTTCTGTTTGGGTGAAGAACTCTGGCTAAATACACAGGGATTGTGTGTTAAACATGTGTGAATGAAACAAAACACAACTTCAGGTATGTCTTTGATGAGGAAACAAGATTATAACAGATCATAAATAGCGTAATATGGGCTCTTTAAATAAGATATTCTATTGACAATGGATTATCATAGATTAGCACATTATCTCTCTTCTTTTTATTTAGGAGATAGGGAGACATTGAGGAATACACATTTTTATTTAGTGTTGATCCTAATTGGTTATACGTTGATCACAGTAAATGAACATAGAACTTCCTGTGCAGATCAATACTACACAGTGATAACAGAAGACCACTAATTCCCTGTTATTGAGTGCACAACCACAAGCTTTCCCTCTATTATCAAACCAATCGTGCTATTTCTATCCACTAAACCCACACTTGTCTGCACAGATGGCTCACACAGAAGGGAACACGACAGAAGAAGATCAACGAATGGCTGGGCATCAAGAATGACGCAGACGAGTGAGTTATCCCCCCAGAAAATAAGACTGTGTAAAGCCACAGCATGTAACTTTTTTGCCAAAAAATAGACTAAAATGAAAGCATGTTTTTTTCTTTATCGATACTTTTATTGCACTAAAAACAAAGAAAAACATGTGTCTATTCTCTGAGTGGGCTTGCATCTCCACAAACCTGATTCTTATTTGGCCCGAACGAGTTTCCTCCTGCTTGTTTCCATGGAAATAATGTTACTTTGACTATAATATTCAATAGCATGGCATAAAACATATCCCTGGACAATGCTCTAAAGTATAGTTTTAATTTTCTATTTCCATGGAATCATGCAGGTGACTTTCAATCAATTCAATTCAATTTATTTGTAGTCATTGTCACAGAAGTAATCACTTTAAAGTGCAATCAAAGGTTAGACTACCCATTTCAGTAAAACACAACAAATATGTAGTAACCCAATCCTGTCCCCCCACTCAGCTCCTATTCGCTGGAGGAGGACGACGCCTCTCCCCACCATGATGAGGGCACCTGGTACGTGGGGGACATCACTCGCACCCACGCGGAGGACATGCTCAGGGGCAAATGCACTGGCACCTTCCTCATCCGCGACAGCCAATCACAGAAGGGCTCCTACGCCTGCTCCGTCGTGTGAGTTTTGGCACTCCATTAGATCCCCAAGTGTGTGTGTGTGTGGGGGTGTGTGTGTGGGGGTGCGTGTGTGCGTGTGTATGTGTGGACAAGTACACAAGGAGGGAAATAGCATGTCTTCTGATGGAAGAAACCACAGCTATATGCATACTGGTTTAAAAAGTACAAATCATTGTACTGTGGTTTATTTGCTAATATTTTGATAATAGCTACCTGAAGATTTTATTACACTGCATCTTTATATAAATAGACTGTATATGAACCTATTGATAATTTGCAGTGACATCATGCTGGGGGGGTTTCTGCACGTATGGCCGAATGTTCAGCAGTTACTATGGTGACACAATGCACACAATGTTATTTGAGCGGGAATTGCTTAACAGCACAAATCAGCTCACCTGTTGTAGTTCTGAATTACTTCTTTAAGGTCGGATTGTGTTAAAACAACATGCAGATTAAAGTCTAACTTACACTAACAGAGCTTCAGACAGAGCAGTGCCTACAGTTAGTATCATACCCCCAGGGAATGTTAATGACATCAGCTGCAAAGTATCAATAGTGCTGCAGAGTTTTTTTTTGTCCATTGACCTTCTAATTCTGTTATTTATTTCCCCTTTAGTGTGGACGGCGACACCAAACACTGCGTCATCTGCAAGACAGCCACAGGTTACGGCTTTGCTGAGCCCTACAATCTCTACTCGTCCCTCAAAGATCTGGTGCTGCATTACAAGAACGTGTCTCTGGTCCAACACAACGACCACCTGAATGTCACGCTGGCATACCCAGTACTGGCTCATCCAACCAGCCAACAGCACCCCAGATGAGCTACCCTAACCTCTACAGCGCAAACCGAAACCTATTAAACTATGGTTAGCATTTCAGCGGTGGGTAGAGCTCAGTGTTTCCACGTCCTCGCACAACATGACAGCAGTGGCGCGGCTACAAGCACACAATGTACTGTTACTTTGGCTAGCCGTTAGCCGTGACTGTACATTGGGTTTTTAAATACTACGTGACTACAGAAGCACACCCATGTTTAAGTAAGAGGTGCTGTCCGCCTTTGGGCAAGAGACAAAGGCCCAGCGTCACACACAGACTGCCTGCACTATGTAGACAACAGCCTGTCATTCACCCAGCAGACACGGGCTTGGCTAAACGTGGCTGTTCGCTTCAACATACAAAAGCAAACCTATGAGAAAAGTGGACCAGGGGGATGTCGTCACTGGAGTTTAAAGGTCCTATATTACGCAAAATTTACTCTTATGAGCTTTAAGCCCTGTTAAAATGTTGTTGTTCAAAAACATACCTGGAGTTGTTTTGTTTCGTTCACACATTTTTATTGTTTTTATTAGTCTGTCTACATCTCTAAAGCTCAAAATACACCTTGTGATGTCATGAAGCATAGTGGAGCACTTCCTGTATTATCACTGCATTACTATTCAGTTTGAGAGAGGAACTCAACATGCAGGATTTATCTGTTAAACATGTGTGAATGAAACAAAACACAACAGGTATGTTCTTTGATGAGTAAACAACACAGATCATATAGATCAGAAAATAGCGTAATATGTGCCCTTTAACAAGATTTTATAAAAATATTAAGTGCCATAAAAATAGCTTTGATTGACCACAAGCCTGTGTCTGAAGATTTAAAGGAAGAAGTGTAAAATGGCTGACAGCTTTAAAGTACAAACAAGTCTATATTTTTATCAAATGTTTATTATCAGCTGCTTTGGCTTGTCGCGATTTCCATTGTACATGACACTGCATGGTACTGATCTTTGGTATATTCAACAGAAAGGTGAGGGGTCAGTTTCACACAGATATTCGAACTTACGCAAAACCACAAACGCACCGCCAACTTTAGACTCATCATGGTCGCTTGTAACAATTGGAATATGCTTACAATTGTTTTAGTTGAATGGTATTAAATGAATGTCATTTTATCAATACACATCTTAGAATTGTAGACAACTTACTTGCGGTGCTTTCTTTAGGTGCTTAAAGGTGCACTATGTAACTTTTCTCTTGAGGGATCTGCTTCCAGCCTGCCTGCACGGAGATGTTATGTTGTTGCCTTGAATGTTCCACAGTATCCATCTTGCTATTATTATAGTGTTTTTATTGCCCAAAACTACCTTGATAAACCTGCATTCTTACTGTGAGCAATGTTACCTCTACAGTCAGTTTGCTGTTATACTGTGAAACATTCAGACAACAGAAATGTTACATAGTACACCTTTATAATCACATTTGTCTAACTTGTGGACAAAATGTCTTTGTGAAACAGCCCTGAGGTGGAGCGGTTCATTTATTGAGAATTATACAGCCTTCTTCCTCTGTTCCTGTCTTTTGTTGATACCATAGCCAGCGCTTGAACTTTATCTGTCGACTTAAAGTGGAACTAAACACTAAATGAACAGGCTACTAAACTGTGTTTATGGTGTTTGAGTAGCATTATCTACTGCTCCTAGGCATTTTTGTGACAATTTTAGCGCAAACTAGGGAGTATTTGCAACTTTGTGGTCAAAAATCTATTAAAAAGGCAGATGTAACCTGGCTCCAGTGGCCACTGCAATTTCAAGTGCTTGGTGACATCACAAAAGACTGCCCTGATTACAGCCAGGTGTTTCTGATTACAAACACCTGGCTGCAGGGGCAGAGTTTGAAGTGTGGATACTTGTTAGACCAATCACACTGATCTTTATACAGTGTTGAGGTGTTTAGTCCCACTTTAACCGTCAGTCAGTGCGCCCCCTATGTGTCCGACAGAGCGTAGATCTTCGTGATTAATATCCTCGGTACTGTATTTGCTTGGTAGACTGTTGTAAATGTCTTCTTTACTGTCAATGCTATTCGCGGTACTTCCCGTATTTTGACTGTTCTCACTGAGCTTCACATGTATAAAAGAACGTGTACGGTATATTTCAGACACACATGCAGTCTGTGTATGTGAAAGTTAATTTTTGTTGTTTTTTTAAAAAAAAAATGTTTTGTTGATTTATTCTAAGTTTTCTGCCAGACTTTGCTTCTAGGATCCAGCTAATGTGAGCCAAATGAAGGATGTCTTTTCATGTAGCAGCAAGTCCGTTTTGCCATTCAGTGTGGAGAGATTATACGTTTGCATGGAGTCTTTAGTCTAGTTTTTTGTTTAACTTTTTTGTAATTGTAGAGTGGTGATGGATAGGACTATGCAGACAGTTAGTAGTAGTGTGACACAAACCGAATTTCTCAAGTTACTTTCCCCTAATTTTGAAAAATTTGACAAAAATTTTTACAATTTATTTTAAATTTCAAAAGCACTGTTATCAAGACAGACTGTTTAGATTTTGTGGGTATTTGCTGAGATATCAGACTCTTCAGTTCATCAACATAACTTAAAGAGGGGGTATTATGCAAGAGTGTTCTTTACCATGTTATAATGCATGCATGAAGAAGTTTTAGATCTGATCTGTGCATGTTTCAGTAATTTAGCGATATCTCCGGGCCTTATTCTAACCCTCTGTAGAGCTAACTGTAAGATTTGGTGCAATGCTCCGCCCACAAGCCTATGTCATCCACGCTCCCACAGGCCAATTCTCTATAAGTATACAAAACTGAACACAACAACTTGACAACCCTGGTGTGATGTGCAGTAGTTTAATTAACGGATGCAAGTTGATTATGTAGTGATGTCACTATGAAGGGGGAGTGGCTTAGTGCAGGGAGCAAAAACAGAGGAGACCCAAAAATGAAAGTGAAAACTTATAAAATGTTAATACTTTGGACTATAGCATTTTTAAAACAATAAAAGGTAACATGGTGATGTAAATATGTTATGTGTTAGCAGATAATACCCCATAGAAGTAAAATACCCCCTCTTTTATTGTGCATTATATAAAATCTTGCACACAGCATTGACACTTTATTAAAACTACAGCTCAAATTATGTAATATCATGTTTTCCTATTATTGTATACCCACAAAACGTTTAGGATTTGAAATTGTAAGAGTTATTTTTGAATCGGAAATTATCTTATCAGTCAGGAATAATCAACTCCTGTTCTTTGCACAGTTCTTGGCACTTAAATAAATCCAAGAATTAAACTCACCGTGAACTTATGAAATGAGGGCTATATTACATGCTGAGGAAGATTGGAAGTGCCTTTTGTCCAGCTTTTTGATTGAGCAGTGTCCCATTGTCCCAGTAGGGGATGCCAGAGCATCACCCATATGCCATGAATCCAAGGGTGAGGACTCTTTGCTTTTCAGAAGGCTAAAGTGTGGAGTTGAAAAACTAGTATTTTCTCCCAATTGAATCAAGTTGCTCATTTTATTTTTTGTTTTATTGAAATACATCATTTTGAAAGCCCTCCAGTTATATTATAATATTAATGGGCTTTCTAGTTTCTCATTATAGCCAATAGATATGTCAGACATTTTTTAAACATTAAAATGATCAAAATCATGAGTTATGATTATGATTTTAAATTTCTTTTTGCCAAGTCACATCAAACGAGATTTTCATATAGATGTCTGTGTAATCCCTCAGTTGTCCAGGTCGGCTCCATAGCTAAACAAAATTCAATTCTGTCAAGAATGGGAAGCAACTGAATACATGTATCGAAAATATGTATTCTGAATACAATTTTTTTGTACTGTATTCTAGTACAGTTACTCTTTTATTTGATGGAATTCAGAACACAGTTACTTTCCTAAAATCAAAGGAATACATGGTGGCACTTTGAAGTGCACAGTCTTTAGTCTTTATTTATTAGAAGGGACAATGTACAGAGACATTATGCTCATAAAACAGATGATCTGCACCAGATTATAGCTAAACAGCTAGTTTTTATCTGCAGTCCCTGTTGAGAAAAACAGAAAACACAGATCTTGCTATTCAGTATTCTTCAAGTATTCTTCCTATGACTGGATATAACTCAGTGTACTACCAGCATTTGACTAGAACTGAACAAGCCACTTGGATGGTGTCTATAGACACTATCAGGACCCTAGGCAACAACATTCAAATTTAAGAGGAAACATGTTTATACAGTACAGTTACATATACAGTATTTTACGGTTAGGAAAAAGTATGTCCCCAGGGATCTGGAGCTTTATTCACAAAATTTGAAATTAAGAATGACCTTTCCACAAATATTCAGCTAAGGGCTATTGTATTATTGTTTAGTCCTCCACACTGTTGTTATTGCTGCTTTGTTGTTCAGCTATTGCGACGTAGAAACCTTCTTTGTATAAAAAATGCTAATACTGTAAGCATGATATAAAAGTAAGATTTTTGTTCATAACCGCAGTTCCTTCATTTCGCGGTGGCGGCTGTACAGAAGCTTGGTGCTCAGTTTAATTGCTTTTTTTTTGTTTTTCTTTTTTACAGTTTTAAACAACCCAACTCCAAATGTGAAGCGTGTATATTTGGAATGGTCCCATTTTTTACAGTGATAAGCTCTTTGACGTGAATGCATGCAGCAGTGTTGTTTCTATGTCTCAGTATGTTTTCAGGCCGGTTTGGCCAATGAGCTTTTTAGCGACCGCACTTTGTTTCACTTTGTCATTGCCCAATTTGGAACCTTACCTGATTTGGACCAGATACTTTGGCACAAGTGGCCAAGTTTTTATTGTAACCGTACTGAATACTTGCTCAAAGCCCGTGAAAATTGTGTATTTAAACGGTTCATAAACATTAGAAAACAGCAGAGCGGAGTAAAGTCTGACTTCTTAAGCAAAAAGGCTAACAAATACATACATTTTTGTTAATATTTCTAAGAACTGACCTCCACCCCGTCCACTTTCCCTTCTAAATACTACTAAACTGCGCTCTCTTTGTGATGGCACTTTTAGTTAAATAGAACCCCATTCATTTCAATAAAAAAAGGTGGATTTGTGTAAAATGTTCTATGTTTATGTCACCAACAAGTCAACACTGGTCCGATTCTCTGGGATTCTTTAAAATGGCGCTGTAGTCCACATAGAACTTATTTCCTTTTAAGATCATCACTCACATGTAAAATAATATAAAACCAATGACGACGACGGCACCCATGGCAACATCCGGAACACGGTGAATAAACTTCATAAAATAAGCTACATAAAAGGTTCTCTACGTAACTTTTCCAGTGGAGGGTCTGTCGCTTTCATGTCAGTCAATATGTTATTGCTTTGCCTGGAGTGTTTCAGAGTTGTTTCACATTTAACTTAATCTCCATCTCATTCAAGTTTGTGTTTGTGTTGCTCAAAAATACCTTGATATAGATGCATTGTTAAAGTGACTGTGGTCACCTCTCCACAGATTTAAGCTGTAACTTGACCTAGTGCCGTCACCTGCTTGTCTCCATAGAGATAAATAAGCTGAATGCCATAGTGTGGAACATTCCAGGCAAAAACAGTAACATATCCTAATGTTACATAGTGCCACTTTAACTTTGATATGAATAGGTTAGCTTATGTGTGGCTACAGCAGGTTACACATAATTAACACGCTTAAAACTGGTCATATTTCAAAAGTGCCAAATGGGGCAATGACACACAAGATCACACAATTCAAGCTTGTGTCTAAAACCCAACAACCCCAAACTAACTGAGAGATTGTGTAGCTTACCGTTTTGTTTTGTTTTCTCTTGTTTCCATATGTAATGTAATGTATCTGGAGTGTTTTTTTTATGTAGATAGTGGAATGAAAAGTGTACAGTAATGTTTCATAAAAATCACAGCTTTTTATGACTGATTTCCTCCATAGAACTGTGTGTACAGGTGTATGGGCAGAATATTCACGTTAGCAAAAGCTAGCTTGTTATGCAATTTTTGTCAAGTCAGTTAAAAAATATCCAACTTGTATATATATGAAATCATGAGAAAGTATTCAACGTGTAATCGTTTTTCTTGATTTTGCAGACTTTGGACAACGTGACATGCATGAATTGCTTTGTTAACTGTTGGTTTAAGTGTGTCCCAGTTGGCTTGTTGTAGTCGTCGGGTTGGTTTGTGCTAGTTAGCAGTTGGTTCTAAGTGTTTTGACTCAGGAGCAGCAAAGATGGCACATTTTCTTTTGAACATTTTCACCCAAAAACTACAGACAGATTCAGGAAACTACATTCATCAGGGATTGGTGCATATTTAGAGGTCCCCTGGTTGTACAGCTCATTTATTAGTTCTGGTTATCTATTCTCAACACGCTGTGCAGTTTGACCAATCAGAGTAGGGATATTTTGGGAGGAGGGGGCAAAGAATCACTAATATTGAAACGGGAGGCACAGTGAACCAGATTTGGCAAGTTTTTATGCCAGATGCCCTCCCTGCCACAACCAGCTTTCCATACTTGTGACAGCAGTCGGCGATGCATGTGACATATTTTGCGCTTGGATGATTTTTCAACCAGTTACCATTTGGTTAACGGGCAAAGACACAACACATTGCACAGAGGTGGGTAGGACTCAGTTACATTTACTTGAGTAACTTTTTAGAGAAATTGTGCTTTTCAGACTACTTTTCTTGCAGCATACTTTTACTTCTACTATATTTTTATTGAAGTAACAGTCTTACTTGAGTAGAAGTTTTGGTTACCCTTCCCACACTGAGTAAGTCCATGTGTGTCCTTTTTTTGTGCGTTATTTAAAATTTTGTCCTTTAAATAAAAATCATAAATCAGATGTTACGTGCCGACAGTTGCTCTTTAAGTTACTCTGATTTGACTAGTAGTTTTCCCATATACTGTTTTACTTGAGTAATTTCTTGGACCACTACTTTGTACTTCTACTTGAGGGATATTATTTAACGTTACTCTTACTTAAGCACAATTTTTGGCTACTCTACCCACCTCTGTGCACTTGGATGATTTTGAACCAGCTACGCTTTGGTTAATGGGCAAACACACAACCCACTGCAAATCTCCCAATTAAAAAACCGGGGGGCCTTAAATAGCTGCCATTTTCAAACAGGGAAAGCAATTCATACATGTAACTTCATCCCAAAGTTGTAAAGGAGCTTCACGCCATATACTCACCATAGATGAAATGCCAGCAATGCAACGTTTAGTAGCAGCGATTCTCAGTGGAGATTTGACAGAACCAGTTGGAGCAGCGGCACCAAAGGGCCGGGCTCCTCTGCTGTTATATCGGATATGCATTTGAGCTTATCGAGAAACGACTTTTCTACACGAGTACTCCCAATATTTTTTCATCCGCTTTGGTACACTGTAAATGACGTTTCCTTGATATGGCTACTACACTCACTTCAGCACACGAACGAAAACAAAAACTATATATATTTGGTGTCTATTGTAGGTTTGAAGATTGAGAGAATATTTTGAGATATATTCTGCTTAGATATCTATATTTTTTAATTCTGTGATTCTGATTTGAACTGTGCGCGAACGCAAATCAGAGAGAGTCTTGCGGCGGCGTTTTTACTAACCCGCCAATGTTCGTTAATTCGTCAGACTTCCAGTTTATCTCTGAGCATGATTTTTTAGGATGAAGCAAGCTCATGTGCATTTGTGTGTTAACGAGAACTACAGAGCGATTGCATTTATAAATATATATATATAAAAAAGATTAGTAGAGAGGAGTTGTTTCTTTATTTCTCTTTTGAGATATTATTTTTGGTTGTGAATAGAGGCAGTGTTAAATTTGCACCACAAAAGAGACACTTGTAGCGAGTTTAATAGAAGGGAGCGACCACAGAAATCCACTTACGGAACATCTCAACTGAAATTAGTTTGTATGTACAAATGGATGGGGTACAAAATGTGTTACACGGTACATGCTAAATGCTAACTGTGCTAACTGTGTTAGCTGTTAGTATACCTATTATAGTTAGTTTTTGATTTGTGTCCCACCTCTAGCTATGCTAGCTAGTATACATTTATTTAAAGACAATTTATTCAGCAAAATGAGAGCGTGCTGTCTGCATCCAGTTACAAAGCATTTTTATCATCTGTGAACCAGGAAGTAACACTGGTGCACTGTTAGCATGCTCGTTGTTGTTAGCAGTGATGTGACGGCAAAACTCTGTTCTGCTCTGAAAGATGTGAAAAGCACTTATAAATAAATTGTGTGAATAAATAGGATGCTAGTTTTGTTTTTGAGGTACAGTGCCTTTAAAGGAATAATACATGCTGTGGAGCTCAGCCCCTGGTTTCACAAGTAAATTTCCCATACATTTTTCCTATTGACTTTCCAAGAAAAAATATATATTTAGCAGAATCTTGCGTTTAAAATGTGCTTTTTGGACTTAAAACAACTGCATTATGGATATTAGTTGCTTTTGAACTCATAATAATAATAATTATTATAATAATACATCTGACCATTGTTAGAAAGCCATTCATATTTGAAATTTTCAAATGTATATGGGAAAAATGGGACCAGAGGGGACTTTGATGCATAATAATAAAAAGTAGTTTCCTTGTGGTGGTCCCTGTGGTCGCTCTGAGTGGTTTTCTTTGGCCTGGTCTCGGCTCAGGCAGCGCAGATGAACTCAAATGCCATAGACAGGTACAGCCATGCACAGCGTCAAGAATGATCCCCCCTTTAGCGGATCTGCATACATGTAAACCCTTTCAAAGTGTTCTTTTATGGAGAATATATGTTTTATTTGGCTTTTTAAAAAGGCCAAAACTTGTCTGTCCAGATGTTTATTTTTGTTTGTTCATATCTGTTCATTGTAACCATTCAGAGCCTATAAAGAAAAAATAAGCTAGCTTGAATTTTTTCCCACGTTCAGAAAAAATACAAATGTTTACAGTGTGTAGTTAAACAGTTAATATGCATTTCAGTCAGGCTGCCCACTGGCAGATGGCTCTATTTTTCTTTGATTTCTTTATCATTTTGTATTTCAACAACTCTTTCTGTTCACATTTCAATGTGGTTGGATGTGGAACAGTGCTCCCTCAAAGTACAGCTCAGATCAAATTTGAAGTTCATGAAATTATGGAGCTCAATGATATTATTTGAAACCTTAAGCCAATATTATATAACACAAACTTGTTGAATTTAACTACTTCTCAGATTAAATCAAATACCCATTTTCGCTCTTGCTTCCTACGGTGCTAGTAACAATGGTACAGACTATAGTATAGACGGTTAGTTAATTTGTAAACTTCAATATAACGTAAAATAAATTTGGTCTGTACTATAGATTTTTTTTTTAAAGCGATCAGTATTGGCCCATCCCTAAATTACACTACTGACCAGTGTGCAGAGGGGGAGCACTGTTCGTTCCAAAATATTGTGTGTATTCTTATAACACATCTGTTCCACTGTTGCTCTGCTCTTTATCAGGTTTTCTATATATCCACATCTCACCGTAAGATGCTTGCTTCCAAGTTGTTTTCAGACAGGTACTCTTCTCTCGTTGTTACGATCCTGTAGGCTGATGCAATTTTACAAAACAATAAAAGATATATCAAAAAGTGCTCTTGAGTGTTTTGTATTTATTCATGTATTTAATATTGTAGCAAGGCTGCAAGTTTAATCATAAATCTAAAACACAATTTGACACAATTAGCACCATGATTTCCTCCACAAACAACAAAATATCCTGCTTATACTGTAGTTTAGATCTGTACAAATATGTTCTGAAATGCCCCTGTTTGCCAGATGCCCGCTGTGTCTGTGGGGTTTCATTGTGCATACAAACTGCAAACCCCGTAGTTTAGATCTATACAAACACGTTCTGAAATGTGACTCTTGTATCAGTTTGTCAGTTCAGATTTCAGTCTGTTCTTCTGGACGCATTTAAAATGTGAACTTTGAACAGAATCCTCTTATTAAAACATAAATTGCAAATCACGGAGCTTTTATTGTTGTTCTTTTTCTATGTGTTGTGTTGCCTGTCTATTTGTTTTTTGTTGACTTTTATACGAAGCAGAAAGTTGCTATATAAATAAACTTTAATTGAATTGAAAAAGTGCAGGATTAGACAAAGTACTTGTTCTGCCATAAAATTTGCAATAAAATGTATAGTAGCTGACAAGGCATGCAAGTACAAGGGATGGAACAAATACGCATTATGGGCTTGTGTACTTTGAAAACAACGTTGACATTTTAACTAATGGGCCCTATTTCTATGTAAGTACTATAAGGCTGTCAAAAGCACCAAAAATCAGATACTACATAATACTAAAACTAGTATCAAAACTAGATACTCATTTGAGCAAGAATTGATACTAAAAAAGTCACATTCACAGGACAGAAATGAACCTTTCCTGAATAGTTTTAGAATGATTTTGAGCTGTATCAGAACAAGTATAAGACACAAAGACGAGTGTACACCCATGGACCACCATAGAACATACCTGGATGACTATGATTTTATGTTGTTGTCATGGTATTGGAATTGGTATTGAGTATCAAGTCTATTCCTTAGTATCAAAATTGAGTTTGAAATGTGCACAACACTGGTAGCTACTATTACCACTATTACTGTGACTAGTGACTACATCTCAGTTTGACCCTTAGTCATACTCTTAAAGGGGAGGACGGTCATGTGAGAGTCACTCAGTTACTTTAATAGATCCATGGAGTCAGCAGGTGAACTGTAATCATCTTGTGTTGGACTGAAGCAACACCTTTAAACCACAACTGTGCTGACATATGCAGAACTCGGCATTATGACCGTTGATATGTGTTTCATGTTTTGAAGTAGTGTCACAATACAAACATTTCAAACTCGATACTGATTCCGATACCACGATAATAATAAAAAACACTCTTTCTGTAGACAATAGAATGTGATTTTTTACATTAAACAGTAATACTTCCTTTTATATTACGATGTGGCCTTATATCTGTGTAATCCTTCTGTCGTCCAAGTATTTTCCATAGTGGTCCATGAGTGTGTACTAGTCTGTGTGTCTTATGCTTGTTCTGAAACAGCTCAAAGGTTAATTTCTATCCTGTGAATATTTATTTATTTATTTTATTTATTTATTTGGTCATTACATTCAAATCAAACATTATTCAATTTGTATAAGGTTGTACATAACATTTCTATCATGACCGAAATGGTTTAGGCTGAAGTAAAGAAAAAAAAACAACTTATAATGCCTGACCCATTTTAATAATAACGCACAAGAATTCAAAGAAATGCAGCATCAGTTCCACAACATACGACTAAATATGTAAACGAAATAGAAACTATAAACCACGACATGAATCATTCCTGAGTCCTGTAATTTTCAAAAAGCAATGTTTTATACCTCTTTTTTAATGCTTCTATTGTGTGGGAGCTTTTTAATTTATCATCAAGGTTGTTCCACACACTAACTCCTCGAACAGAAATACAATGATGTTTTTTGTTGGTTCTTGTCTTACTTTTTTGAATATACCTGTTTTTTTTTAAAGATGATTTTGATTCTCTTTCTGTTTGAATAACATCTGTAAACAAGAGGGGACCTTATGATTATCTGTCTTATACATCATTACAGTTCAAATCAACAAGATCAAACAGTTTTACAAGAAATTTAACAAAAATAGGGTTTATCGGTGCTAGATAGTCTGCTTGGTTAACTATTCTAACGACCTTCTTTTGGAGTAGAAAAGTTGATATTATGTAAGTATTATCCCAGATTTCTACACAACAATTCAAAAATGGTAGGAATAGACTATTGTACAATAATTTAAGTGAAACCTGACTCAGCAAAAATGTCATTTTACTCATTATAGCAGCAATTTTGGCTAACTTTGTCTGAAGAACAGTAATGTGCACTTTCCAATTAATTTTTTCATCATTATGAATACCTAAGAATTTGGTCGCAGTCACACGTTCAATTTCCATGTCATTTAATTTAATATTAGTTGGGCAGTCAATTTTTCTATTCCCAAAGATAATGTATTTAGTTTTATTTAGATTCATTGAAGGTTTATTAATATCAAACCACTGTTTTATTTTGCTTAGATCATTTTCTGCTGTATGTATAAGATTTGGTAGATTTTTTCCCGAGCAATAGAGGCTGGTGTCATCAGCAAACAAAATGCTGCTTAGATTGTCCATTGCCTCACATACATCATTTATGTACATGATAAATAATTTGGGTCCTAAAACAGCCCTGTGGATCACCATGTGTAATAATTTTTTTTAGCTGAATTTATATCATTTATATGTACATACTGAGGTCTATTCAGAAGACAGCTTTCCAGCCAGCTGAGAGCAATTCCTCTAATACCATATTTTTCCATTTTTTTTAAAAGCAGTGTATGATCAATGGTGTCAAAGGCTTTGCTAAGATCTATAAATATATCTACAGTGTATTCTTTATTGTCTATTGCTGTAGATATCTTCTCCACAAGCTCCATAATGGCCATTAAAGTCGACCTTTTTGGCCTAAAGCCATATTGATTATCACTAAGTAGATTGTACTTATCAATAAAATTATCCAATCTTGACACAAAAGTTTTTCTAAAATTTTGGAAAATTGTGGCAGAAGAGATATAGGTGTATAGTTGGTAAACTGGTGTCTGTCACCACTTTTGAAGATGGGAATTACTTTGTCTATTTTCAGTTTGTTTGGAAAAGTGCCTGTTAAAAACGATTGATTGCAGATAAATGTAAATGGTGTGGCAATGCAGTTAATGATGTTATTACCAAATCCATATCAATCCATATCAATTTATTAACAATTCCAATCATTTTCGTTTGTACCACTTATAAAAAATGAATTTGGATTTTGATGTATATGTTTTACAGCTGATCCATGTGACTCTGTTGATGCATTTGCCATTTCACTTGAGCCACAATAACATTGTTATCCTTCTTAAAATATTCTGGGAATGTGTGTCTTTTCTTTCCTTCTTTAATTATACTGATTAATATTTTCCAAGTTCTTTGAATATTATTTCTTTGGTGTTCTAATAGTGTTTGGTAATAAGTCTTCTTATTCAATCTAATTATGTTTATCAGCTTATTTTTATATGTCTTGCATGTGTATTCTGCTTCTTTAGTTCTGTGTTGTAGATAAAATCTATACAGTTTATTTTTCTTTTTACATGCAGTTACAATTCCACTCGTAATCCAAGGACTATTTAGTCAGGTTTTTTGTTTAATTACACATCTGAAGGGACAATGCTTGTCATAGGCTGTAGTTAAAGTAGTAGACAAAAAAAAAAAGTAAACAAAAATGCATTGAAAGCCATGTCGAGATCTACATAAGCGTAAACCTTATCCCATGTCTGTGCATTTAAATCTTCCTTTAAAGCAGCAATTGCTTCAGGTGTTCTGAGTCTGGTCATTTTATAATGTTTAGTTTTTTGTGATGCAGTTTTGACATTTTGGAGCAGCTGATGAAAGACACTAAATATGGGTAAATAATCACTGATGTCATTAATAAGTCCATCTGTAAATTGACTCCCCAGTAGATTTGTAAAGATGTTATCTATCAGTGTAGCTGTGTCATTTGTAATTCTCGTTGGTTTAATAATAAGTAGAAATAGATTATTACTATATATACCTGAGATAAAGTCTGTTGTTTTGCATTTGTTTGGGGATTCAAGAGATTAACATTAAAATCACCACACACAATATGAATCTTTCTTGAATTAGTAAACAGGGCATCAATTTTTTTGGTTGAAGCTGTCAAGACATGATCTGGGTGATCTATACAGGCAACTAACACTTACATTTTTTGACTTCCCTAAATTTATTTCAACAGTCAAGCACTCCATGACTCCATCTACAGCAATCGTTTTGCTCTTAATTACATTGGATTTTAATTCTGCATCGACGTACATTGCAATTCCCCCACCTTTCTTATTAGGCCTGTTTAATGTAAACAGCTCATAGCCCTCCATTTCCACATCACAACCCTTATCAGCATCTAGCCAGGTCTCAGACACAGCTATAACAATACATTTTTTAAATTGTCTAAGATACTCCTTAATATTGTTATAGTTTTTGTATAAGCTTCTACTATCAAAGTGTATCACTGTGAAGGCGCCATTCGAATTTACACGTTTAAATTGTTCATCAATATAATATCTACAATTATTAATTACATCATCAGAAAAAAAGTGACCATCCGGATCTATATCATTTCCAAATTCATTAGTTTTATAATTCAGAGTTTCATGTGTCTTTAAGTTTATATGTTCAACATTTTTACAGAGTTCATTTACATTATAGCTAATTCATCATCATCTATTCCTCGAATTATATTTAAAAACTAATTTTCACTTAGAGCCATTTATTTCTTATTAACCTTACCCTTGTTACCCCATAGCAGACACGCACATGCACACAAGTCCTTTTTCCCCCCTCTCTGTTCATTTTTCTCTCCAATGTAAAACAGTACATAGTCTCCAAAATCAAGGTTACCAAGTAACCTTCCCTCTGTCCAACAGAAGAAAAATAAATAAATAAATAAATAAATACATCCACTAGTTCTCCTGTGTTTATCCACAATGTCACTGCTCAGTTCATAGTTTCCACATAGAAGTATCTTCCAATATGACTATATAAGTATCAATACCTGCTCAAATGAGTATTTAGTTTCGATACAAGTTTTAGTATTGACTAGGGTCTGATTTTTCACTCTTTTGACAACCCTAATTGGCCAAGCGGCCTAAAAGTAATTTGATATAGTTTATTTGCCTGCTTGTTTGTGTGTATCTTTTCAAATTAAAGGTACACAACATTGACTTTTTTGGTGAAGAGTCCGTTGCCTTTTTGTCTTCTTGGAGATGATATATCACTTTGCCTGGAAT
The DNA here is from genome assembly GCF_009829125.3 of Periophthalmus magnuspinnatus. NCBI lineage: Eukaryota > Metazoa > Chordata > Actinopteri > Gobiiformes > Gobiidae > Periophthalmus > Periophthalmus magnuspinnatus. The sequence goes on from NC_047142.1 coordinate 12,206,619, forward strand.
GTTCCACTGTGTGGCATTAAACTTGTATAACTCCATGGAGACAAGTATGTGACCGCCAGGCACCAGTTACACATCAGATCACATATAAAATTTTGTTTGAATTCTTTGCACGAGGGAGTTAAAGTTTTCATTTTGTCTTATGTCTTCTTCTTTTATAATGTTAACACCCAGGTATTTCATTTTTTTGTTTCACAGGAATTCCAGATATTTGGAAAACATTACAAGATTTGATGGAGAATAGTTCAGATTTGGAAAGGATTCATTTGAGCACTAGCGTAGCATAGTTTACTAAGAAAAAGTTAGCAGAGAAACATATTTCTCTTCCTGCAATGGATATTCTTTTAAGATCACTATTCTTAATATAACTAACTAAAATTCGCATAGGTAATAGAAATAAAAAGGCAGAAACTGTGCAGCCCTGGCGTTTTATATTCCATGTTCTATATCAAGTTGCTAACAGATTTTTATAAATGCTCACCAAGGTTTTACCTAGCTACAAATGATGCACTGTAAGCACGTGACGCACAGCCAATCAAAAAGCCCACAGCGCCGACACGGAAGCGGAGGCGCCCTATTAAAAGTTGGCCACTGTTTACCCCATGTTACTACTACTTTATACACTATTACAGTCGCTGCTAACATATCTTTCTATGCAAAGTGTGAACACCGAGCCGGAGACGAGATGAAGGCGCTGCTGTTGCTGATTGTTGCCGTGTGTGTGAAGTTTGAGCCGGGCAGAGGAGACTATTCCTGCGCCCACTCCCCACGCACCTGGTGCTCTTCTGTGGAGGCTGCAGTCCGCTGTGGGGTGAGGGGGTGATGGGGCTGGGGCTGATTTTAAGACATTTTGGAATATTAACCATTTCTGTTATCAAATTACAGATGTGAAAAACAGCCTAACTAATTATTAGTGTTGGGGGGAGTAACTGAATAATAACTGACTGACAAATTTGGGAAACTATTCCGGTACACTTTCTTTTTTTTCATTTTTTTTTTCATTTTCATTACTTTCATTTCACTTTTACTTTCTTTTTGGTGGTATTCAGAATACAGTTGCTTTCCTAAAATTAAAGGAATACATTGCACTATTTGATCACACAGTTTAGGCTTCAAAATGCACAGTATTAACCCAGCTCTTGTGGTGAGTACTGTACAGGTGTGATTTTAACTTCTACAATTACTGATGCAGAAAATGCAAAACAAACAAAAAACAAACATAAAGCTGTTTATAATCCTCTGTTGTATCTTTACACTATAATTTAAATGCAACTTGGTGTAAAAGTATTCTAAGCATTAAGAATGCAGTACTCTGATTTGTTACATGGTTCAATCAGAGTACTGTATTCTGAATACTTTTGCACTTAAATTATAGCGTATAAACTTGAACATATTATTACAGAATGCTTGATTTCTTCCACTGTTTGTTGCATATTAATTTATGTAGGAAAAATCACACACACACTGCTAGAGCTGCTTTCTTTTTCTGTGTGCAGTTCGAGCCAAAATTACATGATGAAGTACTGTCATGTATTCCCTTAATATAAAAAAAAGGAACCATCAAATGAAAAAATTATATAATAAATATGTATTTTCTGTACATGTTTTTAGTTACTTCCCAGCATGGATCATGTTACTGTAGCCTAATTGACTGGTCTGGATTTTTGGGGGTAATTGCAGTGGTGGGAAGTAACAAAAGTAAAAGGCCTGTAGGCGATTCGAATTTTGCGCTTTCTGGTGCAATAGCACCAAAGTTACGCAAAAAAGAAAAGTTGTGATGTATAAAAATATACTTAGGGGAGTAGGAGGGTTGATATCATAGTAGGACAACAAGATTAATCACAAATCAAATCTAAATCACAATTTGAATGGACACATTAAGCAAATCACAAAGGCTGCAATTTTTGAAGGATCATTATTTCCTCCAAAAACAATAAACTCTCCTGTTTTATTCTGCATGAAAAAACTGCTAACCCTGTTTTTTAGATCTGTTCAAAATGTTCTGAAATGTGATTCTTGTATTAGTTTGTCAGTTCAGAGTCTTTGGGGTAATTGCAGATGTTTTATGTTGCACTTTATCACCGCAGCAAGTTCTTAGTTTGTGAACTGTGTTCACAGGCGATGGCAATAAACGTCTTCTGATTCTGATTCTTATTCTGATTCTGAAAGTAACTAAAGTAAAACTAGTTTAGACTATTTGAGTACTATTTTAGTGTCTATACTTTTCTTAAGTACTTTCTTCTTGTGGATAGAATAGAAATACTAGATATTTATACTGTCTGCATGTGAACTTTATTCTAGTTTCAATACTAGGTTTAATATCTGATTTTCAATACTTTTAACAAACCTACTACCCTCAGTAATGAACAATGATTTGAATACGTCTAGTCTGACTTCCGTGTTAGAATCAGATATGGCTGCTCTTTGTGCAGGTCTTGCAGCAGTGTCTAGAGGCTAACTTCACGCGGGAGCGGCAGACAGCAGAGCCGGTGAAGGTAGAACTGTACTACGAGAGCCTGTGTCCTGCCTGTAGGAACTTCATTGGATCCATGCTCTACCCCACCTTTGTGCTGCTGGGGGACATCATGGACCTGACACTGGTCCCCTATGGCAACGCTCAGGTGCGGCTCTGCAGTCAGTTTTATTCAAAAGTTCAGTTATTGCTCCAATCAATTACAAAAATGGTGATATAAAAGCAAAAAAGATCAGTTATGACTGTAATGGGCACTTGTTCCGTCTAATCTTCAATGGATTTAAAAACATGAATCAGAAAACGTTACCATTAAATGATAAGTCTAGACTGCCTCTACTGGTAAATTCTTACTAAAGTCACACCAATCAGTTACCGGTACAGTTATACAGTATAGTACAGGACTGTATAATTTACCAAGAAAAAAGTTAGATAACTCTACTATTTTCTTTTTTTATATATATTTTAAATTCACATCCTTACTCTTGGCTTTGTTGAACCATATTTAGTAGTTATTTAACTTTTTTCTTTACTACATAATTCCAAACACTGTCAAAAAAGATTTAAGATTATCTGAAAACTCAAGAAAAAACAAAATGCATTTTAAAAACATATTTTTAGAAGCTTGTCATCAATACGAGCGTTCATGGTTTGATTTTCAACAAAAAAGAATAGGGTGGTTAATGCTAGCTAGCTTGTGACTGTAATCATCAGTAACTTGTCAGACTTGTTTAACAGCACAAATCAACTCACCTGTTGTAGTTCCAACTAAACCAGCTCTTTCTAGTCAGATTGTGTTAAAATAAAGCTCAGATTAAAGTCTAACAAACCTCAGACAGAGCAGTACCTACAGTTAGAATCACACTACCAGGCAATGTTGATGACATCAGCTGCAAAGTATCAATAATGTAATTGTAATGATAAAATGGTTATTATCCTTTCAGGAGTCTTTTGATGGAGGGAAATATATTTTTAAATGCCAGCATGGAGAGCAGGAGTGTTTGGGTAACATGATCGAGGTAGGAGTTTTGGCCCACTATTGTGCACATTTTCATTCATTCATGGTTTTAATCCTACTTAGTATTTTTAAATATGCTTTCTGAACATAGGCCTGTATGCTGAACCTGACCAGCTCTGATGCTTTTCTCCCAATCTACTGCATGGAGGCTTCCAGGGATGTTGTGAAGGCGGCCCAACCGGTACCAAATCAGCATTTTAATTTTGACTAAAGTTTGACCATGGAGCACAACAGTGAGCACCCATCCCCTGGTTCCAAAAAGTGCAAATATTAATTATTCTCTTTTTATTTTTTATTATTTGTTGAGGTGGTAGGAATATCAAGCGTGGATGGGGCTACAGGCATTGATTTTGGTTTTTTTTAGATTTTTTGTTTAGATTTGTTAGATTTTGTTTTGTTTAGATTTGTTTGGCTTGTTTCTCATGTTTGTCCTACTTGGACTCAGCGCTTTTCTCTCTGACTTGGAGCTTGAGTAGAGTGAGTGGTGAGAGTAGACAAATCTTCATTCTTGTCTTCCTGATCTTCTTGCCACTTTCTCAGGTGGTGGCTGCAAGTGGCTTTCCATCGATCTTCAAGTTTATGTTGGACAGGCCTTGGAAGGCTCTTCTGCACACTTGTTCTGAATAACAATAGCATGAAATGTGGAATGACATCATGACGGTGTCCTGTCATTTCTCTCCAAAGTTTCTGTGTTCTCTTCAGATATTCTAACCATTCTTCTGGAGCCTTGTATTTCAAAGAGGTAAGTTGTGTGAAGTCTGGTTGAGTGGGGAACTCTGCTCTATGTCGTATAGATTATTTCTGAACTGATGGAATGGGAGAGTAGTGTTGTTCCACAGGATATGTTTAGTGGCTGCATTCAGGATTTCTTCTGTCTTGTGCTTATTCACACATCTCCAGCTGTTTTGTCTTCAAATTCTTCAATCCACTTGTTTACATTTCTTTTAATTGGCAGAAGATCCTTTGTTAGGGCTGATAGGTCTCTCTATCCCCATGGTGAATCACGTACATTGAAAAAGGATTTGGATATTGTCCTCATTCTGTGACCGTGCACTGCATGCTTCTTTTTCATGATTATTCCTGTATCGGTGTCATGATCTGAGGTCCAGCTTTTGGTAACAGAGGATAAGGTGGATGTGGATGATGGATAAAATCCACCAATAGCTGTGGAAAATGGAGATTTCCTCTTGCGGGTCTGTCTGTGTTTGCATACTGCTAACATTGGCAAATTTTTGTTTGAGCAATTCTTTAATCCGGAGAGGTAAGCAGCTTCACCCTGTGTTGGCATGTTGCATTTAGGAGGAATCAGAGAAGATGTTTTCTGTGTTCCTGTTAAGCTGGTTCTGCTGATGTTCTATTGTCTATTACTTTGTGAACTATTGTTTATAATTGTCCATCTTGAGATGTTTGAATTTCTTTTAGAGCCTGGATTGCTTGAGTTTGGTTCTTGTAATTGCCCAGATAGCAACCTTAGCGGTTTTGACAAGAAACAGAACAGAGCTGAGGGGATTTGTCCAGTGCTGACTCAAGTGTATTCATTAGAAAATTAACTAGATGCACCAGTGGTTGTTGGGTGAGATACAGTGGTGTAGACACTGGGGTGGGAGGAGCCTTTGAGGAGTTTGGTGGATGTTGTTCTGGAGGTGGCAGTGGGAAGGTCTTCAGTGTGGTTACAGAACTACAATACTCCACTGGGCTTCTTCAATGACTATATCATGTCCTTGATCCAAGTACTTGCTGCAAGAGCTTCTTCAGCCTTCTTCACTTTAACCTCACATTTTGATCTGTTTAATGTGTGCTTTCAGAGAATGACTTCATTAATCAGTGCTAGTGCAGCCTCTGCAGCTCAGTGAGAATTCTGAAGGTTCTGGGCTTTCACATAACACAGTGCCTACCCATATACTGAGATTGAGAAAAACTTGTAAGTGTTCTCTATCTGCAGGTTAAGACACTGTGACTGTAGTACCTTTTTCAAACTTGTGAGCGCACAGGCTACATACAGTTCCTTTAAACATGTATTAATTCCAATGTCTTTATATTCTGATCCAATTATGACAGTTTTACACTAGATTGCTCTTTTGTTGCTTGTATTCAGTGTGTGGAATTGTTTGCGCCAGACCTGAGCTGGGAGCGGCTGATGAAATGTGTGAATGGCGACTTGGGAAACCAGATCATGCACCAAAATGCCCTAAAGACCCAAGCATTGAAGCCTCCTCACAATTATGTGCCCTGGATCACCATCAACGGGGTAAGATTATATACTACTGGCACTATTAAAAACAACTTGGTCAGGCAATCGTAAAGATTTTACCATTACATTAAATGCCATTTCATGCACATCAGTTGAATCACTTTATCCACAAGGGGGCAATTAAAAGGCACGGAGAGGAGCATAGTTACATAATAAAGATATACATAAGATGAATCATAACATCCATGCAAACAATAGAGCTGATGTGAAAGTGCTGATATTGCAGTGCTGGGGGAGGGAGGGGACAGAGGTGAGGAGCTGAACGACTGAAGGGCCAAAGGTGTCGTCCTTCTCTGTGTCCTACAGCCCACACAGCACAACCCACACAGTACGGTCTGTCCTGGATACAGCCACACAGCACCGGGTACAGCACATGTGCTGTAATGCCTTTCAAACACTGGGTACAGGACATGTGCCCTGAAGCAGCCACTCAAACACTAGATGCGGAATATGAGAGGGGTCCCACTCAAACACAGGGCACAGAACATGTGCCCTTATGCCACTTAAACACAGGGTACAGAACATGAGAAGGGTCCCTGAGGATTCTGTGGGCTGCTCTCATGGCCGCTGGTCACACAGAGCAGGGGGTGATCTGACTCTGGACAATAAAGTTGGCGCAAACATTTATGACTGATAAACTGTGACCTGTTTTGAACATTAAGTAAAATCAGCACATATATGAACAGGACCAAACGGTCTCAGTAAAGGCATGTTTTTAATCTCCTCAAAAGGTGCTACCTCTGGTGACAAGAGCTCTTTTGTGTGTGATGAGAATGTTACCAATTCATCAAAAATAGTTGCGAGATATTTATACTCTTGAACCATCTCCACAAGCTCTCCCTGGACCGTAGTAGAGACAGCCTCTATAAGCTGTTTCTGCTTGTTTGAAAATGTCTCAATCATGTCCTCTGCTTTGTTTATGTTGAACTCCAAACAGAGAAGAGGAGAGAGCAGAGACTGTATCGTCAGCAAACTTAACCTAACAGTTTGGCGGAGTTGACCTACAATCATCAGTGTATAAGATATACCTTAGAAGGGACGATAAAACACATCCGACAGTGTGGAGTATTACAATATTAACGTGCACAAATTATTCACTCAAAGTGCCACTCTAAGTAAACTAAGATGGAGGGAAAAAACATTATCATTTGCATAATATGTCTCCTTTAATGTCCACTTGGCAATACAGATTGTGCCAACCAAGTCATCTAACATTCAGAAAGGTGAGAGGGGATCATCCTCACTCACTCTTGGCCTGACGCAAATTATGAAATGAGCTACACAAGTTAAGAATGTTTTAGACATTTAGTCAATTGTATCCCTAGTTTGATTATAATTGTCTGTTCTTCCAGGTTCACACAGAGGACCTACAGGACAAAGCCTTCTCTGCTCTTGTGCCTCTTGTGTGTAACATGTATAAGGTATTGTCAGAATACTTTATACTAATTTACTTCATATCATACTTATTCATTGCATTCAAAGTATTTACTGATCAAATGTATTCTGTGTTTTAGGGTGAGAAGCCTGCTATTTGTGGAGGGGCGGGAAGACGTTTCAAAAGCTACTGTCAAAAGTGAAGAGTAGCACATTTTTAGCTGAAAACTCTACCTGAGCCATATGGGAATGGATCAAAGGGAATCTTATACCATGTACCTTTAATATGGAAAACATTTTTAATATACATAAAGTACTCATTAGGGAAGCTTCTAGTCGTTTCTGGTTTTTTGATTGATACACATTTCCAGTTCCTTTTTCCTTTTAAAATTGCAAATGCCAACATAGCTAAAGACGAAATTTAAATCTGTCAACTGGACAAATCGTTGTAGGAGTGAAGACATTTCACTGGTCATCCAAGCTGCTTCTTGAGTTCTGGTCAGAATTATTTTTCTCTTAAGGGAAGAGCTGACTACACTGAAATTGGAAATAGCAAGATGGAGTAACATTTCATGCATATTCAACATGGAGATTTTTGTCTGTTACAATGTTTTAAGGTGTCTATATCATCAGATTGTCAAGCATTGTTAAGTAAAAAAAAAAAATATTAGGCTCAAGAAAGACAGAGAAGGTGGATTTAGAAAAAACAAAATTCAATTCTGATTTTTAGAACAGAGCTGCTAGTTTGGCTAGCACTTTATATGCTAGATATTATGTCTATAATTAAGCCTATAACAGTTTACAAAAAGTGACCTTCATGTTTAGTTTAGCTTATTATGCCTTTATTACATTTACATAGCAAAACCTCACAGTTGGCGATGTATTCAACACATTTTCATCCTGTATCTTTACGCAAGTTTAATATTAAATTAAAAATTAGATTGAGAGTTGTCTTCAAACATGTTCTGGTGAATAGAAACTAGCCATTATAAAAAAAAAATGCTGTCGTCATCAGTCACGTGTTTGCGCTTGCACGTGACCTGAACGTCCAATCAGAAACACTTGTCTTAAGGAAGTGGCGGCGGGTTAAAAAAGTTAGTCCGGCTTCGTTGTATGGAGTTTAACGTGGCTACTATTGTGCTTGCTCATGCTAAGCTAACCCTGTGACCAGTCTACGTGTATCCCTCGTCCTGACACCAGTTCACGATGAAGGCACTGCTGTTGGTGATTGTCGCCGTGTGTGTGAAGTTTGAGCCGGGCAGAGGGGACTCTCCCTGCGCCCACTCCCCACACACCTGGTGCTCTTCTGCGGAGGCTGCAGTCCGCTGTGGGGTGAGGGGGTGATGGGGCTGGAGCTCATTTTCTCAATTTACGAATTTCTGGAATATTAACCGTTTCAAATGAAGTCTGTTATCTCTATTATTATACTTTTGATGGGCCAATCTAGTTAATCTGTTTTTGTTTTGTACTGTAATCTAATTATATATTGGATAATATTCTCGATAAACCTCATTTCAACCTCAATTCTGTTGGCACCAATTAGCTTCATCATATCTTTCCGCAGACCGCACATCTGCCATTTAAAGGGCATAGTGCACTATTTTCTCTCACTATTTTATCTGTTATAATGCTCTTACCTCCGCAAAAACACACCTAAAGTTGTGTTTTGTTTCATTCACACATGTTTAACACACAAATCCTGCATATTTAGGCTGAACTCTTCTCTCAAACTGAAAACCTCTTGATGTCATGTGGTGATTCAAGAAGTGCTCCACTGTGTTTTTAAACTCCATTCAGACCTGAGACCGCTAATCTCTACTGAACTAAAGGTAGTTGTTAACTTGAAAACTACCTCTACATGACATCACGAGGTGGAACAGAGTATTTTGAGCTTTGGAGATGTAGACAGACTAATAATAAAGGATTACTCAAGCATGTGAATAAAACAAAACACAACTCCAGGGATGTTTTTGATGAGATAACAGCACTCTAACAAGTCAGTTTTGTATAATATAAGACCTTTAAATCTAGACTATAATGTATATTTTCTCACTTATCGGACAGCTCCACACAAGTATTTTTTTTAGGAATAACTCTATAATATTATTGTTTTTAAGGAACCAAACTAGTTTACTTGTGTAATATAAATATTACGGGGTATTATATCACAGTTAGCACCATAGACCTTTGGCACCAATTAGCTTCATCATATCCTTCCGCACATGTGCCATTTGGAGGCATATTTGTCACACTTAACATTACTAAACAAGAAAAACAAGATGATTTATTTTGACTCAGGAGAAATTTACATGGAGAATAGCATTTCATTTTTCGCTTATATATAGAATTTGTGTTAGTTGTTAAGCTCAATAGGCTAGTTGAACACGAGAAACTAGGAAACTGTAGTTGTAAGCCAATACTGTAAAATATATATATTTTTAAATAAAAAAACTCACTTGGAGGGTTGTCTAAATCAGACCCTAAAACTAGTATTGAAATTAGACACTCATTTGAGTCAGTATTGATACTAAAAAGTCACATTCAAAGGACAGAAATTAACCTTCCCTGAAGAATGATCTTGAGCTGTATCAGAACAACTATAAGACACATACACTAGTATAAATCCATGGAGCGCTAAAAATCACATTCCATTGTCTAAAGAAATCGTGGTATTGTCCTGTAGGTTTTGAAGCATTGTCTGAAGGCTAACTACACCAAGCTGCAGCAGACAGCAGACCCAGTGAAAGTGGAGGTGTACCATGAGAGCCTGTGTCCAGACTGTAGAGGATTCATCACCCAAATGCTGTACCCCTCCTCGGTGCTGCTCAGAGACATCATGGACCTGACTGTGGTTCCCTACGGCAACGCTCAGGTCAGCTACTCTGGGCTGACCACAGACTAACTCATGGTAGTTTAAATTACGGCTGTGAATTTAATTGCAATCAAACTGAAACCGCAATTTGAATGGACACAAAGGCTGCAGTTAAAATACCATAATTTCGTCCACAAACAACAAAATCTCCTGTCTTATTCTGCATAAAAAACTAGGGATGCACTGATACCAATACTGGTATCAGTTATTGACACCAATTCAGGAAATTCAGCTGGATCAGGTATAGATTCCATGATATTGTTTCAGCCGATATGCTGGTTGGGCCTTTAATTTGATGTAACAAGACTATTTACTGGTTGATGTAGGCCGAGGACATCTCATAATGTTTGGACTTGTATTCATACAAAACTGTTCAGTAGTTACTTGCAAGATGAATAACAATTACGTAATGCATTTGACTATTTTGTAATAAGTTATCTGTATTTTAGAGGACAAAAGGCCATTCTCAGCCCCTACACTGATATTTATATCGGGTATTGGTGCTTTGGTGTATCCCTAATAAAAACTGCTAACCCTGTATTTTAGACCTGTACACATAAGTTCTGAAATATGATTCTTGTATTAGTTTCTCATTTCTTTTTGTCAATTTTTCTGAACATGTTTAAGATGTGAACTTTGAACAGAATCCTATTATTAAAACATAAATCTCAAATCTAAGCAAATTGCAAAACTTGTCTGAAAAGTCACAATTGGATATTTTTAAGGTGGTGAAATTGTTATTTGTTTACAGGAAAGCTTTGATGGGCAGAAGTATGTGTTCACATGTCAACATGGAGAGCAGGAGTGTCTAGGCAACATGATCCAAGTACACGTTCCAGTGTGCACTGAGGATTTGTTTATAGAATGGTTTATATAAAGTAAACTTACTTCTTACCGCAGTCCTGTTTACTGAACATGACGAGGAGCAACGCACTCATCATCATCTTCTGCATGGAGGCCGCCACAGATGTGATTAAGGCTGCTAAATCGGTAAGTCGGTCCTATGCTGTAACTGTCCTCCACCAAAATGAAACGTCTATCTAAACTATCATAACACTAACCTCGTTTAAATTTTAAATGATTTTTTTTTTTTTTTAGAGATGTGCCATAAATATCTTCTAAAAGGTGAAAATAAACATCCTGTAAATATCTATATTGTCCTGACTAGTGTTGAATGATATTAAAATTTCATACTCTATTTCAATACTACGGAATAGACTCGATGCTCAATACCAATTCCAATACCAAGCTGATAATAAAAAAACACTCTTTAAACAGTAGAATGTAATTTTCAACATCAAATCGTTGTACTTTCTTTTATATTATCATGCAGCCTTATATCTATGTAATCCCTCAGTCGTCCAGGTAGGTTCATAGTGGTCCGTGGGTGTATACTAGTCTATGTGTCTTATACTTGTTCTGATACAGCTCAAGATCACTCTAAAGCTATTCAGAAAAGGTTCAGCTCTGTCCTGTGAATGTGACTTTTTTACTATCAATACCTGCTCAAATTAGTATCTAGTTTTGATACTTTTGACAAACCTAGTCTTGACATAATAACCCCTTTTCCTGTGTGACGTATTGAACATATGCCTCGATTCCCCTTACGTGTTATTGTGTGCAGTGTGTGGAGCTGTATGCGCCTCAAATCCTCTGGGACAAAGTGATGGGTTGCGTGAATGGAGACTTGGGAAACCAGATCATGCATCAGAATGCCCTAAAGACCAAAGCCTTGAAGCCTCCTCACACATTTGTGCCCTGGATCACTGTCAACGGGGTACACCTACTCCACTATCCTCTCTATTTCTAAACAAATCCAACTATTCATACACTTCCAAAAACTGAAAGGTCAAGGAAAAACTTTCATTTTGCCTTCTTCCAAATGTTATCTGGATTAGACTGAAATGTTTTGTTTACCTGCTTAACTAGTTCCATGTACATAAACCAGGAATGTAACTTCTAAAATATGACAATGTTGTGTACAACCCACAATTCAATTAATTCAGATTATAAAACAGATTTTTTTTTTTTTTTAAATGTTCGGCGGCACCGTCAGAAATGTCACTTTCCTTTACTTAACCCTTACCTGTGTCTACCACCGTTGTCATCAGGTAATCATGTCAAAGAAATAACTACTAGAATAGACAAGTTTTTCCCAAAGAGCAGCCTCTCCCTCTGCCTCTGAGTGTGCGGTACCACCTGCCCCTACTCCCTCGCCTTCTCTCTGATCCAGCCTCAGCTCTCACCTTCTTTACGTTCTTTCTCTCCTCTGGTGCTTCTTATATTATAATCCAAGTTAACAACTATTTTTCTCACCTTTTTGAATGAACCTTAAGACCTAATTTAGCACACGGACATTGCTCATCTTTCTGCTGTTATTGGTAACGCGTGCATGCTTTAAGCTTAGTATATTGATAAACTCAAACTTTAAATCTGGACTTATTGGTCCTATCAACACAAAATAAAACTAGTGATCCTCATACCCTGCTCTCTATACCTGAAGACCGGAAGTCTGTTTTCAGTAACATGGAAGAAATGTAGGGAAAAAGCCAATGTTGAAATAATTTCATGAATTAGTTTATTTATTATGTTATTTTATGTATCGTGATGAATCAAATTGTAGGTTCTGTAGGGCCACATAATGGCCAAAAATAGCTGAGCAGGTAAAAGAGAAATCGCTCCATTTTGACTTATTTCTATTTCACCCTAAAAACTATAATAGTTCCAAATACTGCATGTTATTTGAGGATGTCATTGTCATTTTACTTCCAGGTCCACACAGATGATCTACAGGATAAAGCCATGTCTTCTCTAATTTCTCTTGTATGCAACGAGCACCAGGTAATGTCAGAGTACTCATAGGTTGTTTTATTTTACTTTATATGAACTTTCTCCAAGTACTTCTGTATTTAACAAGCTTTAAATGTTTATCATCTTAAAGGGCCCCAAACCTGCAGTCTGTGGATGAGGACAAATACCTACTAATCAGGTGCTGCCACGGTGACATCATAAATGAGAATAAAGTCTATTTAAAATACTGTACTGTCAAAGTGTGGATACTTACTCAGGAATATTATTTTGATTTGTGTTATGCTTGACTTTATGTTAAAATTGCTAATTTACCAAAATATAAATGTGCCTTAGTTTATTTTTTTAAAGTAAAATGTATCTTCCTTTTTAGGCGTTTTAAGTGTCAGGGAAAAGACAACATGGAAGGAACCAAAGGGAGAGCCTGAGAGGAACAACAGAGTGTGGAAAGAAAGCAAAAAGGTGCCTTTCAAAAGTTCATTCACCCATGGATCATGCAGGGTCTATATTCACCTCTAGATGGAGCCATAACAGCTTTCAGCGTTTTAACTAACGGGACTCCCTAAATGCTGGCACCTCCTCTGGGGACACGTCTTAGCGTTCCATGTCAATCAAAGCTAACTAACTGCTGCCTGCTATGTTTTCCCTGGAGAGAGTTCATTTCATAATCAGCAGATATAAATATAGCAAATATTAAGGTTCAGAGATATTGACTCTATTTTTGTGATCTGTTAAATACAGTTAACTGATGCCTTTATTTATAAGTTTCTTTTGTCTAAAATTTTTTTTTACTAGAACTCAGTTACCAAACTCTAAACTTCCCTGTTCCTAAACCTAACCCTGATCTTAATCCTAACCTTAACCTGTGAAACTATATATTGTCAGAAATAAACATTTTTTAGCCTAACCACCAACACAATGTGGGTGTTGTTTGGCAGAACTTGTTTTGGGGAAAATTGTGCCTTAGATGCATCAACAGAAAGTAAAAGGAAAACTCAGTGTATTTTTCGGAAGAATTTTAGGTTTAAATTAAACTTTGTTTTGTCAAAAAGTTTACTTTTTAGATGCACTTTTGAACAACTGCACAAATCACTCATAAAACAACTTTTATTTAAGAGGGGCTATTATCACATAACATATTTACATGACTCTGTCACCTTTTATTGTTGTGACAATGCTAAATTACCCCCAAAAATGTATTAACACAGAGGTGTTCAAACTATGGCCTGGGGGCCAAATCCGGCCCTCAGACCAGTTTTTATTGGTCCTCAGGCCTCCTGTTGAACCGGCCCAATTGATCATAAGCAGTACTTTTAACAGCAAATTAAACTATTTCTTCCACTATAACTTTATATGTCACATTGCAGTGTGATACAGACCTAAAATGAATGTGTTTCAAGCCTTATTAATACACAGCGGCTTTGTCAAAACTGTGTATAAAGCACCACACTGCATTGATCCCTGGTCTGTGGTCCTCCGCTTCGAATATGTTTTGAGATGTGGCCCTCAATTAAAAAAAAGTTTGGGCACCTCTGTATTAACACGTTTACTATTAACAAGTTTCACTTTCGTTTTTGATGTTCTGAATCAAAAGTCACTCCCCCTTCAGAATGCCACCACATTACAATCAGTGTGCATTCTGCTAATGAAACTACTGCACATTGCACCAGGTTTGTAAGGCTATAGTGTATTGTTTTGTATCCTGTTTTTGTATATTTATGGCAAATTGTCGTGTGGGAGCATGGATGACGTAGACTTGTGAGTGGAGCATTGGACAAATCTTACAGCTAAGTGTTAAGAAGGTATTAATGCTTGAGAAGGTATTAATGCTTGAGAGAGATCGCAAGATTACTCAAACATGTATGGATGACATCTAAGGGAATGATGTCATCACATGGTAGCAAGCTACAAAAAGTTGATTTTGCATAAAACCTACAGTTTAAGCCAATGATGAGGAAAATGCATAATGTGGTTAAAATCTCATTAAAACTGATTTGGCATAATATTAACTCTAAAGCTTAATTTTTTACCTTTCTGACATTAAAAGTAGCTTGGTTAAACTGTAACCTCCTTTAATGAGATGAGCAGAGAATGGTGACTAATGAGAGGCGTGGAAAGTCTCAGCATGTCAGCGCTCATATCTGATCTCAAACCCGGTTCCTGTGTCCTGCACTGTGGCATTTCCTCTGTTGTCTTGTTGACACAACCACAGCTTAAAATATGAGGAGAAGCAACTCTAAAATTTTCACTCAGGCAGAGGTAAGATCATTCTAACCCTTGACTCTTGTATTACACATTTTTTTCCTAAGCGGAATATTTGGTGTCTTTTGGTGTAATAAGCTATAAACATCTACATTTAGAAATTAAGAGTTAGACAAAGAAGTTTAAAAAAATCAGTGGTAAACATCTGCGGTGTTTTTCTTCTTACTCGATTCATACCTGTATTGTATGTAACTGTATTGTTTTGTAATCTGTCCAGTAATTTCCAATAATGAATTTAACTTTGGAAAAGCTGTAGATCTTAAGTTCTATAATGAAGAGCAAAACCACCAACTTTTGCAAAATTGTTCTTAAATTTCTCTCAAATCTGAATTTTAAATCTAAATTTAAACGGCCATAATTGGTAAATTGCAAAGGGTACAATCATTTTATTTTTCTTATTTAATATGTGCAGTGCTGTGCCTTCACAAATCAATGAACATTTTAGTTGTAAGTATGTAAAGATTATAGCCAACGTGGATCATTTCCATGTTCAGTTCCTCAGCAGGCTGATGTCAAACAATCTGAAGAACAGGGAAACAATCACAGAAAAGCACTCATTATACAGGCGAGTAAGAGACACGTGTAAGAACAGTTTATTTGAAGTTAAGTACTATTTCTGCAGTTCTTTTTAGAGTATACCATGAATTGAAATGATTTAATCTTGATTCTAAAATTATTACAATATTAGCTCTTTTAGCTCTTACTTATATTACAGGCCCGGGTCTGCAGGAGTGCAAAAGGGCAGTATAGACTTCGCACCCCTTTGAAACGCAAATGCATCCTCCTCCCCTCAGTCAATTTGGTCTGGACCCACCGCTGTTATGTTGTGACCTGAATAATCACGTTTATTGATTAACCTAATAATCTTGACATCTCTATCATACATGCATCAATATCCTATATTAAGTGTTGCGATCAATCGGATTTCGTGAAGCTACGTTTTACCTATTTGGTCCCACTGGCTGTGTAGACAATATTTGAAAAAGGTGGTAATTGACTTGGGAGCGATGCAGAGATAAGGTCATGGGTTGCTCTCTGTTCTGTGTCCTCTGAGGCTCAGAGCGGCGCCTCGAGTGTACACAGTCCAAGGTGAGGGGCTTGAGTCTCAGGACCTACTATCTGATCAAAGTACACCAGAACAAGGCTTTCATTCCTTTACATGCACTAAAAATATATTCTTAGTCTGACTTAATTGGATTTCAATCATCAGTTGCCTTGATGTGATTTAAAAGCTATTCTAAAATCTATAATGTCTGTATGTTAGTGGTAGGCTTGTCAAAAGTATTGATAATGAACCTTTCCCGAATGGCTTTAGAATGATCTTGAGCTGTATCAGAACAAGTATAAGACACATAGACTAGTATACACACACGGACCACTATGGAACCTACCTCGACGACTGAGGGATTACACAGATATAAGGACACATGGGAATATAAAAGAAAGTACTATGATTGAATCATTGAATGTTGAAAATTACATTCTATTGTCTAAAGAAAGAATGTTTTTATTATTAGCATGGCATCGGAATCAGTACTGAGTATCAAGTAATTTCCTCAGTAATGACATGGAGTTTGAAATTGTAGTACAGTATCGTAACAACACTAGTCTGTGGTTTGCCCTTGTCTTAAGTACAGTGTTAACTGTGGGCACCTCTTTCCCCTCATTCCCTGTTGTGTGTGCAGAGGCAGTGGGCAGAGGAGGCCTTGTACCTGGAGCACCATCATCGGGTGAAGAGGCTGGTGTCAGGGCGCCCCCAGTTGCCCCAGCTCTCCTGCAGATCGCTCCCTCAGAGCCCAGACGAGCTCACACCCAGAGACAGGCCACCAGACCTGGGCACAGCTCTGGAGCGTGAGAGTCCCTGTGATGGACCCCCAGAGCACACCCTGTTCACGGAGTCTCCCCGCAAACTCAAACACTCCCGGAGTCTGGGCACCCTCACCAGCTGTATCTCCCGGATCTTGTGAGTGACTTATTATTTTATTTTAAAGGGCCTCTATTATGCTATTTTTTGATCTATGTTACAATGTTGTTTCCTCATCACAAACATACCCATACTTATACTTTGTCTAATATTTAACTTAACACTCATCATGTGGTAATACAAGAAGTGCTCCACTGTGTTTTTAAACTCCATACACCTTCACTAGAATCATTTGGATAATTTCACCCCTGGAATTACCAATCTCTACTGAACAAAAGGTAAAAGTTAGCTGTTGACTTGAAAACACTTAAAAACGATTACAGGATTACTCAAATATGTGTGAATGAAACAAAACACAACTCTGGGACCTTTAACATACAGAGACTGAAAAGGAGTAGGCTGAAGCTTAATCTAGCATCATAATCTTGAAACCAGTTCATATTCATAGAAAAAAACAAAAGTACAGCAAAGTATAGCAAAGTACTATAGCACAAATTAAATATGAGAATTCATGTATCTGCCCAAAGTTAAATATTAGAATAGTACAAAATTTTAATTCTTCTGTACAACTGTTTGAAACATCTACCCCTTTAACAGATGTACATAAATTCATAATATTTGTTCTGATTTTCTTTTTTATAAACATAAAAAGCACATAAGTTCATCTCAGATTTTAAACATACACTGAAATGAGTTTGGCATAACATTATTTTAAATTCCAGATATGTTTTTTCAACGTGTAAAGGTTGACTAAATCAGAACATTTAGGTGTTTGAAAGTTTATAAATAATGGATTCATTGGTTAATTATAAGCTAATAATGTTATTGCTCTGATTGCCTTTTTTGCAAGATGAATATTGGTTTTGTATTAGTCTTGTATATATTGCAGACCATACTGCTGTGAGTCCTCACAGAACCACGCGCCCTGTCTCTCATTTCATCAGTAATCTGCACGTAAAAACTGAGTTTTGATATATCATGCAACCATAGACTGTATGTATAAATACATACACATACATACATACACATAGCTAACCTGTTAGCCGCCCCGTTCCAAATAGTAAGTGAACATCGCCACCACCATAGACTCCAATTCACTTTCTATTGAATAACCATTGCCCCTGTCTCTGTAACTGTTGCTGGTAGACTAGTCATTTTGGTCTTAAAATGTTCGTATTAACCCGCTCTACACGGTGATTTATTGTATATTAAAACTGAACTAAACACTAAATCAACCTTTTTTCATTACTGTGTATATGGTGTTTTAATAACACTTTATACTATTCCTAGTGCTTTTTTTGTTTTTGTTTTTTTGTGCAAACTAGGGACATTTACAGCTTTCTGGTTAAAAACTGAGTGTGTGTCTTTCTTTTATATTCCCCTGTGCCCTTATATCTGTGTAATCCCTCAGTCGTCCAGGTAGGTTCCATAGTGGTCCATGGGTGTGTACTAGTCTATGTGTCTTGTACTTGTTCTGATACAGCTCAAGATCATTCTAAAGCTTTTCAGGAAAGATACATTTCTGTGAATGTGACTTTTTAGTATTAATACTTGCTAAAATGAGTAGCTAGTTTTAATACTAGTTGTAGTATCAATTAGTATCTGATTTTTGATTCTTTTGACAACACTGTAGCTAACACAGCTTTGAATTCAAACTTAAATGGTGGATTCTTGTCTTGCGTGTTCTTCCACTTCTCCTCTATCTGACGTAAGTGGCGTAAGTGACGTAATTCCAACATGCGTTCATGTGTGATCATCTTAATGTACCGTGACCTACACACTGACTTCGTACCCTCCTCCATCAAACATCTGAGTGAAAATACAGCAGTGTTTGGAAGTAACTGAATACATGTACCGAGAATATATATTCACAGTTACTTTCCAAAAATCAAAAGAATACATGGTGGTACTTGATCAAACAATTTAAGCTTCAAACTGTGCAAAATTAGCTAGAAAACAGCGCTCTTGTAGTGAGTGCAGGTGTGATTTTTCCTTCTTTAATCAGTCATAGGAAATGCAGAACAAACTTGAACCAAACATTAAGCAGTTTTTAATCCTATGTTGCGAAGTATTCCAAGTATTCAAAATATAATACTCTGATTGAATCATGTACCAGAATATGTTGCAAAATCCATTTGAAAGCATGTATTCAGTATTCTGTAACTAAATACATTTTCAAAGTATTCTTCCCATCACTGCAAAACAGTTATGATAGTAGCCACGGCAACAGCATTACAGTTGTTGTTGTAGTGTGTCAGTGTGAAAAAGCTGCCAGACCTGTTGTACTAGTGTAATGTAAATCTTGATAAAAATGCACAATTCCTAGTTATGTCTTCAATTGACACGTGTTGATCTGTGTCAGCATGCGAAGAAGCAGCCAGTGCAACACATTCTGCTGCTAATCCATCTATTACCAGTTAATGTTAGTTGTAAGTAGAGTTGTTAAAAGTATTTTAAATCAGATACTTATCAGATACTTATAATCAGTACTAAACCTAAACTAGATACTCATTTGAGCAGGTATCGATACTAAAAAAAGACCCATTCATGATTCACAACTATGATTTAATGTTGTCACATTCTATTGTCTAAATAAAGAGTGTTTTTAATTATCATTGTGGTATTGCAATCTATTCCTTAGTATCGAAATTAAGTTCGAAATTTTAATATCGTGACAACACTAGTACTTAGTAGTCTATAACATCAAACATAAAATTTAAATGATATTGATTTTTTTTTTTTCTTTCAAAATCCTTGCTTGAGTTCTTCAATTTTTTTTTTATGAAACCTGAATTGTAGAAACTTTTTCATTTTTTCAGAATTTACATTTATAGACACAAAATTTGAAAACTGCCCTTTGATCAGTCTTATTATTATTATGTTATTTTAAGACAATGGCTCTGAACTTTTCACACCAAATAGCAGCAAAGAAAACATTTCCAGGTCTAATCCAGGGCTAAACCAGGTCTAAAAGTGGACTACATCATTTCCATTGTAGTTCTAAACAAGAAATCATCTAACGAGGACAAAAAGTGGTTAAAATGAACTCAAAATTAGGCAAACCCCACTAATTGATGAGCTGTCCAAGTACCACCTGAAGGATCTTGTGTACCACAGTTTGAGAAACACTCTTCTTAGATGAACTATGGTTACTTGTTCTCCGTTTTGACTGAATCCTCAGTGAGTTTGGGCCTTTCCTCTGAACATTGCCCACATGACTGCGGTGAGCTTCTAGTCCTAGATTTGGCTCAGATTAAGGTTAAAGGGGCTTCTTATTTTAAACTTTACAGTGCACTTTAAGGCTGCTACATAACAGCTTGTACTGTGCTTGTCACAGTTGTAACTGGTAAACATGTAGTGAATGCTGTCTTTTTATGAACAATGCTTTTAAATTAGGTGAAATCTTTTCAAATTATATGGCATAGTAAATTAACAACTCATTTCGTTTGACCATCTTGTCAAATTCGGATCTCGTCAGATCTCAGAAGCTAAGGGTTGAGGACCGTGGGAGCCTTCTGTGTCCAGGCCCCTACTCTCTGGAACACACTCCCTCCACACGCACGAACTGCTGAAACCACTGATCAGTTCAAATCACTTCTCAAAATATTTCTGTTTAACAGAAATGGTGCTTCGATTGTTGGTTCTGCAGAAAGAAGTCTTATAGGAAACAGCAGTCCCTTTTTTACTCATACACCGCCATGTTTGTTTTGACACAAATGGACAATGTGTCTCTGATTGGTTAATCCGCCGGTCATTCACGCCCTCTGGAATGGGGTAGGCAGGATACAGCCCCAGACCCACTCGTCTTTGTAAAGTTTTGTCAAAGCATGTGGTTCTGGCAGGACTTTGTGCTTCTACAAATTTCTACTAAAATTGTGTAAATTAGAAGATTATAGCCAAATCAGTCAGGTTTGTGGAGATGCAAGCCCGCTCACAGTAAGGACGTATGTTTTTTCTACGTTCTACAACCAATCTGAAAATGCATGCATATATTTTAGTCTATGTTTTGGCTGA